>NC_137786.1:202196523-202232400 GCF_963383645.1 Muscardinus avellanarius | reverse complement strand
GGCTAGAAATTTTGATTTCTCTATAAGATCAAGCTAAGACATTTTTATTAAACTAGCTTCACTGTCAAGGAGAGTTTAAGGCATTCTTACAGTCATTACATCTACAAAAATAATGTTGTATGAACATTATACGAAGATGACAGGTACAGATTCCAGCATGGAGAACATTCTGAGCAGTGTAAAGGGCTCCAAAAATGCAGAGCAGTGTAATGGCTAGGTTTTTCATTAGCCCCTTCTAGCTATGACATTCCACCTCTAGTCAATATTCTATCATTCGTGATCAAAATAGACCCAGTGAAAAGAGCACTTCACCTGCATGAAACTCAGTCATCTAGCAATTTCACTTTCCTGAGACATAAAGCAAGCAAGCAAGCAAGCAAGCAAAATGGGCCACTGATCAGGCAAAGGTGATCATATAAAGCTCATGCCCCCCCCCTTTTTTCCCCACAAGAGACTTCCTGGGGCTCACATTTGGAGTCAATTTACTTGTATTTCAGGCACAACTTTAACAAGCTTGATTGTCTGGTTTCCCAGTTCAAGGAATCCCAGAGGCAGCAGGTCACCAGAGAGTCACACACTGGCGGTATAAATAAGTGACAGCTGGCAGCCCGAGAGTTGATGAAGAGGATAGAAAAACTCTGAAAAGTTGATACCTAAACTCCAAACTGGATCTCTCCCAGGTTCAAATGTAGAGCCCTGAATTCAGAGGCTCTATTAAAGCTGTTAGAATAATTTATGATTGAGTCATCAGGATAGGATCAAATTAGAATGTTCTATTTAATAAAGCAGAGAAGTATATATACATTTTCAAAGATGTTCACCAAAAATAGTTTAAGTGAACCTATTTTTATACATTTGAACTTTGTAACCAGAACAACTCATTTCCTTAATGTTCCAGATAGACAGTTGACATTTTACTGTACATTGGTTATGTTCCAATTTTAATCCTAAACCACCTGCCCCTCACTGACCAGGGAGTCATGCTCAGGAAACACAAAGTCATTATGCTAATACTAGGTTAAGCTTAACAAAATTAGGTAGGTAAATTTCCCATCTCCTCCAAGATATATCATAGGTGGTTAACCAAGCCCAAATATATAATTTCAGAATTATTTGTACTGGAGCCTGCTGCCAATCATATATAATATATGTTTGTGTGTGCTGACCAGATTTAAATCAGATTTCAGCAGGCCACTTGAGAAGATATCCTTCTAATCTAACAGCCTGAGTTTTCGTGTGATTTGATTATCTTTGAATCCTTTGAGTCAGGTTCTCAAAGAACAAATTATTACCACTTAAAGATGTTGAACTCTTTTTTTTTTTTTCTTTGCAGCACGGGGGATAGAACACAGAGGCATTCTATCTCTGAACTACACCCCCAACCCTAGTTTTTATTCTTTTTTTTGTGTGTGTGGGTATGGGGATGGAACCCGGGGCATTTGACCTCCAAGCTACAATCCCTGCCCTTTTTTATTCTCTATTTTGAAACAGGGTCTCACTAAGTTGCGGAGAGCCTCACTAACTAGCTGAGGCTGTCTGCAAACCACGATCCTCCGGTCTCAGCCTCCCAAATGCTGGGATTACAAGCATGTGCCACCATGCCTGGCTTATTCTTTATTTTGAAACAGGGTCTCACTGAGTTGTTGAGGCTGTCTGTGAACCGTGATCCTCCTGTCTCAGCCTCCCCAATACTGGGATTACAAGTGTGCGTCACCACGCCTGGCTTAAAGATATTGAACTCTAGAACCAAATAGAGAAAGAGAAGCAAAAATTGCTTTACATGGTATTTTATTTTGCACAATTATTTTCACAAACATTAACAGTGTAAAGACTGGAGCCATCAAAACCAGAGGAAATTTAAGATCAAGAATTCTGCTGTATAGTTGGGTGTGGTGGCGCATGCCTCTAATCCCAGGTTCAAGGTCAATGTCGGTAACATAGTAAGACCCTGTTTCAAAATAACTAAATAGAGCTGGGGTGTGTAGCTCAGAGGTGAGCACTTCTGAGTTCAATCCACATTATTCCCACACACACATATGCACAAAGAATTCTACTGTAAAGTCAAGTGCGATGGTGCGCACCTGTAATCTCAGTAATTGGAAGGCTGAGCCAGAAGGATCACAGGTGGGAGGCCAGCCTCAGCTACTTAGCAAGACTCTTAGCAACTTAGACCCTACTTTTAAATAACAATAAAAAATCAGGCTGGGGTATAGCTCAAAGATAAAATTCCCCCCAAGCTTGACTTCCAGTATAAACAAGACAAAACAAACAAACAACAAAAAACCCCGCCAACATTAATACTTGAAATAAAAATAAAGAGGCCCAAAAGAAATCAAAAGATAAGTGTCCCCAAACTTGAAAATGCCATTTACTTAGGAGTAGCATACCAAAATTTTTAGCATAGTGCTAAGGAGAAAATAACCTCATGGAAATTTTGCCAAACCATACATAGTGCTTGGGTCACAGGTTAATAGAATAGGTATGTCAGTTAGGACAAGGTTATAGTGACCAACAACCTCCAAATTTCTAATTTTAAAGCAGAAGTTTAATTTCTCACGTGCTATGTGTTCAAAGCAGATCAGCTGGAGGATCTACTCTCTGTTGACTGCTATAATCCCAAACCCCTGACCACCACAATTTAGATGAAGGGGATTTATGTGCTCACCATTCTGGAGATTTCTGAGGTTGTAGCCCATGTTAGACCAGGTTAATCTGTGGAGCTCAAGGCATGGTGCAGGGAGCAGAAAGAGCAGGAGCATGAGAGTAGAGATCAAAAGAGCTCTGTTCTCACATCATGGAGGCCAGAAGTAAAAAAGAGAGCAAGGGAAAGGGAGAATATATATATATATATATATATATATATATATATATATATATATATATATATATATATATACAATCCCAAGGCCACACCCCCAGGACCCGCCTCAGCAAACAAGCCCCACCTCCAACACAGCTGCCTCATTGCCACGAGGTCTAGAGGGACTTTTTAAATCTAACCCATAGCAGCATGTTTTCCTGCATGAGACCTGAAATGCAAAAACCTGCAAGTGAGCAGGTAGCCTTGCATAAAGATTGGACCCCTTGGCAGACACAGTTTCAGCTGGAGTCAAAGACCTAGACATGACACTTAACCTGTTCTGCCACTTGGAATAAGCCTTGTTAATCTCTTTAAACCTAGTTTTCTCTTGAGGATTGAATAAGATAACATATGTACACCTACCTCATTGAAAAAGCAGGATGCAAATATACCTTGATATTTCTAACTCTGTCACTGAAGAAAATAGCTAATGATGTCTGGCTTTTGGGGGTATATTTATTGTGGTATCTTTTCATATTCCTAAATGGAATATAGGAATATACTACAATTCCTGTGTGGAATATAGGTATATTCCTATATTCTCAGATGCCTTCTCTATTTTACTTCAAAAATCTCTGTTCCAACTACTTCCCTCTTGAAAACCATTTCAAAGGTCCTAACTTATGATTCCATTAGAAAATATTTCTAGAAAGTCATTCAAATGTTTCCATTTTGGTAATTCACATTCTAAGTCCTTCTGCTACTGGAAACCATTTTCTTCCTTGCTTGCTACTTAAACTCTTTACAGATTTGTCAAGCATTATTATGTCATACTCACACAATTCTGGGATTTAGTCACACACTTCATCCACTTGAGGGCATATTCATTTCCTGGAGTATCCAATGACATAATTCCCAATAGCAGAGATAAAGATTCAAGCATTTAAGTTCCTCTTGAGTTTTCTTTATTTTCTGAATCTTAAGGAATCTTTTAGAGCCCGTCCTATAGCAATGGAAGCTTTAAACAGCCATCACAGCAGGATATATTTTCTTTTCATTTTGTTTTTAAGATGAAGAACCTACTATAGAAGTAGTCTTTGCTACCAGAAAGATGAGCTTTTTGTGGTCAATAGACTACGGAAGGTGAAGATTTTAAGGTGCTTTAATGGCATTTTTCAATTAAGTGCCTAAAAATCCATAACAATATAAGAAAGAACTACATTAGATAATTTCTATTTAAAAATATGTGTCTACAGCCGGGTGTAGTGGCACACACTTGTGATCCCCACACTTCGGAGGCTAAGACAGGAGAATTGCAGAGGTTCAAAGCCAGTCTCAGCTGCTTAGTAAGACCCTGTTTCCAAATAAAATATAAAATAGTTCTGGGAGTATAGCTCGAAGACAGAAAGCCTCTGGGTTCCACCCCCAGTACCACCAGATAAAAATAAGAATAAAAATATGTGTCTAGTTTTCAAGTGTCTTTACCAGGTGAAGTTATCAAAAATAAAAAGTGAATGGTTGGAGTTGTGGGACCATTGTAACATAGCAGTAAATGCTTACAAATATAGAAAATGTTTGAAAAAATGCTATAAACATCTGATGCCATCTCTATAGCCACTGGTGCTATGTCTGGGAGCTTGAGGTGTTGGGTCTGTTGCTTGCCTTTCTTCATCTCAGCTCTGTATTATAGAAGACCATGTTCAAACTCTTTCTCAGGATTCTAGGTCACCTGTCCTCTGTCTGGGTTTCAGCAAAGGAAGACATTGGTAAGAGACAATAGTAATGGAAAGAAGCCAAAGCAGTTCTCCTCCATCCTGTCTACCTCAGGCAGGCCCTCAGATGATGGTTCTCATCTATGGCTCCAACTCATTGCCTCCTTTCATCACTTGACAGGTTTGCCTTAGTTTGTTTCAGTTCTCATCACATGAACTCTACTTTGGGTGATAACACTACTAACCACATCCTTCATCTTTCAGCCTGCAGTAGTGGCTTCCTAATGATTAACTTTAGATTGCCTTACCAGTCCCCTTTTTGGTTCTCACAAACTTGGTTGCTTGTGTAATAATTTCCCTGAACTGAATATGCTCTGTTGAAAAGTCTTAAAGTGGTTTCTCTTTTCCTCTTTAGACTGATTGATACTGTAATGAACTAAATTTGGAAACAATGCATATCACTATTAGTGCACTAATAGAAATGATAAGAAAATAAATTGCAGAAAATCTATCTCAGCAACAGAAAGACTAGATTAAAAAGACCAAAGAATAGAATATAAATCTGGAGACCTGTCTTTTTTTACCTCCAGGTGAAAAAATATCTAAGTGAGAAGTTAATGTGCAACAGTCACTGATCTATTTAAAACTCTGATCTTGGGACAGCACTTTTATCATCTAATACATAACACATTAAGTTGTCCATAAATTTGGCCCCCACCCAGCAAAAAAGTTCATTATAATGGCTCCTCAATACATCTGAAAACAAAAACATGAAGTCTAGTTTATTAACAAAACAAATGTCAAATAATGTACCAGCTATCATGAACATATATGCTTTCACTTTGGTTTCATTCTTTCATTCACTCATTTAAATATTTACTAAGTGCCAGCTATTATTCTTGGTCCTATAAATACATCTCTGAATAAGAAGAAAAAATAGCCCTTGCTTTTCTGGAGCAAAAGGCAAGAGTATTCAAATTTGAGATCCATTTAATTTTTTATTTCAATAAGGGTGTTTTTATGTGGGGAAATTATAGTAGGGGAAGTAGGGGGGAGAGGGCACCAAGCACAATCTGCATCATCTTTGATATGATCTACATAAAATAAATAAATAAATAAATAAATAAATAAATAAATATAAAAAACCTTTTTAAATACAAAAAGATAAAGATTTAAAATTTTAAGATATTTTCTTTAACTTTTGATATGTATGAATACATGTGTGTTTTCTATGAAAATTGTATATATATTATAAAGTTAGAATCGTGTCATTTTACACAGATCACTAAAATATTACATGAACTTTTCCATATGATTAAATAATTTTTAAATATGATTTTTATGGTGGTATAACATTTTTCCAATGATAATTTGCTTGTTAGTTTTCTTATTAGAGATTATGAGATTGTTACTTCCAGTTTTTCTTTATAATTAGTAAAGTATTTACACATATAATCATTTCTTTGCAATACTTTTCTGAAGTGAAAATGGTGAAAACAGTTTAAACAATGCTATGTTAATATGTGAAGTTATCAATATCAATTTCAGCATTTTGGGTGGGGAGGAGGAGGGAGTAAGGTGGAGCATAATGAGGTTCAGCATGTTTCTATTATACTGAATCTCATTATGATGTATAATTATAACGTACCAATAAAAAAAATATGTAAAAATGGTGGAAGGAAAGTCATGAATAGAGTTAACTTGGCAAGACATTAGACCAGTATAATGAAGGAAGCAAAGCTAGTTTTAGCTAGCATTGTTTTCATCACTTAATTGGAGAGGAGGATATGCCAAAGAAATAATCCTTCATAAAACAGTGGCTATGAATTTCCAACAGTCATTTAAAATTGGAGCTTAGACTGAAAACTTGTAAAGCGGCAGCAGAGTTGTTATCCATAATAAGGGCTTCAAAGCATCCACTGAGTGGTGTGTGTGTGTGTGTGTGTGTGTGTGTGTGTGTGTGTGTGTATGTGTGTGTGTGTGTTTACTGGGGGACTGGACCCAGGCTGCTCTACCTCTGCACTGCACCCCCAGGTCTATTTTTTTTTTCATTTGTCTGAAACAGGGTCTGTAACTACAAGCTGGTCTCAAACCCATGATCTTCCTGTCTCAGCCTCTCAAGTACTGGGATTACAAGCTTGTAACCACCTGAAACCCTCCTGTCTCAGCCTCTCAAGTACTGAGATTACATGCATGTACCACCACAGTAGCTTTAAATGTTTTTTTTTTTAACACAGTAGAAGGAGAATAGCATGTGAAATTATTTGACCACAGAATCTTTTGTTCTCTAAGTATCTGGAGAAAAAAATATTTTGTGGAACACAAGAATTGAGCAAAATTATTCTAAAAAGAAATGACAAAAAGTAAATTGCAGGTAAGGTCAAATGGGAAAACCATAACAGAATAAATTATATCAAGTTTAATGGTGATATAGCATTCTCTTGAGCTCCAAGACCCAAGTTATTAACCCCTGTTTTATATTCAAGTCCCACGAACACTTTCACATACCACTGAATCTCATCATGTGACATTGATGTTGATAGTGATAGTATTGAACTAATGTTTAGTACATGCTATATATAAAGACTTTGATGTGATTATTATTATTAACAAGTTTTAGGCAAGAGAATTATAATGTATAAAGGTTAAGTAATTTTTTCTGATGGTAGAGCTATAGAGCATCCAAACCATGATTAGTGCTTAGTCATATTCCAGAGTGTGTTATACCATTTGGCTTGGAAAATGAAACTCAGGAATTTGCTCATGTGATCCTTATTTTTCATCTATTTATTTTTTTTTCCATGTTGGTTCTTCCTCAGCTTTCTAACTGGTCCACAGTTCCTTCTATATTCAATTCCATCAACTTCCAGCATTTTCCTCTGGTCCCAAAAAGGTGGTCATCACAGTTCTTAAACTAGGACGATCCTACAGGGATCTAGACTGTGACACTTCTTGCTGGCCAACTGTACCTGAATCCTATATTTTGTGACAAGAAATAGAAGCTTAAACATTTGTTTTTCAAAAGCTTATCAAAGCTGGAGTTAAAATTTTAACAGACCCATTTTGTAGAGAGAGGTTAAATATTAAGCATTCCATGTTGGCCAGGTATAAACACCATGAAAATCAGATTACTTTTTAATAAGGCTGTATTACAAATATGATCATTTGTTTGCAAAATAACTTCTCAATTTCTTTTTAATGTCACGGGATATCTGTATTAGTATTTATATACTTTTTTATTTGAATACACTTACTGTGTAGTAAAATATATTTATATATAAAATTTTATTTTACAAAAATAATACCCATTATTATATATCCTAGATGCCAATTTAAATAGTCCACACAAAAAATAAAACCATGGAGGACTTCCGGGAAGATGGCGACCGAGAAAAGCGGGGCTTAAGAGTCCCGCTAACAACCAATCTCCATTACCACAAAAAGAGCGCCTTTCATAGCCAGAAAACACCATCACCAGAAAAACAAAAAAACCACCAGGCTCCAGAGAGAAAGCGGACTGAGAACAGAGCTCAGGGCCACAGAGGAGACACACGCGCCCGAGGACGCGGCAGCAGCGCCATACTGCCGGCGGCAGTGGCGAACTCAGCGGACGGCTACAGCAAGCCGAGGTGAGCCGATGCGGAACAGCCAGGCGGGATCTTTCGGCGCAGACAGCATTTAAAGCTCCCAGTGGCTGAGCTCAGCACACGCTGCAGGGATTCAGAGTGGAAATCAAAACCAGAGAAGAAAAAATACGCCAGCCTCATGGCCGAGGGCGTGGCAGAGGCGCCATATTGCCACTGGCGGCGGCAGCAGCAGTGAATTCACCGAGTCCAGTACAGCTACATCTACGTACTCAAGAACAGTGAGTCAAATTGCGGGCCACAGAGGAGAAATCCCAGTATTGTGCCTCCTGGGACTTGACCCAGTGAGGGAGTGGTGGTGGCAGAGATATCACACCATAGGAGAGCGTGCAACCTGGCACCCCCCATAGTTTAAAGCAGCCTCTATCGACTCTCTGGGTCGGAGACTCTGTGATACAACCCAGTAAAGGAGTAGTAGGGTCTGAGATAATACAGACTCGAGATCCAGAGCACATTAAGTGAAGCCATAGTGACCCAAGGGAAGAACCCAGAGAAGGCACAAACCTCCGAAATCATGGGAAAGAGGAATAACACTGAAGTAATGAATGTGCAGAACCCCACAACATCAGAACCTGATAAAACAGAAAATCAGAGATTTCTAGAAGATCAAATCAGGAAAATAACTGTAGAAATAATAGAGGTGCTTCGAAAAGAATTTAGAGAGAGCCAAAAAGAGATAAAGGATGCAATTAATGAAGTAAAGGCCTCAACTCAAAGCACAAACAACCGATTAGACCACATGGAGAACAGAATCTCGCTCTTAGAAGATGAGCAATACAAAAATGAATGCATAGTTTCTAATCTAGAAAAAGATATCCAACAGCAGGAATCTGACATTGAAGAAATATGGGCCCATCTTAAGAGAGCTAACCTAAGAATAATTGGAATAGAGGAGGGAAAAGAAAGTGATACCAAAGGGATCAACAATCTCTTCAAGGAAGTAATAGCAGAAAATTTTCCAAATATAGAGCAAGAGGTTGATACACAGATCCAGGAAACTTATAGAACTCCCTTTAGACAGGATCCGAGAAGAGGATCCCCACGCCATATAATTGTCAAAATGACCAATGTGGAAGCCAAGCAGAGAATCTTAAAGGCAACAAAAACAAAGGGCCAAGTGACATTCAGAGGCAAACCAATTAGAATCACTCCAGACTTCCCAAACCAAGTCATGAGAGCCAGAAGGGCTTGGAGTAACATATTCCAAACTCTGAAAGAAAACAACTTCCAGCCAAAAATTTCCTATCCAGCAAAACTTTCTATCAAATTAGATGGAGAAATAAGAAGCTTCCATGACAAACAGAAACTGAAGGAATTTATGTCTTCAAAACCAGCGCTAGAGAAAATACTCAAAGAGATTAACTACAAAGAAGAAATAGGTAACACTCACCAGAACCAGAGAAACAAGAGTTTCCATCCAACAGACAACTAAGATTGGTTATCTGTGGAGATTCATTATTTATGTTAGTCTTTTACCTATCTCTAAATTGTATTGTTTGCCTTTATTGTTGTTAATTTTTAGGATTTCTAGTTGGAATATTAATATATCTTCAGATATAGCATTTGGAAATATTTTATCCAATTCTATTAGTAACTTTTAACTCTGTTTACATTGTCTTTGGATATACAATATTTTCTTTTATTTTTTAGGGAGTTTGTATACTCTTCTGTTGCCTGTGCCATTGAAATCATATCCAAGAAATCACTGCCAATTTCAATGTTGTGAGGTTTTATGACCCAGATTTTCTCCTAAAAGTTTATAGTCTTAAGATTTATATTTAGGTCTTTTATCTAGTTTGAGTTAATACTTGTATGTGGGATTAGGTAAGGGTCCAATTTTATTCTTTTCCATGTAATTATTATTTTTCAACAATATTTAGTTAAAAGATTATTATTTCCACCACCAAATCTTCGTGGAAACCTTGTCAAAAATTTCTTGACAATATAGGGAAGAAGTTAGCTCTAGGCTTGTATTTAACTCCAATGGTCTATATATCTGCCTTTAGAACAGTACTACACTGTTTCAATTATTGTAGCTTTATATGGTTTGAAATCAGAAAATATACATCTTCTAGCTTTGTTTTTGCTTCGAGATTGTTTTGGGTATCTAGAGTCCATATTCCATATCAGGATAGATTTTTTTCTGAAAAATAAATATATGATAGTTTCACCTAAAAAAAAGAAAAAAATATTCTCTGGTAAGAAAGAAAGCAAAAAGAAATATTGAAATGTTATCTTTAAGTCATCAAAAGCTTGGTATCAGACAAATGAAACTGTTATGTGAGATTATCATTTTTAATTTTGGATAAATTGCTATAATACTAGATGTCAACCACTAAGCCAAGCATGGGAGGGAGGGATGGGGAGAGAATGGGGTGGGGATTGGGTGGGGGCTGACTGGGCAATGTGTGTATGTATGTCTACAAAAGTATGTATCCCACTATGATGTATGAATACAGTGCACCAATAAAATAAAATTTAAAAAAAAAAAATAAAACCATGCTGTTTGGTCTAGATAGATTTTATTGTCTTGTAAGGATCTGATTCTCAAGTATCCTTTGTCTTTGCTAAAAAGAGAAATTAAGTAGTACTAGAGGAAAAACTAGTACTAAACTAGGATTTCTCTTTGTTTTAACCAGAAGACCTGAAAGGGAGTGGAAAGAGAATAATTCCTGTTCTGTGATTCACTCTTTTTTAATGTCATGTCTTCACATTACATAAAACTCATCTTTGCTATACTGTCCTACAGAAATAAGTCAATCTTTTTAAATGTACTAGTACCCACACTTTAGCAAAAATAAACAGGAAAGTTAATGTTAGCATTTTATTTCACTCATACCCTAAATATTTTAATATATGAATTCAATATTAAAGCAGTGAATGGTGGTGCATGCCCATAATCCCAGTACTTGGGAGGCTGAGTTGGGAGAATTGCAGATTCATGGCCAGCCTCAGCCACTTAGGCCCTCATAAACTTAGTGACAGGAGCCCCCACAGAGCACCTGTAGAAATCCATTCTGAAGTCAGTGTGTGGGGGATGTAGGACCCTTTGTGATTAACATGGCTGTGACCCCTGGAAATCAATTAACCTTTCCAGACCTCAGTTTCTGTGCCTGGATGGTATAAGAGGATTTCATTGACTGTCCCTGTGGTTTCAAGCTGACCTGCTGTGCTATGATTACCACTCATTCCTTCTGTGTGGAAGCTCTCCACGAAGCTTCACCCTCACTTTCCTGGAAACCTCCAAAGAACAAGTTGCACCATATCCCTCCAAAGAGTACACATCAACCTTCAAACGGAGGTGTTTTGTGAGTATGTGTGACAAGTGCTGTGACAGAACCCCAGAGCTGTGAGAGCACTGAAGTTTCCTGGAGAAGGTAGCTGTGATATTGTTTAACACATATTTGGTCTTTATCCCTGTTTCCTGATATATACAGTTCCTAAAACCCTTGGTATCTCTTGGGTGATGAGGGGTTGTGTGCGTTGTGTTTGGGTACTAGGGACTGAACCCAGAGGCATTTAACCTCTTAACTATACTCCCAGCCCCTTTTGGTTGCTGAGAGTCTTCCTAATATTCTGAAGGCTGGTGTCAAAACAGTAATCTTCCTGTCTCAGCCTCCCAAGTACTAGGATTACAGGTTGGTGCCATCATGCAAGGTGTGCTGAGTGATTTTTATGTTATAATGAGATGATTGGTGGCTGGGGGCACCTAAATAGCTTCAGAATGGGGGCTGGTGACCAGAAATACCAGGACAAAGACAATTTGGACTTTCAATCCTCACATTCCATCTAGCCCTCAGGGAGGGGAGAGGAGCCAATGGTTAAGTTGACCCCCAGTGGCTAATGATTTAACCAGTCATGTCTTCATAATGAAGCTTCTATAAAAGCCTCAGAGGACTGAGTTTGGAGAGCTTTTCCAGAAGAGTGGCATGCCCCAAATTCACAGGACAGAAGTTCTTACACTCAGGACTCATCCAGATCTTGCTTTACATAGCTCTTCATCTGGCTGTTCATCTCTATCCAGTATTAGCAAATGAGTAAGTGTGTTTGTTTCTGAATTCTGTGAGAGGCTCTAGCAAATCAATCAATCAAACAAATGAAAAAGGTATGGGAGCTCAGATACTTCAGTAAGAAGTATGGGTCACCACCTGTGCTTGTGATTAGTATCTAAAGGAGGGAAGTCTTGTGACATTGACTCCTTAACCTGTGAGACCTGACATTTTCTCCAAGTAGATAGTGACAGAATTGAATGGGATTGAAGAACCCTCGCTGGAGAATCTGCAGAAGATTTGGGTGGTGTTTGAGGTGAAAAAAACCATACTTAGTGTTAGAAGTGTTAAGAGTGACTGTGTGAGAGTAGAGAATAGAAAGAAATCCTTTGGGATTTTTCTGTATCCTACAGTAACATTTAAATGGACTTATGGGTGATGTATAGGAGGTGACCAATGAGCAAGAAAAGAAATGTCCTAGGCAAGAAAGCAGCAAAGGCAAGAGCCACATTTGGGGAACTGAGAGTAACTGTCACCAGATGTCAAGGTGGGGTGAGAGTGAGTGATGAAAATGGGCCTTAATGACATCTGAAGATTTAAATTCATCCTAAAATAGAAGAGCACCGAAGACTGTAAGTTGGGATGGGATGGGGATTGATGATTAGGATCATGGAGCCACAGAACAGAGAAGGAAGGAGAAAGTGTCCAAGCCTAGAGATAGTGCGGTGTCCTATTAGAAACCTAGGGCAGGAGAAGGAAATGAGCTGGAGAGACCTTTGGGAGGCAGAATCCACAGGCCAAAATGACTTATTGACATGAGAGCAAGAAATGAAGGAGGATGCCATTTCGAGTTCTGGTTTTGTTAGCTATTATACAATGGTGACTTTTCCAAAACAGAGGCCCGAGGAAGAAAAACAGGTTCATTCACAACTTTCTTTTTGTCTATCTAGTACATTTTATAAAAGCTCTAGAAACTACTGAAGCATTCTTGGGTGGGCTTTGGGCTGCTTCCTGGTATGAATGACATATGTTTATTTTATATCCACTAACAAGGGGAAAAATTGAGTACTAAGTGAAATTATACAGAGCCTCATAGTTCATAATTATATAATTGTTTCATAGAGACCTTGAACTACACTAACAATAATGTAAAATTGTAGTTGTGCCAGGCGTGGTGGCACACGCTTGTAATCCCCGCGCTTGGGAGGCAGAAACAGGAGGATCATGCAGGTTCGAAGCCAGCCGCGCTGGCTTAAGAGACCCTATTTCCAAATAAAAATATAAAAATAGGTCTGGGAGTGTAGCCCGGAGGTAGAAGAGCTTCCAGGAACCCCAGTGCCACCAAAAAAAAATTTTTGTAGTTGTGACTTTTCTGCACTGGATTTGGAATATCTTCCTATGGGAGTAATTTGGCCTCTAGAGCTTGTGATTTAAAAGGGACACAGTTTTGTTAGTCTCTCTTGTAAGCAATAAAGATGAGAACTGGGATTTTTATCAAAGCCAAATAAGAGCTGCCCTCCAGGGTTCTGGAGGGACCCAGTGCTGGTCCAAGGGCACCCTGAAAACACTCTGCTGTTTATCACTGTGTGTGGTACTGGCTGGCTTGTATGGGCTTCCCTGATACTGATGCTTACATCATCATTGAAAAGAAAAAGCTTAGAAAGACAAGTAAAAAACACAAGACAAAGATCATCAAAACAAATGCTCAGTAAAAAATCAAAATGCAAAACAGTCTGGTCAACAAAAGGAAGGAACACATAAATCAGACAAACATGAGAGAACACCAGGAAGATGTTTCTTTTTTAAATTTGGAAATATAAAAATGATACAAATACTGAGTAATAATTAACTGAAAAAACAGTTTAAGGAATCACTTCTTTAGGGATGTCTACAAGTAAAGGCCTCCAAAAGGATATACAAGGAAGACATTTGTGGAAAGAAAGCCATAAGTAGCTGATTCTTCTTTTGGTCAAGTAATTACAATTGTAATGAAGATAATCAATTCGCTAATTTGGGAAGAAACCTCAACCATGGCAATCTCACATACACTGGAATTGGCAGATGTTTGTCAAAATTAAAATGACAACATGCATCACTGGGCATGTAATATATTTGGGGGCAATTTTTGCCAAGTAAAAAATCTATCTTTTGCTATAATGAAAACTTGGCTATTTTAAAAATATTGATTGGTAATGACTTCCTCTCAACTGATGTTCACACACACTTATTTTTGTTCATGGCATAGACTTGATGTTCTCGTCCAATGGGAATCTTGCAGTTAACAAGACTTCAAATAAGTCACTGCTCTCAAGTGTTTTCAATTCTGTTCAATTCAATGGTGAGTGAAGCTGCTTAGGGGGAAAAATACTTGTCTTCCAGTTTTAATGTTCTAAAAACACATTGTTGTGGTTAGTACACATTACAAGAGCCCTCTAAAATTAGGAAACATTTTCATTCCCTTGACCAAGCCCACCCACAACAGTGGATAATACTTTGATTCCATGCACACTCATCTGGATAATGTAAACCCTTCAGGTTCTGCAAACCCACTGAGCAAGAAAGCTGAAGGCAGAAATGTCAGGAAAATACATAACCTCTGGGCCCAAAGAGGGTTGGGTGTGGAGCAACTCAGACTGGGCTGACAAATTTAAATTGGTGTTTAAAGGATCCCTTACTTTGACCATATCAGACCACCTCTGTTTGCCATAGTGTACCTGGAAGGATGCCTAACTTGGGGAAAGCAGCTTGTCATTTATCTGAAGTGCTGGACTTTCTATTGCTCATATCTGAGTGGAATTTCAGTCCTAGGGAGTCATATATTCCCACTATACTGATGACTTTAAGTGCAAGTCATGCTTTCTTAATGGCTTATAAATGGTGAAGGCATAAAGTAGAGCCTGAGTTGATGAAGTTTAATGGAAACTGCCTTACTATGGTATATGCTGCAAAGAAAAGAAAAAAACATGCTTTAGATTATGCTACATATTAGTAGATGATCATTGAATGATGGCTGAACATGTCATGATAAATTGTGACCATCTCTAATGCAAATCTATGATTCTGAATTAAATCTGTATGGCAATGTTTCTAACTTTATAATATAGCAAATATTGTGTAGAAAAGAAAGAAGATAATTTAAAATGAGGTAAGGAGGGCATGGTGGCACATGCTTGCAATCTCAGAGCCTGAGACCAGAGGATCACAGTTTCGAGATAAACCTCAGCAATATAGTGAGACTCTCAGCAACTCAGTGTGATCTTGTTTCAAAAGAAAAAAAAATTAAAAAGGATGGGGTGTAGTTCACAGGTAAAATGCTCCTGGGTTCAGTCCTCATCACCAGAAAAAAAATGTGGCCAAATGGTTAATTACAGAAATTTATTTAGTCTATGTCCTATTTTAAACATTCATGAAAAATTTCACATTCTATGTTGTACTTTATAAACATTTAGTTTATGACTTCAGGTATCCTGTGCCAAATAGCTTGAGAAACATATCTATTTATCATTTTCCTTGGTCATGTTAACTCATGAAAAGTCTAAAAAAAGGCTTTGGGAATAATTTATAGCTGCCCTGAATATATGCACTCCTATATTTGTGCAAATTATATGTAAACATTTTTAAAATTTTTATTTTTGGATTTTTACTGCCAGTAGGAAGATGCATTTTGATATTTTGTTAGAAGGACTTTATACCTTAACATATAGAATTTTATTTTAGGAGAGAAAGGTATGCAACAGGTGAGTAAACTTGCATTAACTACTTGGTGAGTATTTATTTCTATTATAATATATAATTAGACATTATAAAAATTGGTCAACTGATTCTAAGTGCTCTGAGACTTTCTTCAGAAAGAAGATAATTCCATGTTCCCTTTTCTATAGTAACTACTATTAATAAAAGAGAATAAAATTCCTTTAGTGCTAATGCATTAAAAATAATTTACACTCATAAGTACTGAGCACCAGATAAGTACTAAAACAAGTACATTATCATTTACTTAGATTATGCCCTATTAGTCTTACACAAAATTCTTAGGTTTCTTCTGTGAAATATATATATTACATAATATATATTAGTAACTTCAAAATAAAGCATGCATCTGATGCATATTTTTGTGAGATTATCCCATAACAGATACTCTATAGTGATTTCTTACAGATCATGTGCTTAATTAGTGAATATTCTCAAGATCAATTAGGAGGGGGTAAAGGTAGAAAAATGGGGCAAAGAGAGAAGTACAAAACAAAAACCCACAGCAAAGGCCAAATTAATCCTAATAGGAGTTCTACAGCAGGAGTGGCCTGGCAGAATTGTCAGGGCCCAGAAGCCAGACCTTTGTACTTTTATATTAACCAGTCACCAAACACGGGCCGCCCCAGGAAAAGGAACTGAAATGTGGGTGGGGCAGCAGCCTTCAAAATGAGGCCATTCTCCCATGAAGTCTCAGCAAGAGTCATCTGTCAGCAACACTTACTTAAGAGGGAAGTTAATGCTTCAGTTGTGAAATAGGTGGAATGGGGATACCACAGTATCCACCATAGTAAACTGTTCAATCTCTAGTGGTTGTATAGGAACTCACTTACCTTCCCTCAGAAGATGGACTGTTACTTTTAGATATAAAGTGCCCCCATGAAGAGCTCATAAATTGGTGCTTGCAGTTGACGTAATTGAGTCATACGGTTTGTAATCCCAGCAGTGAATAAATCTTTTGCAATGGATTTATTGGGTGGTAGCTCAGCCTGTAGGGTGTGGTTGGAGGACATGGGCCTCTGGGGATGTGGTCTTAGGGATTGTATATGGTTCACCCTTTTGCTTCTGGCCTCCATGATATGAAAGCAGAGCCTTATACTCTTTCTGTCTCTGCTCCTGCCACCATGTCCTGAGATTCAGATGCCAGCCTCACAAGGACTGAATCCCAATATCCCCAAGGAAAACTATGAGCAAATAAATCTTTCTTCCTCTAGGTTACATGGTCAGGTCTACAGATTATGGCTGTGATAATGCTGACAAACACATAGACACAATATTAATTATCCTGGCAACCTTGTACCTTAACACAGTGATGTAAACCAAAGAAGCTCTAGGTGAAAGAAATTTTACTGTCTGGTATTCCACTGAACATCAGGGTCAAGTCTCATGATTCACTTGATACTTAACTCAAAAGATAAGAAGTCCTGGGACTCCAAATTCTGAAGGCAGAATCAGGTTCTTTCTGAAGCAGAAGGGAATTCCAATTTCCTGATGTCAGAAAATTCTGCAAATACAATATGCATATGGAAGAAACTTTCCCAACTTGCTTTAATTAAATCTTATTGTGATGATAATTGATTAATAAGAGTCAGCTTGCTATTTCTGCTGATTTCAATACATAGTATGTATGGTAGGGAGGAATTACTCAATGTGGAATTCAAATAGGATTTTTTGACTAAATTGTTTAATTTATTCAGCTTAAACTTAGTGTCTATTATTTATTAAGCACCATGATGTTTTCTAAAGGGGTCTGGGAGTCTTCGGGACCAATGAAGGGGGTCGGTGCAGGAAAGACCCAAGGCCAGCCATTGGAGATAAGCAAGCAAGCAAGCAAGCAAGCAAAAGCTTTATTAAGACAGCCTAGCTCCCTTTTATATCAGGCAGCTGGGAGGATTATATATCAGGCAGTTGTGGCTTCCGCTCACAACGGAAGATCGCACAAAGTATAGGGTGTTTACTGATTGGGTGGCTCATACTCCAGTGAGTGTGTTATCAGGGGACTGGTTGTTGGGCATCCCGTGGCCCCTTTGGCAAGCTATGAGGTAACCAGCACGATCCAGAAGAGAAGCTGGAGAGGCACCATCTTTGGCATGACTGGGCTGATTATCCTAACATTTTCAAAAATAAGTAACACATGATTATTTCATAGTCCAGAGGACAGACTAGTACAAACTAACAACCATGAGAAAACAAGGTAAGAATTTTATTGGAAAAGCCATATAAGCCAGTTCCAATATAGAGCACCAATGATGTCATTAAAAAGCTGAAGCATCATTAGTATCTTTCTGTGCACAACTCTCTTTCAGTGGAGAACCTTGTCATAAGAAAAATAATCCAATTATCTTGAGTGCATGTGGACCTCCCAGCAGGGGAAGATTAGGACTGAAAGAACCCATGAAACATTTTAGGAAGTTTTTAGTATTGAGAACTTTAATCCTTTGCCATCTCCAAAACCACATTTCTTTATAACTTCCATTTGTACTGCTTGTGAGCCGACTATGTGAATAAAATATCAAAAAGAGGACAGGAGAGAAAATTAGACACAAGTATAAGAAAATACGTTTGAGCAATGCAAATTTAATGATGCTAAGGTTCACATGTGTTCCCAGGCATTTGTGTTGTTATGAATGAAAGCTCTTCTAACTGTTCCTGCCCAACTGCCCTTATGGAGATATTTTACTTTGCTATCACTAGTTAACAGAAATGGAATTCTTTTTTTTAGTACTGGGGATGGAATCCAGGGCATTCTGCCTCCAAGTGACACCCCCAGCCTATTTTTTTAATTCTTTATTTTGAAACAGGGTCTCACTGAGTTTCAAAGGGCCTCACTAAGTAGCTAAGGCTGTCTGAGAACCATGATCCTCCTGTTTCAGACTCTCAAATGCTGGGATTACATGCATAACGAATGGTTCAACACTGCTCCTTCTTTCCCATATCACCTTCTCTTCCTCCTTCCTTCCATCCTTCACTAATATTTGGGTAAAACTTAAGGTATAAAGATAATAAGGCATGGACACTATTTGCAAGGTGTTCTGCTTAATGGAAAAGTCAGGTACATAAGCAGGTGATTATAACACACTGAACACATTTAAAACTGAATATACATGGGTACCTATGTATCTGTATAATCAGTGTATGGAAAAGAAGCAGTTGCATCACTTAGGAAAGAAATTCAAGGAAGGATTCCCAGAAAAACAACACGTAGGTGATAAGTGATTATGTGGGAATAAGTAACCTTCAGGGTAGCTTGCAGTGATCTTTACCTACTGGTATTCCCATGCTTGTGTAGTCTCTTTCTACAGTGAACCAGGGCCAACCTAAGTGTTAATGTTTATTTCACTCTCCATTTCTATCAATGGTTGCTTCATATACCTGGGTGCTCTGTAACAAGCACATAAAGCTATGAATACATAACTGCCATCACTTGGTGAATTATTACACCATTTGTTATGTCCTTCTTGCTTTCATGTTGAAGTTTTTAAGTTAAACTCTACTTTCCCTGATATAACTGAGGATACACAGCTCTCTTTTAATTACCATTTGCATGGAATCTTTTTCCATCCTTTCACTTTCTACAGGTGCCATTATATCTAAAGCATGTTTCTTGAAGTCAACTTATATTTGGATCTTGGTTTTTAAAAACCCACTTAGTCACTATGTTTTTATAATTTGGTAGTTTAATTCATATACAATTTTGTCAATTGTTTTCATATGTTTTATTTTTATTTTGTGTTTTTCACTCATGCTGACTTCACGTGCACTCGTGCGTGTGTGTTTCTGTTTCTGTAATTGTTGTTTGTAATGATATTCTTTGATTCTCACTCATTTTCTTTGGAGAATCTCCTATGCATATTTTCTTTGTGGTTACCATGAGAATTACACAAAGCAAACTACATAATTTGATTGCATAAAACTATCCTCCTTTAAATGTTCCCACTTTGTCATTATTTTTTTATCTTTCACATTCATAAATAATTTTATAGTTGTAGGTATTTATTATATTTTTATCTTTTAAATTCTATACTAACATCAAAAGTGATTTAGGCACTATCATTATAGTATTACAAGGTTCTGTATTTATCTATATATGTACCTTTACCAGAGAGCTTTATTATATTTTCATGTTTTGGTATTACTGTATAATGTGTTTTTATTCCAACATGAATGCCTCCCTTTAGCGTTTCTTGTAAGACAGGTGCTAATGAGCTCCTTTAGTTTTTTTTTTGTTGTTGTTGGTGGTGGTGGTTTTTTGTTTTGTTTTGTTTTGTTTTGTTTTGTTTTTGTCTTTTTGGAACTGGGATCGAACCCAGAGTGCCACACCTACAAAGCAGGCACTTTGCCTCTGAACTACATTCCGGCCCTGAGCTCCTTTAGTTTTTGTTTGCTTGTTTATTTTTATCCTTCATTTTTAAGGGCAATTTTTTCCAGATATAATATTCTTGGTTGATAGGCTTTTCACATCAACACTTCGGGTATATCGTCACTTGAATATATCACTCCCTAATGTTTTTGTTTTGTGGTACTAGAGATTGAACCAAAGGGCATTCTATTTTTGAGCTACATCCCCACCTCTTTTATTTTTGAAACAGAATCTTGTTAAGTCACCAAGCACTGGACTCCAAGCTGTGATCTTCATTTCATAGCCTCCCAAGTACTGGGACTCACGCATGTACCACCACATCTGGATTAATGTTTCTGTTGAAAAACACCTCACCATTCCTTAATGTTTCTGTTGAGGAATTTGATGATAAACTTATGAATGCTCACTCATATGTAATATGTCACTTTTCTCCATCTATTTTCAAGATTCTCTTTATATTTGAATTTGACAGTTTGATTATAATGTGTCTCAGCCTGGTCCTCTTTAGATTTATCTTAATTGGAGTGCTTTAGATATTGAATTTGGTTGCCTATTTCCTCCCTAGACTTGGAAAGGCTTTCAACTATTTTTTTCAAATAAGCTCTTTACTATTTCTCTTTTCCTCCTAGATTTTTCATAATTAATATATTACTTTGATTGGTAATGTTTCATAAATCCCTTAGTCATTTTTTTCTGTCTTCAATTTTTCTTATCTAACTTCAGAGGAACAATTGTTTAAAAATTATTTTGTTTTTCTAACCTATATTTTTAATATACTTTACTGTTGCTTTGTAATTATAAATCATACATGCACAAACCATCCAATAAGTTCTTACCCAATTTCCACCCCATTCCCTCCCCCTTCTTCCTTCTCATGTTTGGCTTACTAATTGACTTTGATATGTTTGTTAATGTACATCATAAACATTAGAGTATTTCCCTCTCCCTCACCCCAATTGTCTCAGGTTGCCTTATTTTCTTATCTATAGTATCTCCTGCTTCTTCTAGAGTTCCATCTATGACCAGTTTTTCTCCCTATCCTTCACATATTAGGGAGAGCATCCAATTTCTTAGATATTGTGACTGACTAATATCACTTAGCATAATGTTCTCCATTTTCATCCATTTCCCTTTAAATGACATAATTGTGTTTTTCTTTACGGCTGAATAAAATTCCATTATGTACATATCTCATAGTTTTGCAATTCATTCATTTGTTGATGGACATCTTGACTGGTTCCATAGTTTGGAAATGGTAAATTGTTCAGCTATGAACATAGATACACAATTTGGTATTTTGGTTTCCATTTGGTAGTTTGGTTTCCATTCTTTTGTGTAGATACCCAGAAGTGGAATTGCTGGATCATATGGTAAGTTCATTCCCATTCTTCTGAGATCTCCATAGTTTTCCAAAGTGGTTAAACTAATTTGCAGCCGCACCAACAATGTGGTAGAGTTCCTACTTCTCCACATCTTCGCCAGCATTTGTTGTTTGTGTTGTGAATGATTGCCATTCTAGTTGGAGTTAGGTAAAATATCAGGGTAGTTTTTATTTGCATCTCTATGATAGTTGTGATGTTGAATATTTTTTCATGCATTTATTGGCCTTTTGAATTTCTTCTTTCATGAATTGTCTAGTTCTCTTCCTATTTTTTTGATTGGATTGTTTTCTTAGTGCTGAATTTCTTGAGTTCTCTGTTTATTCTAGATATTAGTCCTCTATTGGAGGAGTAGGTGGCAAAATCTTCTCCCATTTTGTTGGCTCTTGGTTGAGGTTCTAGATAGTTTCTTTTGTTGTCCAGAAGCTCTTCAGTTTAATGCAATACCACGTATTGATCTGCCTTTTAGTTTCTTGTGCCTCTGGGGTTTTATTGAGAAAGTTTTTACCTGTGTCTATTTGTTGCAGTGTTGGACCTATGCCCTCTTTAAGGAGCTTCATGATCTCTTCTCTAATTTCCAAGTCTTTGATGCATCTTGAATTGACTCTTGTGCAGGGTGAGAAAGTGGGATTTATTTCCATTTTTCTGCATATGGGTAACCAGTTTTGCCAACTGCCAACAACATTTGTTGAACAGGCTATCTTTTCTCTAGTGTTTGTTTTTGGCCCCTTCATCAAAAATCAATTGGCTGTTAAGTGTGTGAATTTGTCTCTGAGTCTTCTATTCTGCTCCATTGGTCTATGTATCTGTTTTTATGCCAGTACCATGCTGTTTTTATTACTATGGCTTTGTAGTATAGTTTCAAGTCAGGTATTGTGATTCCTTCTTCATGGTTTTTGTTGCTGAGAACTACTTTGGCTATTCTGGGGTTTTGTTGTTCCAAATGAATTTAAGGACTGACTTTTCTATATCTGTAAGAAATGACCTTGGTAATTTAAGGAGTATTGCATTGAATCTGTAGATCACTTTTGGAAGGATGGCCATTTTGATGATATTTATTCTGCCTATCCATGAACATAGAAAATCTTTTCATCTTCTAAGATCTTCTTTGATTTCTTTTTTCAATGTTTTATAATTTTATTTGTACAGGTCTTTTACCTCCTTGGCTAAGTTTTATCCTAAGTATTTTATTTTTTGTGAAAAATACTGACTGGAAGTGTTTTCTGAATTTCTTTTTCAGTGGATTTATGGTCGGTATACAGAAAAACTTCTGATCTTTTTAGATTGATTTTGTAGCCAGACACCTTGCTGTATTTGTTTTTCAGTTCCATAGGCATTTTGGTTGAATTTGTTGGATCTTCTAAGTATAGCATCATGTCATCTGCAAATAGTGAATGTTTTCATTCTTCTTTTTTTTTTATTTGGACTCCTTTGATTTCCTTTAGTTGCCTTAATGCTCTGGCTAGAGTCTCAAGTAGTATATTGAAAAGAAGTGGTGATAATGGACATTCTTGTCTTGTTCCTATGGGGGGAAATTCTCAAAGATTTTCCCTATTTAATATGATGTTGTCTGTGGGCTTATTGTAAATTGCCTTTATGATGTTGAGATATGTTCCTTCTATTCCAATTTTCTGCAGTGCTTTTAGCATAAATGGATATTGGATTTTTTCAAATGCTTTTTCAGCAACTATTGAATTGATCATATGATTTTTGTTTTTGGTTCTGTTTATGTGATGAATTACATGGATTGATTTTTATATGCTAAGTCAGCTTTGCATCCCTGGAATGAACCCTACTTGGTCATAGTGCATTATTTTCTTAATGTGGTTTTGAATGCCTGTTGCTAGTATTTTGTTTAGCAGTTTTGCATCCATGTTCATCAAAGAAATAGGCCTATAGTTTTCTTTCCTTGAGCTGTCTTCATTTGGTTTTGGTATTAATGTGATGTTAGGTTCATAGAATGTATTTGGGAAAGTCCTGTTTCTTTCTATCTTACAAAATAGATTGAGAAGTATCGGAATTAGCTCTTCTATGAAGGCTTTATAAAATTCACTTGGGAAACCATCTGGTCCTGTGTTTTTCTTTGATGGTAGGCTCTTTATTGCTATTTCAATTTCTTTGATTGCTATTGCATGGTTTTTAATTTTCTATATCTTTTGACTCTGTTTAGCAAAGCTGTATTTATCTAGAAATTTGTCAATTTCTTCTAGATTTTCCATTATGTTGGAGTATAGTTTTTCAAAGTAGTTTCTGATCATCCTCTGGTTTCTACACTGTCAATGCTAATATCTTCTGTTTCAGCTTTTATCTTTATAACTTGGGTTGATTCTCCTTTTTATTATTTTGGCTAGTAGATTATCTATAGTGTTAATTTTTTTTTTGAGAAACCAGCTTTTGGTGTTGATTTTTCCTAGTTTTTCCCCTCTACTTCATTGATTTCTGTCCTTAATAATTTCATGTCTTCTACTGGCTTTGGGGTTAGACTATTCCTGTTTTTTAAGGGCTTGAGATGTGTCATTTGATCATTTATTTGGTTATTTTCTGTTTTTATTATGTGAGCACTCAGTACTATGAATTTTCCTTTAATACTGCCTTCAAAGTTTCCAAGAAGTTTTGGTATGTTGATTCTCTATTTTCATTTGTTTCTAGAAATTTCTTGATTTCAAACTTTATTTCTTCTATGACCCCTTCTTCATTCAGCAATGTGGTATTCAGTCTTCACATGCTATGTGTTTTCTTTGGCATTCTTATAGTTGATTTCTAGTTTCATTCCATTATTATCTGAAAAGACACAGGAAAATATGTCACAGTTTTTTAATTTGCTAGTGCTCACTTTTCAGTTTTCTATATAGGACCTCAAATAGTACATTGACCATAAGATACTTATTTTATAATTTTTCAGATAATTCATAGATCTCTTTCTGTGGTTAGTTTTGGAATATTTATTTGGTTCTTTGACTGGGTCATGTTTTCTTGTTTCTTTGTATGCCTTTTTTATGTTTATTTTCTGGGACTTTGGTATTTTAAAAACAGTGACTTCTTCCACTTTTTATACTTTCTATATAGAGGAAATCTTTACCAATCAGCCCACCTAGAGAATCTGAGGGCATCCCAAACATTTTCTAGGTATACGTATTCTTTGGTTTGTGCATGTGATTTTCTAATTTAAGAGGCTTGTTGATTGCTTTTCTCAGAGCTCATAATATTTTTTCCTCTGTGTATTGTATATTCTCAGATGCCACAACAAGCTTCTAAGCTCTCCTTTTTTGCTATGTGACCCCAAACATCTAAAGTGTGCCGGTTTGCTGACAGAACTCTGTCAGATGAGACAAAAACAAAACAACAACAACAAAAAACAGTCCCTGTGGCAGCCCCCTGCAAAGCCAAAGCTTTAAAATATACTTTACTCCACTCTTTCTCCACTGAGAGAGAAGCTATGATTTGGTATTTTTTCCTGATCACACTGAATTATGCCAGCTTGGTTGGGGGTAAATTATCATGGATGAGATGGCTTTTATTACCCATTTCAATGCAGCTGTTCTTGGTTTTATGCTTACTTGGTGGTACTGTAACTTCTTAGCTTGTTTCTGATGTTCTCAAAAGGGCCTTTTGGACCATATACTGTCAGCTTCTCTGTGGAAGAATAAGAATAGGGACTTTCTGTTTTGCCATCTTGTTCTGGCATAGTGTTTTTAATTTGAAAGGGATTAGAGCTACATTTCTAGTAGTTTATTAATTAGAATTCCTAATGTAAAGATAACAGAAATCATATATAGATAGAACAAGGGATAAAAGGGGGTGATAAATATGAGGAAAGAGAATGCTTTACATGAGGAAAGAGATGCTTTACATACCACAAAAGCAATGTAAATCCAGGCTTGATATATTCTTTTTTTTTTCCCTGTGTAAGCTTGATTTTTATTTTTATTTTTTTATTATTATTATTTTATTTATTTATTTATTTATTTATTTATTTTAATTGGTGCACTGTATTCATACATCATAGTGGGATACATACTTTTGTAGACATACATGCACACATTGCCCAGTCAGCCCCCACCCGATCCCCACCCCATTCTCTCCCTATCCCTCCCTCCCATGCTTGGCTTAGTGATTGACATCTAGTATTATAGCAATTTATCCAAAATTAAAAATGATAATCTCACATAACAGTTTCATTTGTCTGATACCAAGCTTTTGATAACTTAAAGATAACATTTCAATATTTCTTTTTGCTTTCTTTCTTACCAGAGAATCTATTTTTTCTATTTTTTAGGTGAAACTATCATATATTTATATATTTATTTTTCAGAAAAAATATCTATCCTAATATGGAATATGGACTCTAGGTACCCACAACAATCTTGAAAAACAACAAAGCTAGAAGATGTATATTTTCTGATTTCAAACCATATAAAGCTACAATAATTGAAACAGTGTAGTACTATTCTAAAGGCAGATATATAAACCATTGGAGTTAAATAAAAGCCTAGAGCTAAATTCTTCCCTATATTGTCAAGTTATTTTTGACAAGGTTTCCACGAACATTTGGTGGTGGGAATAATAATCTTTTAACTAAATATTGTTGAAAAATAATAATTACATGGAAAAGAATAAAATTGGACCCTTACCTAATCCCATATACAAATATTAACTCAAAATAGATAAAAGACCTAAATATAAATCTTAAGACTATAAACTTTTAGGAGAAAATCTGGGTCATAAACCTCACAACATTGAAATTGGCAGTGATTTCTTGGATATGATTTCAATAGCACAGGCAACAGAAGAGTATACAAACTCCCTAAAAAATAAAAAAATATTGTATATCCAAAGACAATGTAAACAGAGTTAACAGTTACTAATAGAATGGGATAAAATATTTCCAAATGCTATATCTGAAGGTATATTAATATTCCAACTAGAAATCCTAAAAATTAACAACAATAAAGGCAAACAATACCCTTTAGAGATAGGGAAAAGACTAACATAGATAATGAATCTCCACAGATAACCAATCTTAGTTGTCTGTTGGATGGAAAATCTTGTTTCTCTAGTTCTGATGTGTGTTACCTATTTCTTCTTTGTAGTTAATCTCTTTGAGTATTTTCTCTAGTGCTGGTTTTGAAGACATAAATTCCTTCAGTTTCTGTTTGTCATGGAAGCTTCTTATTTCTCCATCTAATTTGATAGAAAGTTTTGCTGGGTAGGAAATTTTTGGCTGGAAGTTGTTTTCTTTCAGAGTTTGGAATATGTTACTCCAAGCCCTTCTGGCTCTCATGACTTGGTTTGGGAAGTCCGGAGTGATTCTAATTGGTTTGCCTCTGAATGTCACTTGGCCCTTTGCTTTTGTTGCCTTTAAGATTCTCTGCTTGGCTTCCACATTCGTCATTTTGACAATTATGTGGTGTGGGGATCCTCTTCTCGGATCCTGTCTAAAGGGAGTTCTATAAGTTTCCTGGACCTGCGTATCGACCTCTTGCTCTATGTCTGGAAAATTTTCTGCTATTACTTCCTTGAAGAGATTGTTGATCCCTTTGGTTTCACTTTCTTTTCCCTCCTCTATTCTAATTATTCTTAGGTTAGCTCTCTTAAAATGGGCCCATATTTCTTCAATATCAGATTCCTGCTGTCGAATATTTTTTTCTAGATTAGAAACTATGCGTTCATTTTTGGAATGATTATCTTCTAAGAGTGAGATTCTGTTCTCCATGTGTTCTAATCGGTTGTTTGTGCTTTGAATTGAGGCCTTTACTTCATTAATTGCATCCTTTATCTCTTTCTGGCTCTCTCTGAGTTCTTTTCGAAGCACCTCTATTATTTCTACAGTTATTTTCCTGATTTGATCTTCTAGAAATCTCTGATTTTCTGTTTTATCGGGTTCTGATGTTGTGGGGTTGTGGGCATTCATTGCTCCAGTATTATTCCTCTTTCCCATGATTTCGGAAGTTTGTGCCTTCTCTGGGTTCTTCCCTTGGGTCACTATGACTTCACTTAAGGTGCTCTGGATCTCGAGTCAGTAGTATCTCAGACCCCACTACTCCTTTACTGGGTTGTATCACAGAGTCTCTGACCCAGAGAGTTGATAGAGGCTGCTTTAGACTGTGGGGGGTGCCAGGTTGCACGTTCTCCTATGGGGTGATATCACTGCCACCGCACTTCCCCCACTGGGTCAAGTCCCAGTGAGTACAGTACTGGGATTTCTCCGCTGTGGCCCGCAATTTGACGCACTGTTCTTGAGTACACAGATGTAGCTGTACTGAATTCGGTGAATTCGGTGCTGCTACCGCTGGTGGCAATATGGCGCCACTGCTACGCCCTCTGCTGTGGGGCTGGCGTTTTTTTTCTTGGTTTTGATTTCCACTCTGAATCCCTGCAGCGTATGCTGAGCTCAGCCACTGGGAGCTTTAGATGCCCTATGCGCCGAGAAATCCCGCCTGGCTGTTCCGCAGCGGCTCCTCTCGGCTTGCTGAAGCTGTCCCGTGAACTCGACGGTGCCGCCGGCAGTATGGCGCTGCTGCCGCGTCCTCGGGCATGAAGCCGCATCCTCGGGCATGAAGCCGCGTCCTTGGGCATGAGGATCTCCTCTGTGGCTCTGTTCTCAGTCCGCTTTCTCTCTGGAGCCTGGTGATTTTTTTTGTTTCTCTGGTGATGTTGTTTTCTGGCTTTGAAAGGCGCTAATTTTGTGGTAATGGAGATTTGTTGTTAGCGGGGCTCTTAAGCCCCGCTTTTGTCGGTCGCCATCTTCCCGGAAGTGTCCAGGCTTGATAAATTCTTGAAAGCCTCTGGAATCCAGTGTATCTTCCTCATGTCATACCTGAATTTCTCTCTAGAGCTTTAATTAATTTCATTCCTCTATAGACTAGATTTCTCCACTTCTTGTTTTCCAAGGGAAAGTGGCCATTCATCAGAATCTGCATATACATGGTATGATTATAATACAAACTAATAAGCTGTTCAGTAATAAATTCAAGTTCCATGAAAAGGATTAGGATGAAGAACATATTGAGTCATGTTTAAAACCCTTCAGTGATCCATACTTGGGGAATGGAGTAGGATAGAAAATTAGGAGGCATAATCATGCAAGGTAAATACAGTTAAATGCAAATAAAGTCCGTTTCCTCTTGAGTATTGGAAGAGCAGTTCTAGGTGACAACAAAAAAATCAAGTAAAGGAATAACTTTCCGGAAATAATCCATGAAGAGATACATAGTGTCTATATCCATGTAGGTAATAATGAATAGTATCATTAGATACTCCTGAAAGATACAACAATTAATTAAGGTCCCATCCAGCTCCGTAACTGAAAGGAGCATTTATATTCTCATATTCTCATTTGTATTCTCTCTCTCTCTCTCTCTCTCTCTCTCTCTCTCTCTCTCTCTCTCTCTCTTTCTCTCTCTCACACTCTTTCTCTCTCTCACACTCTCTCCCTCCCTCCTTCCCTCCCTCCCTCTCCTCCTCCTCCTCCTCCTCCTCCTCCTCCTCCTCCTCCTTCTTCTTCTTCTTCTTCTTCTTCTTCTTCTTCTTCTTCTTCTTCTTCTTCTTCCTTTTTCTCTCTCTCTCTTGAGAGATAGAGATGTTTTTTATGTTTTAAAAACATCTCCAGGATCAAAATTTGTGGTGTTTTTTTTTTTTTGCCACCATGCCCAACTATATATATATATATATATATATATATATATATATATATATATATATATATATATATATATAATTTTTTTGTAATCATACATCACTTTGGAATACAAGACTTGAGAGGATATACAAGCACATATCATCCCATAAGCCCTCATCCAATCCCCATCCCATTCCCTCCCCCCTCGATCCCATGCTTAATTGGTGATTATCTTTGATATAACTGTTTATGCACCTCATGAGTTTTTAAGAGATTCCATCCTCCCCCATCCCCTCCCCTCTGATTGGTCACCTTAATTGATTCTCAGTAGGGACCTTTCTACTACTTGATCTCCTCCTGTTACCTCTTTCCTCCTAGTTCTTGCTAATTAGGGGAAGCATCTGGATTTTATTTTCTGTACTATCTCTCTGTGCATGCTGCATTGCAAGTTCCAATCCCACTCTTGACAGCCCCAGTAGTGGCCTGGCCACCCAGAGAACTCTTATCCCAACCTCACTGGCTCCAGCACCGGCCTTGTCTCATGGGAGGCCCCAATCCTGGCCTCGCTGGCCCCTGCACCAAACTAACCCCTCAGCTGGCTCCTCTCCCAGCCTCAGAGGCCCCAGCACCGGCCTAGCCTCACAACAGGCTCCAATCCCAGCCTTGCTGACCCTGGCACTGGCCTAACTGCTCGGCAGGCTCCTATCCTGGTCTCGTAAGTCCCAGCTCCATCCTTGCCTCACGGCAGTTTCCAATCCCGGCCTCGCTGGTCCTGGCACTGGCGTTACCCCTTGGCAGAGTCCAATCCCAACCTCAGAGGTCCCAGCACTGGTCTTGCCTCATTGCAGGCTCCAATCCCAACCTTGCTGGCCCTGGCACCAGCCTAACCCCTTGGCTGGCACCGATCCCTGCCTTGGAGGCCTCAGTAGTGGCTTTGCCTCATGGCAGGCTCTGAATCTAGCCTCGTTGGCCCCGGCACTGACCTCACCCCTCGGCAGGCTCCAATCCCGGCCTTGGAGGCCCCAGCACTGGCCATACCTCAAGGCAGGCTCTGACCCCAGCCTCACTGACCCCGGCACCAGTCTAACCCCTGGGCAGGCTCCTATCCAGGCCTTGGACACCCGGCACCAGCCTTGCCTCACATCAGGCTCTGATCCTGGCCTTGATGGCCCTGGCACTGGCCTAACCCCTTGGCAGGCTCCAATCCCAGCCTCGAGGCCTCAGCACTGGCCTTGCCTCACGGCAGGCTCCGATCCTGGCCTCGCTGGCTCCAGCACTGGCCTGACACATCAGCTGGCTCCGATCCTGACCTCTGAGGCCCCAGCACCAGCCTCATTTCACGGCAGGCTCTGATCCCGGCCTCACTGGCCCCGGCAATGGCCTAAACTCTTGGCAGGTTTCGAACCTGGCCTCAGAGGCCCCAGCACCGGCCTTGCCTCACAGCATTCTCTGATCCCGGCCTCGCTGACCCTGGCACCAACCTAATCCCATGGCAGGCTCTGATCTCCACTGCCATCTTGGCCACTGCTGCCACCACCGCCTTCCTCCTAGGTCTCCGCTAGACTCTCTCCTTACAGGTGATGTCCAGGATTCTTAAAGATATAGAGAAGCCTCAGTCCTCCTTCGCAGGGAATTTTTCCAAAAGTTCTACTTCAGATGTATATGTTTTGTCTGCATCTCCAATATTCTAGCTGCTGCCTTGGCCATCTTAACCCGTCTTGAATAAATTTCTTTTTTCTTTTCCTTTTTTTTTTAAATAAGAAAAGAGAGTATGTGTGGTTTGGGGAGGATGTGGGATCAGGCACTCAGTAACGATGAAAAATTTTTTTCATTCTGGGTGTGGGGGGGAGTTGCCTAAGGGTGCCCTGCCCATGCCCGCCCACGCGCCCAGGGTCAGGCCTGGCAGCCCAGACCTCAGAGTCCTTCTGGGTGAGGAGGGGGTCGCCTAAAGGTGCCCCATCAGTGCCTGCCACCCGCCCAGGGTCGCGGTCTGGCTGCCTGGTCCTCAGGGTCCTTCTGGGTGGGGAGGGGTCAAAATTTGCTTTGTAACAAGTGAGTAAATAAATACAGGCATCAGAGTAACAGATTAGAACCTCACAGAAAGCACTCAAGAGAACTGAAGTTAATAGAGCGTAGATGTTAACATCTATATAAATGACTCATATAATTGAAGCTACTTCAGATTAGAGTGTAACTGAATTTTTAGCCTTACCAAAGCCATTTTAATTGAATCAGTTCATCAAAGAACATGCTGAGTAAGTTTCTTATGTGTAGCAAAGCAGAACACATAAGAATTGTTTATGCATGTAAACTTAATACTAAAACTCACAACATACCTTGACAAAACATTTTGACTTTGGGTCTCAATTTCAATAGTTTCTTTATTCTTTAATATATTCATTCATTGTGTCATTTGACAAACACATCAAGAGTGCCTCCAGTGTGTCCAGCTCTGTGCCAGGTTTTGGAGACACAAATTAAATCATAGTTCCTTCCCTTAAATACTCATACACTGTAGAGATCATCACACAAACATATAATTACAACACACCAAAACAGTACTACAGTGAAACCACAATACTTTGGAGACAGTCCCAGAGGAGACTGTAGCAAAGATCAACCTGAAGTTCTCAAATTCTTGACTTCTGGGATCTGGGTATAAGTGTGGTGCTGTCTATCTCAGATCCAAAGTACTGTTCTCAGCAGGAGGCTCTTCCCAGTTCTGTTTTATTTCTCGCTGTTATACAGTTTTCTCCTCTTATTTTTGTTTTCACATTCCAGTTTCAGTTACCCACAGTGAATCACAGTATGAAAACACTAACAGAAAATCCCATAAAGTAAACAATTCATAAATTTTAAATTGTGTGACATTTGGACCGGCATGATGAAATCTCATGCTCTCCTGTTCAGTCTTACCTGGGACATGAATTATACTTTTGTACAGTGTATCCACTATACTTTTATGCCACCTGCCTTCAGAGAGAGATGGTGGGGGGCATTCATATAACATTTATTATAGTTTGTTTCACTAAGTATTCTTGCTGCTGTGACTCAAAATAACTGATAACCACAACTTAAAAGAGCAAAGATTTATTTACTCACACTTCTGGAGATATCAGAGGTCCTAGTTCACATTAGGCCAGGTAACATCTGCAGAACCCTGAACATGGTGATGGGAAGCAGAGAGAGCACAAGCAGGGAGACTCTGCTCTTACACCATGATGATCAGAGGCAAAGAGACCTATAGGAGAAGAATGAGATATATAATCCCCAAGGCCACACCTTAAAGAATCCCTCCTCAGCAACCAAGCCCTACCTACAACATGCTACCATGTCCACAACATAAGATCTGGGGGATATTCTAAATCAAGGTCATATCAGTGTGTTATTATAATTGTTCCATTTTATTAGTTATTACTAATCTATTATTGTATCTAATTTATACATTAAACCTTATCATAGTTATATATGTGGGTTATATATATGGGAAAACATAGAACATACAGAATTTAATACTATTAATAGTTTTAGGCATCTCTGAGAGTCTTGTGATAGATCTCTCATGGATAAGGGAAGTTTGTTGTACATTGTGCTCCAGGAAAATTACACATTTGGTGTATTGGTTTTCTATTGATAATATAACAAATCACCACAAATTTAATGGCTTAAAGCAATATCTTCATTATCTCATAGTTTGAAGAGACCAGAAGCCCAGCAAAGCATGGTTGGATTCTCTTAGAATGTAATACAGCTAAAATCAAGGTGTCAAACAGGGATGCAATTCTCAGCCTCTGGAAGCTTAGAATCTTGTTAAAGATCACTGTTTGTTGCTCAAATTCAGTTCCTTGTAGTTTTAGGCCTAACCTAAAGTTCCCATTTTCTTGATATGGGAATCTCCTTTATCTTTAAGTTAATAACAGCTTACAGAATCCTCCTTGTGTTTTTAATATTTCAGATTGTCCCCTTCTGCTTTAAAAGGATTATGTAATCTATTTATCTTAATGGCCACTGATGATTAACCTTAAGTCTGAGATCTCTCTTTTTCCATGTAACATAACATATTCATGGGTATAACATCAGAGAAAGGAAAGGCCTTAGGGGCCAAAATTCTGCCTACAGCCTCTCACATGGGTATATTGCTTCTTCTCTTTATTGGTTTTGTTTTTTAACCACCTCAAAAATGCCCAAGGCCTTGGAAAAAGGATGCACTAGACCCAAAGGCAGTGTCTAAGAGGGACATTTCTTTGTACTGGGTCAGAAAATCAAAGTCACTTACTCCTACTTGTGGACTGTTTTCATTAAAATCTCCTTCCACATCTAAGGGTTGTCAGTGAGGGTACAGTTTGCGAAGTGAGCTGGTTGAAATTTATTGAGCTTACTGAGTCAGGAATCTATAGTCATATGATTCTCATAATACTCTTATAAAGTAGAATTATTACCATCATTTATTTGACAACTAAAATAACAAAAGTACAGAGTTTAAATGCCCTGCTCTAGTCTGTATGTTAAGACAGGAAACCCATAGACATAAACTCAAAGCCACATGGATTGAGAGCTTGTTTCTGGCCACTACCCAAAACTGTTTCTCCTGGTAACCAGTGAACAACTTTCTTCTATTTGTAAACTAGGTGCAAAAGAAAGAGGGAAGAGAGAAAAAAAGAAATATTTGTCAAACACATTCACATGCACACCACACACACACACACACACACACACACACACTGTATTATTGAATCTTCACAAAAATATTCTATTTTATAGTACCTTCTTCATTTATCAAGAAGGAAACTGGCACATAGATTAAGTAATTTCTGTTACTTAATTTGTGAGTGTCCAAACCAAATAAGCATAAGTAAACTCAAAGTCTGTGGTCCTACTAATTTATTCTATCAGATTTACAAGAGACACACCCATTCCAAAGTCCAAAGCAAATGTTCTGCCTATAAGGACCAGGAAATGAAATGAGCCTTGCTCTGTGTGCACTAATCTAGGATGTTATTAGCAACTGTGAGGTTCTGGATATCCCCATGGAGTCAGGCCCAAGTCTTGCTGACTGTGCTCAGTTTCCTAAGAAGTGAGCCCTGAGGCCAGTATACTTAGGCCTATGCTAGTCATGATCATGCCAGGTAATGCCTCTTCTTCCCAGGAACACATTTTGGTCCATCCAGGATGCCCTCTGTGTCTCTGATTGATTTGAAGATGACAATTTATGCCTTGAAGCTGGCTTATCTGTAAATACTAAGAAATTCTGGTATTAACCTGTGAAATCATTCTAGCCTGCCCTACAAAATGCCATAATTTAAGTGGTGTTCTTGTTCCCAGGCCTTTAGTTTGGCATGGTTTTTAAGATCTGAAAAATCACTGTCAAATGCAAATTAATGCTACTGCTTTGACAGAAACCACTTTTGGGGGTTAGAGGGTGACAGGGATTTTCTACCCCAGTTAGGGCTTCTGTTTTGACTTTCTTTCTAAACACACCCTGGCTTTGGGAACATTTACTGCAAAGAGCTTTCTCCTCCCTCCTTTTGGTGCCTCCATAGAAATATGCTTGAGAAATTTCCTCTGCTATATTTCTTTCTTTTTCATTTTTTCAAACTGTTCAATCAAACATTCTCATAGACTTTTATACATGTCAAAGACTCATAAAATATTTATTTAGTATCTGCTGCATACCAGGCACTGTAGTAGCAATCTCTAACAGGGCAGTCAACATAACTGACAAAGTTTGATCTCAAAGATCTTGAAACTCAGTGGGAGGAAGTAGAAAATAATAAATAAATAAGTGGACAAAATAATTAGACTGTGAAAAATTATATGACAGATAGAAACAAGTTTATGAGACAGGAAGGCAGAAAACAGGGAAATACCTCTCTGAGATGGTAATAATTGAGCTTAGACCTGAAAGATAAGAAGCAGAGCGCTTCAGGCATGGAATTACATGAAGAGGGAAAAAGGGATATAAGGACCCTGAGATGGGAAACAACTGGTGCCAGGAAGAAAAAAAATGGTATAACACAGGTGGGAAGGCATGGGTAATATATGTTATGGGGAACCTATAGGCCATGATATGCATTCTTTCATTTGATCATCTCATGAAACTGTTTAGTATTAGTATGTCTTTTCTAGAAATGAAGAAATGGAGGCTCTAGGAATTTAATCAGTCTGATGTTGGATTTTATTCAAATATCCAGAAGGTCCAGCCTTGCAGAGCTACTATTAGCCTACAACAGTTTTAAACTGTCACATGAATGGTATGTTTCAAATGGAAACTTTGTTCCAGATCCATGGATTGAAAGGACCTAGAAAATTCCAAAAATATGTTGAAATGTAAGAATTTTTACAAAGTCTTTCAAAAGAGCCACCTATAGATGGAAATGAATGATTGCTTCTCCCTAAGGGTGATAATTAAAAATAGTTGATACAAATTAGAATAGAGGGGGGAAGTGGTGTGGAGCATTGTCTTTATGGACTGATGGGAAACCATTTTGTGGGTGAATCAAACGAGGTCATATCTGCCACTTCTTTTTAAAAACCACTCAGCCCTAATATCCCACTTGGCTCCAGTTCTCTGTCTTTTGTTTCTTTTCACTGTGTTTCTCAGTACCCTTTGTTGGAGCACATTTTG
>NC_137786.1:201764023-202191523 GCF_963383645.1 Muscardinus avellanarius | reverse complement strand
ATGAGAACCTGATAACACAGAAATTCAGATATCTCCTGAAGATCAAATTAGAAATATAACTGTAGAAATAATAAGGAACTTCAAAAAAAATTAGAGTTTCAAAGAAATAAGGAATGCAATCATTGAAGTAAAGGCCTCAGTTCAAAGCATAAACAATCGAGTAGACAACATGGAGAATATAATCTCGCTCCTAGAAGATGATCACTCCAAAAACGAACACATAGTTTATAATTTAGAAAAAAAATCTGACAGCAGGAATTTTACACTGAAGAAATATGGGCCCTTTTAAGAGAGATAACCTAAGAATAATTGTAATAGAGGAGGGAAAAGAAGGTGAAACCAAAGGGATCAATAATCTCTTCAAGGAAGTAATAGCAGAAAGTTTTCCAAACAGTGAGCAAGAGGTCAATACACAGGTCCAGGAAACTTATAGAACTCCCTTTAGACAGGATCAGAGAAGAGGTTCCCCAAGCCACAAAATTGTCAAAATGACCAATGTGGAAGCCAAGTAGAGAATCTTAAAGGCAACAAAAACAAAAGGCCAAGTGACATTCAGAGGCAAATGAATTAGAATCACTCCAGACTTCCCAAACCAAGTCATGAGAGCCAGAAGGGCTTGGAGTAACATATTCTAAACTCTGAAAGAAAACAATTTCCAGCCAAATATTTTCTACCCAGCAAAACTATTTATCAAACAAAATGGGGAAGTAAGAAGCTTCCATGACACACAAAAACTGAAGGAATTTATGTCTTCAAAAGCAGCACTAGAGAAAATACTCAAGGAGAGTAACTACAAAGAAGAAATAGGTAATACACACCAGAACCAAAGAAACAAGATTTCCCATCCAGCAGACAACTAAGCAAAGAAGAATAAACAGTATCTCAAATGGAAACAACATCTTAACATGTTAGGAATTAAAAATTATCTCTCAATAATCACACTGAATGTAAATGGCCTCAACTCTCCAATAAAAAGACAAAGTGGCAAAATGAATTAAAAATCAGAATTCATCCATCTGCTGCTTACAAGGAACACACCTGACAAGTAAGTAGAGGGACAAAGTCAAGGTAACGGGCTGAAGCAAGGTATTCCATGCTAATGGAACTCAAAGGCAAGCAGGAGTAGCAACTATGATGTCAGACAAGTTAGACTTCAAACCCAAACTTATTAGAAGAGACAAAGAAGGTCATATTTTACTCGTAAAAGGAATAATCCAGCAAGAGGAAATAACAATAATCAACACCTATGCCCCAAACATAGGTGTAGCTGCTTTCATAAATCAAACTCTTTGTGACATGAAGTCACACATAAATCCCAATACAATAATATTGGGAGACCTCAATACACCTCTCAAAACATTAGACCGATCTTACAGACAAAAGGTCAGTAAAGATGCCTATAAACTAAAGAACACCATTAATCAAATGGACCTGTTGGACACATATAGAATATTTCACCCAACTACAGCAGAGTTTACATTTTTCTCAGATGCTCATGGAACCTTCTCCAAAATAGATCACATTCTGGGACACAAAATGTGCAATAGCAAATTCAAAAAATGTTACATACTTCCCTGTATCATTTCAGACCATAATGGAATGAAATTAGAAATCAACTATAAGAAGACCCAGAGAAACAACATAAACACGTGGAGACTAAATACCACACTTCTGAATGAAGAATGGGTCATAGAAGACGTAAGAGGTGAAATCAAGAAATTTCTAGAAAAGAATGAAAATAAAGATACAACATATCAAAACCTCTGGGAAACTTTGAAGACAGTATTAATAAGAAAATTTATAGCACTGAGTGCTCACATAAGAAAAACAGAAAATCTTCAAATAAATAACCTAACGACACACCTCAAAGCCATTGAAAAGCAGGAACAATCAAATTCCAAAGCCAGTAGAAGACAGGAAATTATTAAAATTAGAGCAGAAATTAACAAAACAGAGAATAAAAAAAATACAGAAAATCAACAAAACCTAAAGCTGGTTTCTTGAAAAAATTAACAAGATAGATAAACCACTGGCCAACCTAACTAAAAAAAAAAAAGAGAGAATCAACCCAAATTATGAAGATAAGAGATGAAAAAGGAGACACTACTACTGACAGTGCAGAAATCAAGAGGATGATCAGAAACTACTTTGAAAGACTATACTCCAACAAAATGGAAAATCTGGAGGAATTTGACAACTTCCTAGATAAATAGAACCTTCCTAAACTGAGTCAAGAAGATATAGAACACTTAAACCAACCAAAAACGATGAAAGAGATTGAAACAGCAATAAAGAGCTTGCCATCAAAGAAAGCCCAGAACCAGATGGTTTTCCAAGTGAATTCTATAAAACCTTTATAGAAGAGCTAACCCCAATACTCCTCAAACTATTTCGTGAAATAGAAAAAATGGGACTCTCCCAAACACATTCTATGAAGTCAACATCACACTAATATCCAACCCGAATAAAGACAGTTCAAGGAAGGAAAACTACAGTTCATACAGATATCTCTGATGAACTTGGATGCAAAACTCTTAAACAAAATACTAGCAACATGCACTCAAAACCACATAAAGAGCCGGAGGTGGTGGCACACGCTTGTAATCGCTGTGCTTGGGAGGCAGAGACAGGAGGATTGTGCTGGTTCGGAGCCAGCCTTGCTGACTTAAGAGACCCTGTTTCCAAATTTAAAAATATTAAAAAATAGGTCTGGGAGTGTAGCTTGGAGGTAGAGGGCCTTCCAGGAACCCCGATACCACCACCACCAAAACACACACACACACACACACACACACACACACACACACACACATAATGAAAATCAGACACCATGACCAGGTAGGGTTCATCCCAGAAATGCAAGGCTGATTCAACATATGAAAATCAAACCATGTAATTCATCATATAAACAGAATAAAAAACAAAAACCACATGATCGTTTCAATAGATGCTGAAAAAGCATTTGATAAAATCAATATCCTTTATGATAAAAACACTGCAGAGAATTGGAATAAAAGGAACATATCTCAACATCATAAAGGCAATCTACAATAAGCCCACAGCCAACATCATAGTAAATGGGGAAAAACTTCAAGAATTCCCCCTAAAAACAGGAATGATACAAGGATGTCCATTATTACCACTTCTCTTCAATATAGTACCAGAGACTCTAGCCAGAGCTATAAGGCAAGAAAAGGATATCAAAGGAGTACAAATAGGAAAAGAAGAACTTAAACTCACTATTTGCAGATGATATGATACTATATTTAGAAAACCCAACAAACTCAAACAAAAGGCTTATAGAACTGATCAACAAATTCAGCAAAGTGTCTGGATACAAAATCAACCTAAAAAGAACAGAAGCTTTCCTGTACACCAACCATAAATCCACTGAAAAAGAAATTCAGAAAACACTTCCACTTAGGATCTCCCATAAAAAAAATACTTAGGAATAAACTTAACCAAGGAGGTAAAAGATCTCTACAAAGAAAATTTAAAAAAAACACATTGAAAAAAGAAATTGAAGAAGATCTTAGAAGATGGAAAGATCTTCCATGTTCATGGATTGGCAGAATAAATATCATTAAATTGGCCATCCTTCCAAAAGTGATCTACAGGTTCAAGGCAGTGCCCATTAAACTACCAAGATCATTCCTCACAGACATAGAAAAATCAGTCCTTAAATGTATTTGGAATAACAAAAAGCCCAGAATAGCCAAAGTAGTTCTCAGCAACAAAAACCATGCAGGAGGAATCACAATACCTGACTTGAAACTATACTACAAAGCCATTGTGATAAAAAAAACAAAACAGCATTGTACTGACACAAAAACAGATACATACACCAATGGAGCAGAATAGAAGACCCAGAAACAAGTCCACACACATTCAGCCAATTGCTATTTGACAAAGGGGCCAAAAAACAATCACTGGAAAAAAGCCTCTTCAACAAATGGTGTTGGCAAAACTGGTTAACTATATGCAGAAAATTGGAAATTAATCCCATTTTCTCACCCTGCACAAGGGTCAATTCAAGATGGGTCAAAGACTTGGAAATCAAACCAGAGACCTTGAAGTTCCTTGAAGAGGGCATAGGTCCAAGACTGCAACACATAGGCAAAGATAAACACTTTCTCAACAATACCCCAAAGGCACAACAAATTAAAAGGTGAATCAATATGTGGGACTGCATGAAACTGAAGAGCTTCTGTTCAGAAAAGGAAACAGTCAAGAACCTCAACTGAGAGCCAACAGAATAGAAGATTTTTGCCACCTACACCTCCAATAGAGGACTAATGTCTAGAATATACAGAGAACTCAAGAAACTCAACACTAAAACAAATAATCCAATAACAAAATGGCCAAGCAAACTAAATAGACACTTCATGAAAGAAGAAATTCAAATGGCCAACAAATGCATGAAGAAATGCCCAAGATCATTTGCAATGAGAGAGATGCAAATCAAAACTACCCTGAGATTTCACCTAACTCCAACTAGAATGGCAATCATTCAAAACACAAACAACAACAGATGCTGGCGAGGATGTGGAGAAGTGGGAACTCTAAAAGATTGTCGGTGGGATTGCAAATTAGTGCAACCACTTTGGAAAACAGTATGGAGAATCCTCAGAAGAATAGGAACAAATCTACCATTTGATCCAGCAATGCCACTTCTGGCTATCTACCCAAAAGAAAGGAAACCAAACTACCAAACTAATGCATGTGTATCTATGTTCATAGCTGCACAATTCACCATAGCCAAACTATGGAACCAGCCACGATGTCCATAAACAGATGAATGGATTACAAAACTGTGGGATATGTACACAATGGAATTTTACTCAGCCATTAAAAAAACCCTAAATTGCATCATTTTCAGGGAAATGAATGGAACTGGAGGACATTATGATAAGTGAGATTAGTCAGTCACAAAAAATAAGAAATCAGATGCTTTTCCTAATATGTGAAAGCTAAGGAGAAATGGGTCATAGGAGGAACTCTAGATGAAAAAGGAAATCCTATAGAGGAGCAAACAAGACAACCTAAAGGAGGAGAAAGGTGGGGGGAAGAAGGAAAATCTCCAAAACACACAATGTACTTAAACATATCGAAGTTAATCACTAAGCCAAGCAAGGGAGAAAGGAATGAGGAGGGAATGGGGTGGGAACTGGGTAGGAGTTAAATCGGTGATGTGTACATGTATGTACAGACAAGTTTTTTTTTTTACCCCAATATGATGTATGAATATAATGCACCAATAAAAATTAAAAAAGATTCTGTGGGTTTATTTTACTTACTTGTGGTGATGATTTGTTTCTAAATCCATAGTTGAGTAGTCCATCTCAAATTTCATTAGTTTTACAAGTAAAATAGACCCTGCTGCTATTGCCCTACTTTCTAAGGAGAAATTAATGAGTTCATTCAAATTTCCAACTAGCTAAACTTCTTAAATCCAGATAAGATATGGAAGAATGAAAGACCTTAGTTCTGAAAAGTTGCTTGATAATTGGGGACCTATTTTGAGCAGATCTTAATGGTTAGGGTAAGGGCTGTTTACACAGGAGTTTGCAATTTCTGCTTCTCAAAATTTGAAATTTTTTTTAGTGTAATCCATTTCTCCCAATACTGTCAATATTTCTTGCTAAGAACAGAGATAATTTTTCATAATGGCCAGTCAATAAGTACCTGTTGATTGATTGATAGCATTAAATTGCATACTACCTTTCTGCCTTTTCACGATGTGCTAATTCAAGTACAAAAATGAATTACTCACTTTGGGTCAATTTCATGACCATGAAAATACATGAAGGAGCTGGGCATGATAGCACATGCCTATAATGTCAGTACTTGAGAGGAGGAGACAGGAGGATCTCAGGTTTGAGGACAGCTCTCAGACAACATAGTGAGACTCTCAGCCACCTAGAGAGATTCTATTTTCAAACAAAAAATACAAATGGCAGGGGATATATCTCAGAGGTAGAATGACCGTGGGCTCAATCCTCAGTACAACAAAGAAGGAAGGAAGGAAGGAAGGAAGGAAGGAAGGAAGGAAGGAAGGAAGGAAGGAAGACCTATTTTTTATATTTTATTTGGAAACAAGATTTCTTAAGCCAGCGAGGCTGGCTTCAAACCTGTGCAGCCCTCCTGTTTCCACCTCCCAAGTGCAGGGATTACAAGAATGTGCCACAATGCCCAGCATAGTCATTCTTCTTAATGGGATACAAGATAGTAGAGGCATACATGCACATATCTCTCATTCAGCCCTTCTTCACTTCCCATAAATATATAAATATATATTTATATATATATAATATATATATTTTTTAAAGAAATCAAGCTTCTTTGCAAAAGAAAAACTCAGTACAACAAAGAAGGAAGGAATTAAGGGAGGCAGGCAGGCAAGAGAGAAGAATGAATATATATACGGTTACAACTTAAGAAAACAAGGTTCTTTGCAAAATTCTCCAGCCCAAAGTAATTTTCCTCTGAGCTATACTCCCAGACCTGATTTTTATTCTTTATTTTGAAACAGGGCCTCACTGAGTTGCAAAGGACCTCACTAAGTAGCTGAGGCTGTCTGAGAACCACAGTCCTCCTGTCCCAGCCTTCCAAATGCTGGGATTACAACTGTGCGCCACCACGCCCAACGCAAAGTAATTTTCTTTCCAGCTGGAATTTACCAATTGAGGAGCAATTGTTTCACATACTTGAATTGATGCAGTGTTTAATAAACTTAAAGTAGTAAAAATTTGTGGTCAAATTTGTAAATAATTCCATGAATTAGATTATGGTGGCCACCTCTTCTGGTTACAGGATTGTATCATATTTACCAATCATCTCCTAAATCATATAGCACATATTAGGCAATGTAAATAAATGCTTATAAGAACAGTATATGTAGAAGAAGTAGTGAGAGGACAGAGCTCATATTCATATCTACTGGTGGCGGCCATCTCTATTGTAGTAAAAGTGACATTCTTATAGAAGTGAGAATAACAAAATATGATAGCCATGAAAACATGTTTTATACATAAACATCCCTCATTAAATATATTCTGTGCTATTCTGTATTCCTTATATCATTATCATTTCTAGTCTTACTTAATTTTTTAACTCATTTTTCCATAAAATTCTTATAGAGGAAGCAAATGCAACAAATTCATATATAATACCTGATATAACAAATATTATAAGTATATAATTGTTAACTCTTTTGATTGCATGCTTAAGAACTGTGCAGTTAACATCAGGTGTAGTGGTGCATGTCTGTAATCCCAGTACTTTGGTGGCTAAAACAGGAGGATAACAGGTTTGAGGACAGTCTCAGCAATATAGCAAGACTCTTATCAACCTAGTGAGACCTATTTCAAAATAAAAAATATTTCAAAATAAAAAATACTGTTCTAAAGGCAGATATATAAACCATTGGAGTTAAATACAAGCCTAGAGCTAAATTATTCCCTATATTATCAAGTTATTTTTGACAAGGTTTCCATGAACATTTGGTGGTGGGTACACTGTTTCAATTATTGTAGCTTTATATGGTTTGAAATCAGAAAATATCAGAAAATATCTTCTAGCTTTGTTCTTTTTCAAGATCGCTTTGGGTATCTAGAATCCATATTCCATATTAGGATAGATTTTTTTCTGAAAAATAAATATATAAATATATGATAGTTTCACCTAAAAAAATTGGATATACAATATTTTTTTTATTTTTTAGGGAAAAATAAAAAAAAATCCCCTGCACTTTTGTTGCCTGTGCCATTGAAATCATATCCAAGAAATCACTTCCAATTTCAATGTTGTGAGGTTTTATGACCCAGATTTTCTTCTAAAAGCTTATAGTATTAAGATTTATATTTAGGTCTTTTATCTATTTTGAGTTAATATTTGTATATGTGTTAGGTAAGGGTCCAATTTTATTCTTTTTCATTTATTATTATTTTTCAACAATATTTAGTTAAAAGACTAGTATTTCCTCCACCAAAAGTTCATGGAAACCTTGTCAAAAATAACTTGACAATGTATGGAAGAATTTATCTCTAGGCTTTTATTTAGCTCCAATGGTTTATATATCTGCCTTTAGAACAGTACTACACAGTTTCAATTATTGTAGCTTTATATGGTTTGAAATCAGAAAATATACATCTTCTAGCTTTGTTCTTCTTTGAGACTGTTTTGGGTATCTAGAGTCCATATTCCATATCAGGATAGATTTTTTCTGAAAAATAAATAAATAAATGTATGATAGTTTCACCTAAAAAAAAAAAAAAAGAAAAAAATATTCTCTGGTAAGAAAGAAAGCAAAAAGAAATATTGAAATGTTATCTTTAAGTCATCAAAAGTTTGGTACCAGACAAATGAAACTGTTATGTGAGATTATCAATGTTAATATTGTATAAATTGCTATAATACTAGATGTCAACCAGTAAGCCAAGCGTGGGAAGGAGGGATGGGGAGGGAATGGGGTGGGGATCATGGTAGGGGCTAACTGTGCGAGATGTGCATGTATGTCTACAAAAGTATTTTCTTTATACCACTATGATGTATGAATACATTGCACCAATAAAAAATAAATTTAAAAAAATTTTTTCTAAAATAAAAAAAAGAAATATTGAAATGTTATCTTTAAGTCATCAAAAGCTTGGTATCAGACAAATGAAACTGTTATGTGAGATTATCATTTTTAATTTTGGATAAATTGCTATAATATTAGATGTCAACCACTAAGCCAAGCATGGGAAGGAGGGATGGGGAGGGAAAGGGGTGGGGATCGGGTAGGGGCTGACTGGGTGATGTGTGCATGTGTGTCTACAAAAGTTTGTGTCCCACTATGATGCATGAATACAGTGCACCAATAAAAATAAATAAATAAAAAATAAATAAAAAATATAAAAAAATAAAGTCAGGCTGGGGATGTAGCTCATATGTAGAGTATCCCTAGGTTCAATTTGCAGTACCAAAACCCCACCCCTGCAATTTATAATATGTAAAATTTTTCTGCAATTGTACATTCACAAAAATATCAAAATCAATCACTAAGCCAAACATGAGAAGGAAGGAGGGGGGAAGGAATGGGGTGGGAAGTGAAGAAGGGCTGAATGAGAGATATGTGCATGTATGCCTCTACTATCTTGTATCCCATTAAGAAGAATGACTATGCCCGGCATTGTGGCGCATTCTTGTAATCCCTGCACTTGGGAGGTGGAAACAGGAGGACTGCACAGGTTTGAAGCCAGCCTCGCTGGCTTAAGAAACCTTGTTTCCAAATAAAATATAAAAAATAGGTCTGAGAGTGTAGCACGGAGTTAGAAGGGTTCCATCTCCAGTACCACCAAAAAAAAAAAAAAAAAAAATGACTACAATGTACCAATAAAAAAGAAAAAAAATATATATTTAAGGAAAATAATTAGATCACACAATATTTATTTATTTATTCATTCATTCATTTATTACACTTGAAATTGAACCCAGGGTTTATTCTACCTCTGAAATATACCCCCAGAACTTTTTATTTTTTATTATTTTTAAATCTTGAAACAGGGTCTCATCAAGTTACTGAGGCTGGCTTTAAACCTGGGATCCTCCTGTCTCAGCCTTCGAAGTACTGGTATTACAGGTGTGTGCCACTATATCTGGCTCAGATGAGGTAATTTTAAACACATTCACAATTAAAGCCAAATGATATATTAAATTCTAGATACTAAGCTGGGCATGACAATGCATACCATTAATACTAGTACTTGGGAGACTGAGACACAAGGATTGCAGGTTTGAGGCTAGTTTCAGCAACTTAGTGAGGCCCTGTTTCAAAATGAAAATTCTAAACCTGCCATCTATTCTCTTTTTAAAACAAAGTACTAAATGTTTTTAAAAAGATAAAAACATGCTAAAAGTTCTGTCTCTTCCTTTTTCCTTTCCTTTTTTTTTTAAGAAAAAAAAAAAAACAGGCTTTATTCCATTTACAAGGGCTGGTCTTTAAAGAGCCAGGGAGCATGTTCTGACAGTGGGGAGGTCCAGCGATGAATGGGTTCCACAGGGCCATGATAACCTAGTTCTCACACAGGAACATCTTGAAGATTTAGTTGTCCTTGTTGACTGGCTTGGACTTCTTCTTGCCTTGGATGCTCTTGGGGACCTCAGTCTAAATCTCCTTCACATTTTCTAGAACCATGTTGCAGTGTCTCCTTTATGCAGCCCAGGAGTTTCTTGTTTTGGCATTTGATGACACTTGAGTGTTGTTCTTGACCAACTGCATGAGCACAAAGTGGACCTATGTTAAATTCCTCTTCTCACTTCTGAAGTTCCTCTGGGGTCATCTCTTGAGTTTGTTGAGGAGGCTCACGGTTGTGGCTGAGTCCTCAAGTCACTCTGTTCACCTCTGCATTGCTTTGGTGTCTCCCTTTCCTTTTTTTTTCTTTAAAAAATATTTGTGTCTTTCATTTGTCAAACAGACATGAATCTGGTCTGAAAGGTAAGCTGCTCAGACCGGGGAGGCAGGTTTGCATAAGGGTGAGACAAGGACAAGCTCAACACAGGACAAGCCCATCTGCAAAGAGGATGGTGGCCCGCAGGGTGTAGTGGCACATCCTTGTAATCCCTGCACTTGGGAGGAGGAGACAGGAGGATCACACAGGTTTGAAGCCAGCCTTGCTGGCTTAAGAGAGCCTGTTTCCAAATAAAAATATAAAATAGGTCTGGGAGTGTAGCCTGGAGGTAGAAGGGTTTCCAGGAACTCCAGTACCACAAAGAGAGATAGAGATAGAGATAGAGATAGAGATAGAGATAGAGATAGAGAGAGAGAGAGAGAGAGAGAGAGAGTGAGAGTTAGGTGGCCCAGTAGTGTCAGAAGGTTGGGTGACACCCAGAGATATTGAGCAAACAAGTAAATACATTGAGAATAATGAGAGTCAGGTTTTCCATTATTGAGAAGAGATTAAAAGTGTGGAAGACTGTTTCTGTCTTTCATTTTCTCTCTTCCTTCACTCCCTCCCTCCTCTTTCACTACTCTATTGGTTTTTCTCCACATTATTTAAAGTATGTTTCCTATTTTCTCTTTAACTTCCACATATGAGAGAAAATTTATCACCCTGGACTTTCTGATAGTTGCTGATCTCAGTTAGCATAATAATCTCTAGTTCCATCCATATTCTTAAAAATGATATATTCTCCTTTATGCCTCAGTAAAATTCCATTGTGTGTATATGCCATGGTTTCTTTGTCAATTTATCTATTAAGAGAAATCTGTGTGGAACATAGAGAAAAAATATATCAAGACCTTTGTGCATGTCTACTTTTTTTTCTTCACCATTGCCTTTTATTTTATTTTCTTCAATTTATTTTATTTTTTTTATTTAAACAATTTTTTTTATTGAACGTAAATAGTATACATTTACACTATATTTGATGCCCTCCCCCCCGCCCCCGTTTTCCTTCCCCCCTCCCACCAATGGCTGTCCAGGTTAACCATGACTTATTCATAATTTTACACATGTTCAGGTGTAGACCCTCGTTAATCAAGACCGACCTTCCTCCTCTCCTATCTTACCATCCAAACTTAGCTAGTATTTCCCCTTCAATAACTGGAGTCCCACTGGTATTCTTTGTGTTTCCTAGTTTGGGCATATTAGAGGAAACATATGTATCTTCTTCTTTTGGGCTTGGCTGATCTCACTTAACATAATGTTCTCCAGGGTTTTCCATCTCCTTGCAAATGACATAATTTTGTTCTTCTTTATGGCTGAATAGAATTCCATTGTGTGTATTTCCCAGTTTTGCTATCCATTCATCTGTTGATGGTGATCTGGGTTGGTTCAATATTTTGGCTATTACATATTGTGCTGCTATGAACATAGGTATGCATATGTTGCTATATTTCTCTGAATTCAACCCCTTTGGAAAGATACCCAGGAGTGGTATAGCTGGATCATATGGTGAATCTATTCCCACCTTTCTTAGGAATCTCCACACAGATCTCCATAGTGGTTGAACTAGTTTGCATTCCCACCAACAGTGTAAAAGAGTTCCTCTTTCCCCACATCCTCGCCAGCATTTGTTGTTGTTTGATTTCTTTATGCTTGCTACTCTGACTGGGGTTAGATGGAATCTCAGTGTAGTTTTGATTTGCATCTCCCTGATGGCCAGTGATGAAGAACATCTTTTCATATATCTATTAGCCCTTTGTATCTCTTCTTTTGTGAGTGCATGTCTACTTTTTATCACATCAAATCTCATTATGATGCATAAATGCAGTGTACCAAGACAATAATTTTAAAAATAAAGGAGAGTTTAGAAATGCAATTGATAGAAAAATAAACATCAAGTTATACAATAAAATAGGGAAAAAAAGAACAAACTAAGTTGGTATTGAATTAGAATTAGAGATATCAGCCAGGCATGGTGGTGAACCCTTGTAATCCCAGCATTTGGGAGGCAAAGACAGGCTCACAGTTTGAAGACAGCCTCAGCTATTTAGAGAGGCCCTCTGAAACTCAGTGAGACCTTGTTTCAAATTAAAGAATAATAAAAAAAAAACACAGGGCTGGGGGTAGCTTGGAGGTAGAGTGCCCCTGGGTTCCATCCTCAGTACCCCCCCCCCACACACACACACAATTAGAGGTATCAGAGTGACTTAATACTTTCAATTATAGATGGATACAGAAGAAAATATAAACACAGGTGTAAATGTGTATGTAGTTTCTAGCTGTCAGTTGAAAGGGCCTGGGAGAACTGAAACCTTGATAATGACCACCTGTTGCTCATATATTGGTTCCAAATAGTAAAATAAGCCAGGGCTCCCAGAAGAAATATTGAAATAAAGGCAGAGGCTGGGAAAGAATGTAATGAACCTGGAACCACTTTTGGAACATAAAGTTAAGAACAGGCTCAAGTAAGAAGGAGGATTTATCAAAAGAACACAGAAAGAAGCTTGAAGAGACTTCCACTGGCCAAAAATGTACAATCCATTATTAAAATAATAATATAGCAAAGCTATATCCCATTGAATGAACTAGTATTACATTGATACCAATAAATTAATGGGTAAATAAATGGAGAAATGAGAATTATTTCTTGTAAATGAAAGCTTCCAGTTAAATGTAAAAGAAATGTTGCTTTAGAAAAAATCATTACTAGTCAATAAAAACAGAAATAATCAATTAAAAAACATCAATGGATTCTAAAACTAGTATGTGAAAGTAAGGTGATTTTTACATAGTTTTAAAATAGCTCTCTACAAAATGTTTTTTATTCCCAAGAGAACAAAAAGTAGAGAAAACTGGTGGGAATCTTAAGTCACTAAGTTGAAAACCATCAGAAAGGAAACAAGTAGACATCTGCACAATCTGATGATAGGATGTAATAAGAAGCATATAATAAGTATGATACTATAACTGAAAAGGCATAAATCAGGCCCAAGAAACAGATGCACCTTAGTATTTACACCCCACTTAATATATAAAATGACCTACATTGGGCATGGCTTTGCTGCAGCCATAGGGATGAACTTCAAAGTTCAGGACCATGGACACCAGGCCAATAATGCTCCCTGTAATGAGGTGCTATCTCATTACCACCACTGTTGTTTTGGATGATGAAGATTTAGTTGGCAGAAGAAGCAAAGGAAATTCCAGGAACAGGTATGAAGGAGCTTGAACTCAAGTATTTAGTATAGTACCTTAGTTTTTTTTTTTTTTTTTCTCTTTGAAGCAGTTAATAAATACAGAAAGCTAATCCTGGAGAGCCTATGCTTTCACTGTAGTTTTTTAACATGGTTGAATGTTTAGTCTTTGGTGTAGCTCTGAAAATGAACCAACTATTACATAGCTGCCTTTTCTTTGGAGTTGATTTATCATGGATTACAAGTTGAATACTGAACAAAGAGGAGCTGGTTAGAAACTTAATATGTATTTAATAAAAGTTGGGAGATAAACTTTATTTTTCTTTAGTAGAAAATATTTTTTTAAATGCTAAAGAGAGATATCAGTAGTGAGGAATAGCCAAAGTATTCTCACTTTTGAAAAGACTGGGGACAGTTGAAATCAATTGATTCTGTTGCAGTTCTGTTGAATTTGAAAAGACCGAATCCAGAACATAACTTCAAGTTGCTTTAGTCTATCCTTAATCATAAATTTTCTAAACCCCATTAAAGAAAGGAAATGATCTTTCTAGACTCATTTTATAGGTTTGGGGTCCTCTCATTCCTTATCAAATGCCTCAAAAGTTCCCCAAATTGTCCAAGAAACAACTATAAACTATGACTCACTGCATTTTTATCAGTGAGTAATGCAATTAACACTGTAATATTGTAGCGCTATTTAAAAAATCTTATTAACATTTATTAACTGCTAGCATTGAGGTTTTTTTTTTAATACTGAGAAAGAGATTCAAGATGCCCAGTGTAGCTTTAAAAAAAACTTAAGAATGTGCCCTTTCTTCAAAGGATGATATTTTTTTTTCCCCAAATGATGCCATTTAGAAACACAACAGAGCACTTAATTGGGTAAAAAATTGGTGCCTGAAAGAATTTGGAGAATTTTTTAATTCAGTGGTAGGAAAATTGTTATTACAAAAATGAAATGCACATAAGAGATAGCTTAACTGAGGAATCATGCTCATAAGAGATAGCTTAACTGAGGAATAATGCTAAAGATGTGTTTGTAATGCAGCTGTTGCACATGAGCCATGACTTTGGCATTAGCGACTTTCATTAAATGTTCTATAATGTCTGTAAAGTATAGGAGAGAGAGAGAGAGAGAGAGAGAGAGAGAGAGAGAGAGAGAGAGAGAGAGAGGGAGAGAAAGGAAGGGAGAGGAGAGAGAGAGAATGTGTTTGTGTGTGAACAAAGTGGAGATAAAGAATTTTCTTTTTCTTCTTTTTACAATCACTTCTTTAAATATCTTTTCATTATAAATGCTATATCTGGCTTTAGGTTTGCTGTGGTTATTTGTTCTGGTCAGGTTATTACACTCATCTTCTAATTCTGATCTCAAGGACAATCTTTTTGTAGTCATCCTAAAATAATTTTTACTGAGGCTGATAGTGTGAGTTTCTTGAAATTGAAAGTGAGCACGAAGACTTGTTTTGCTTATTTTACTTGCAGGGCTGTGTTATAGGTACAACTTACCCACTGACCCTTTAGAGAATGAAGAAATACAACTCCTTGTTGTCAGGGTGACTGCCTTGCATTTCAGGGGACATAGATTCTATCTTCTTCTGTGCAGCTAAATAATAACTTTTTTCTCTACAAGTTGGAATTCTAGTTCCCAGAATTATATAGGGGTTTCTTGGGATAGAAAAAAGAAACTGTTTACTCACTTTTTGTCAGATAGTGATTGTGGGGAAAGGGATTTTAATAAGGTGAACAACTGATCACTGCTATAACAAAGCCATTATACATGCAGTGACTGAGCAAGAACAAATTGAGATGTGCTCTAAATGTAAAATACCCAATAAATTGTGAAGACTGTCATATGAGTTACATGTTGAAATAATATTTTTAATGTATTACTTTCAGATTCCCAAACTTATTGGCTTACCATTCCTCTTTTAGAAAAAAATTGCTCAGCATTCCCATGGGCATTTCCAACACTCCTGATTTTTATTCAATATTCCCTCAATGGTACCTGAGAATACTATCATTTTCATATCTTTCCCACCCCTAACCAGGGAAAAATATCACTGACTTTAAAAATCTATGGTTTAAATAGAATATACTATTAAAATTAATTTTGTTTTATTTTACTTTTTTAGTGTGGCCTCTCAAAAATTTATAATTGTAGCATGGCTCAAATTTGGGCCTTGTAGTACATTTATGCTTGAGAGCACTAGTACAGAATATTCACAGAATATTCAAAATGTTCAAGTCCTCAGAAACAATGAAGTCACCTTTATTTTTTGCTTAGCATAAAACTACTCTTGGATACAGGTTATCTTTCTGTAGCACTGACCAAATTGACTGATGGCAAAAGAGAAATCCTCTAAGACAGGTATAGATCTTGGAGAAACTAGGCTGGAAAGAATCAGATGAGGTTCATAGCTTCCTAGCCTTCATCCTTCAACATATGATAGGATCTGGGGAAGCTGACTTAAATAGAAAGCTGTTTCTCTAGTACAGAAATTGAATTGGAGCACGTGATAGATGAGAAAATTTTCATAAATCCCTTAATATTATATACAAAACTAGTGTGTATGTATCCTTTTCTGTAGAGAGGCTATAGTTTAATTAAATTTTTGAAGGGGACCATGGCTTCAAAAAATATTAAGAATCTTAATTCTAGGAAAAAATAGTTCATTGAGATAGGTTACTAATTCATAATTACTCCTGAATTGTCACTAATATTCTATGAATATTAGTATTCTTAATAATGTGAACATGTACATTCAGTAGTAGAAATCAAAGTGGGGTTTGACTTGTCATCTTACAGACAGTATTCTGAGAAATCTATGTCATGGAAATCAAAGTAAAAGGATATCAGTGAAGAAGAATAACAAACAATAAGTGTGAGACAGGCAGAATATTAATAGCATTGCTAGGAAAGGTTACCTGATGTTGATTGTTGATTATGTCCCAGGAAACCAAGCTATTAATGATTCACTACAGAATTCTTACTTGTGTTGTCACCTTAAAAGGATGTTGTAAGATCACTCTCTTTAGAAGAAAACTTTACTTCTTTATTCTTTTAGTCTCTCATCACAATTTAACTTCAATTATAAAAGTTACCCTGTGTTATGGTTTGGACATAGAATGTCCTCTGGGAAAATTTGTGTACTGGTGATTTAAAAATCTTCAGAAGTTAAATAATTGAATTATTAGGGTTCTAAACCTATCAGTGGGTAAATTCATTGATGGATTAATAAGTTGGATTTATTTGATATTAATTTAGGTAGATAGGGTGTAGCCTGAAGAGGTTGGTCACTGAAGGCATGGCTCTGGGGACTATATATAAGTCCCCTATCCCTTCTCCTTGTTCTCTTGTTTTCTCCCTGCTTCCCACAAGTATGCCATGAACTCCATAGGTATGACTTAGCCTAACATGGACTCAGACCTCTGAAACCTCCAGAACTGTAAACAAATAAATCTTCCTTCTAAATTATAGTTCCCAAGTATTTTGGGTCATAGCAGTAAGAATGCCAACTGAAACATCTGGTTACATTCTAACTTCAAAATTTACCTATTTCTCTCAGTCTATATTATAATCTGGGTCTTCAAGAACAAGGAATATACCTTTTCACTGTTTCACCCTCAACCCAGGAAATAGATGCTTAACAGATGCTGTTGAGTAAAATAATTTAGTAGTTCTTGCCTGGTTTCTATACCTCTCAGAATAAAAGATAATCTATGAACAAATATAGCTTTAAAGATTAAAATTTAATCAGGGGGATGAATAAAAGGATAGATCTGTAGAGTTTCAGATAACTCAACCATATTTAGCATTTGACCCTGTTGACATTAAGAAATTGAACTAACCTGCAAAATAATTGCATAGACTGTAGCTACAGTACACTTCTCTTGAGTCCAAACAGTGCTGACTCATTTACTACAGTTTCATAGAGAAGAACACAACAAACTTTTAAGTTAAAGAAATATAAGCAGTCATAGATCTGAGAATCATGAGGAAATATTTGATACTTTAAAGAACTGACTGAAAGTTAAACAGGTTATTGTGACATTTTAAAGAGAATTCAATAACATTTCCTAGCTGCTGATGTTTAGTCTCTGGTTATAAAGCAAATGTTGAATTTCTTTAAAGAAACAATAATAGATTCTAGAATAACTACATAGGTTCAACATTCACAATAGATTTTTACTTGCTTTTCATTTTCCCTACTAAATAGTGTGTGTGTGTGTGTGTGTGTGTGTGTGTGTGTGTGTGTGTGTGCATGTGCATGCACATGTGTGTGTCTGTCTGTTTGCACATGCACAAAGTTAAAAATAGAAAATAGGAAAATCATCTGGTCTAAAATATGGTTTTCTTCATTATCAAAGGGGGTTTTGTGTGACTATAATAATTTTACAAGTAATGGTATCATTCAGAAGAGACAAGCAAAGTAATAAAAATATACACAAATCTAAGGGAGAGAACATATTCCAATAGTTAGAAAAACTAAAAAATCTCAACTAAACGTCTTCTAGAGCTGATAAACAAATTCAACAAATCATCTGGATACAAAATTAAGTTACAAAAATGAATAGCTAGTCAAACATGTTAGCGTATACTTGTAATCCCAGTATCTGATTGCAGGTTCATGGCTAGCCTCATCTACTTAAATAAGGTCCTCTATAACTCAGCGAGATCCTGTTTAAAAATAAATAGTAAAAATAGGGCTGGGGGATGTAGCTCAGAGGAATAAATGACTCTCAGATCAATATACAGTACTGCAACAACAACAACAACAACAACAACAACAACAGCAACAACAAAATAGCTTTTCTACATAGTAACCACAAGCCTACTAAAAAAGAAAATTTAAAAACAATTTAATTCACAATAGCCTCAAATATACATAAATAAAAACAAAAAGAAACTTAGAAATAAATCTAACCAAGGAGGTAAAAGACCTTTATGGTGAAAACTGAAGAACATATTTTGAAAATATTATTTAACATTCAGGTGAAAGCTTTGAAAAACTATCTACTGTAAACCTGCAAACTTTTTTGTTTTCTTTATAAATAATATAAACCCAACCAGAACTTAATTCATTAAAAAAGGGGTGGGGGTGGAATTTAGAGGCTGACAGAATCCAAGGATGAGCTGAACAGCCAAATCATGGGAAGAACCAAATCCATGTGGGTCTAAAACAACGAAGATCAGTGATGTGACTGCTCACAGAAACTCTCCAATTCCTGCCTTCTTATATTCTCTATGCAAGTTAGAGCCATTTGTTCTGGCAGAGTGGAAACATCGACATGAAATTTTTAAGTTTTACATCTTACAGACATTGAAGTAGGCTTAAGAGATATTTTCACATTAAAAATAGCTAGAAAAGGCCAAGACTGGTTCTGTAACCTATAATCAACATTAGCCTAGATTTCTTCAGAGTCCACTCCTGAACTGATTAACCTTGACAAGGATGGAGTGAACACTTTGGGAAGGGAGTAGATCACAGAATAACATGGCTTATTGCACTGGTATCACAGCAATGGGAATGAGCTACAGAAAAGTAAAGGGTGCGATGGCACATCCAGGGCAGATCACATCATTTTAGAGGCAAGCAGAGAGGTATGTTGTTTTAGTTTAAGTGTCAAACTATGAAAACAACTTTAACTAAAGCAAAAATAAAAACAAACACTTATTCGTTTCTATACATATCAATTATGTGTTTATATGCATATTTATGTTTAATATAACCACTTGATAAAATAAGCATTACCATTATGATTTTCAGATTAATAAACTGAGGTTAACAGATTAATATTTCTCATTCTACACTCCTACTCAGTACCAGGTTTAAACATAGGTCTTGACTTCAGGGAAGATGGTGACTGAGAAAAAAAGCAGCATTACAAGTCCTGCTGACACATGATTTCCACTGCCATAAAAACATCATTTTACATAGCCAGAAAATATTATCAGTAGAGGAATAAAAATGATAAATATAAGGGACAGAGAATAAGAAGATTAGAAGGCCGATCAGAGAGCAGAAAAGAAACCTGCCTGCCTTGTGGTGGCAGCAGTCACAGCAGCACCATCTTGCCTCACAGCATTGGTCTCCAAAGACAAGAAAGAAAACAAGGACCTGAGTGAGCAGGTATAGATCAACAGGTAGTAAGTCATCAGTACTTCCTGCACAAACACCAGCTACAACTTCCAGTGGCTGGGCTCACCACACCCTCCAGGAATCCAGAGTGGAGCTCAACACCAGAAAAGAAACCCTCCTTCCTCATGGCTAAAGGCACCACAACACGCCAGCTTGCCAGTGGCGGCCAACCTCACCACGCCTGCCAGAGATCCAGACCAGCATGGACAAAAATCATAAGTGAAACTGCAGTCCCTGCAGGAGAAATCCCAGAGCTGTACCCCTAAGGACTTGTGAAGCCACAATAAACTCCCTGAGTCTGAGATTTTGCGGTTAAACCCAGCAAAGGAGTAGTGGTGGCTGAAATTACCACACCCTCCAGAGATCCAGAGCGGTGCTCAATAATACCATAAGTAAAGTCAGGGTTCCAGTGGAAAAATACCCAGCCGGGTGCCCCCAGGGACTTGCACAGCCCCAATAAACTCCCTGGGTCTGAGACTTTGGGGTATTACCGAGTGAAGAAATAGTGGTGGCTAAGATTACCACACCTTCCAGAGATCCAGAGCAACATTCAATAACACCATAAGAGAAGTCATGGTTGCCGCAGGAAAACGCCCAGCCCAGAGCCGCCAGAGACTCACACAGTCCTGATAAACTCCCTGGGTCTGAGATTTTGCAGTACAACCTTGAGAAGGTGGGAGTAGAGTCTGCTGTTAGACATAGCAGAAGCTCAGACAGACTCAGGGTCTGATCAGTGGAAAGTGTGGGAGGAGACCTATGCTCAACACTAGATCCAACTTGTAGGGTCTCTGGGATTACCACAGACCTCCCAATTGTGGTGAATAGAGAGAAGTAAGACCAGCCACTGTAGCTGTGGGGAACAGACTCCTCTGCTTACCTGCTGTGCTTACTTGCGGACACCTATAAATTCCTACTAATAAGATTGGATCAGACATGATACCCACAAAAGACAAGATACCAAGACACCAGAAAAACAAGCCTGAGAACCCTGAAAATATAAGAACTAGGAACAGTGAAGAAATAACAGAAATCACAAATACTGACCTACAAAATATGCAAGGAGAATTCTGAATGCTGATCTTCAATATGATGAAAGGCATCACAGCAAGTGTACAGAAAATGAAAGAGGAAATGGAGACACTAAGAAGGAATCAGAAAGAGGTCTGGAATAAAATGAAAGATTCAATAAATGAAATGAAGACAGCAACAGAGAGAAATTCTGGAAGATTAGATGAAATGGAAAATAGATTATCACTGTTAGAAGATAGTTAATTCAAAACTGAAAGCACAGTCAATAGCATACAGAAGTTATTACAGCAACAAAACCTAAACATCCAACAACAATGGGACAACTTGAAACATCCATTCCAGACCCTGGAAGAAAACAACTTCCAACTACATATGCTATATCCAGAAAAGTTATTACTCAAAATTAATGGAGAAACAAGTTTTTCAAGCAAAGCAAAATCTCATAAAATTCATGAATACAAAGCCAACACTAAAAAATACATAAAGAAATAAACCATAAAGAAGAAAAAGAAGCAAATTTCAGAACCAGAAAAGAGATGAGGTTGATCAGTGGGGCATCTAAGTAAAGAAGAAATAACATTATACCAAACAGAAGAAAGAACACAAAAGGAGAGGAAACAAAAATCATATTTCAGTAATAACTCTGAACATTAAAGAACTTAACTCACCAATCAAAAGACATAGACTGGCAATGTGGATTAAAAAACATAATCCAAATATATGCTGCTTGCAAGAAACTCACCTTACAGCCAAAGACATTCACAGATTAAAAGTGAAAGGATGGAAAAAGATATATCATGCTAATGGAGACCAAAAATGGGCATGGGCAGCAATGCTGATATCCAACAAAACAGACTTTAAGCTAAAATACATCAGAAGAGACAAAGCAGGGTACTTCCTTTTTTAAAAGGAACAATCTACCAAGAAGATATAATGAAAGTAAATGTTTATGCCTCAAATGTGGGTACACCCATATTTGTAAAACAAGTCCTATAGGATGTCAGATCTCAAATAGACCCAAATCAAATAATATTGGGAGACTTCAATACACCTCTCACACCAAGATTGATCTTCAATGGAAAAGATGAGTAAAGACTCCTCAGAATAAAGAAAACTATAAATATAAGAGACATATACAGAATATTTTAACCAGGAAGGGCAGAATACACATTCTTTTCAGCAGCCAGTGGAACCTTTTCCAAAAAAGATCACATACTGGGCCACAAAGCAAGCACCAGCAAATTCAAAAGATGTAATATAATTCCCTGCATCTTTTCAGATCACAATGGAATAATAGTAGAAATCAAAAACAGGAAGACCATTAGAAACTATATAAATGCATAGATATTGGATGATACACTATTGAATGATGAGTGGGTAAAATAAAAAATAAGAGCATTAAATGAAAATAGAGACACAACTTACCAAAATCTATGGGACACTTTGAAGGCAGTGTCAAGAGGAAAATTTATAGCATTGATTGCCCATATAAGAAGAACAGAGAGATGTCAAGTAAACAACGTAATGACACATCTCAAGGACACATCTCAAGGACCTAGAAAGACTCCCTTGCTCATGGATAGGCAGAATAAATATCATCAAAATGGTTATTCTACCAAAAGTGATCTATAGATTCCATGCAATTCTATCAAAATACCAAGGACATTCTTCACAGACCTAGAAAAATCAGTCATGCATTTTATATGAAGAAAGAAAAGACCCAGAATAGGCAAAGCAATCCTTAGCAAAAAGAAATATGCAGGAGGCATCACAATCCCTGACTTCAAATTATAGAACAATAGTAGTAAAAACAGTATGGTACTGACACAACACACAGGCATACAGACCAGTGGAACATAATAGAAGATACAGAAACAAACCCATATACCTATAGCCAATTGATCTTTGACAAAAGGGTCAAACTCATAAGCTGGAGAAAAGACAAGCCTTTTCAACAAATGGTGCTGAGAGAACTGGCTATCCATTTGTAGAAATATAGAACTAAATCCTTACCTTTCACCATGCACAAGAATCAACACGAGATGGATCAAACACTTAAGAAATTAGACCTGAGACTGGAAAGTTATTAGAGGAGGGTATAGGCTCAACACTCCAACATATAGGCACAGGCAGTAACTTTCTCAACAAGATCTTCAGAGCGTAGGAAATTAGAGCAAGAATAACAAGTGGGATTGCATCAAACTAAACAGTTTCTGCTCATCAAAGGAAACTATGAGGAACCTAAAGAGAAAGCCTACAGAATGGGAGATCTTTACCAGCCACCACTCTGATAAAGGGCTAATATCCAAAATATACAAAGAGCTCAAAAGACTTTACACTAGTAAAACAAATAAACCAATTAAGAACCGGGCAACTGAATTGAATAGACACTTCACAAAAGAGATACTAATGGCCAATAGATACATGAAAATATATTCAATATTACTAGCCACCAGGGAGATGCAAATCAAAACTACACTGAGATTTCACCTAACCCCAAATAGAGTGGCAAGCATAAAGAAAACAAATAACAACAAATGCTGGTGAGGATGTGGGGGAAGAGAAAGTCTTTTACACTGTTGGTGGGACTGCAAACAAGTTCAGCCACTATGGAGATCAGTATGGAAATTCCTTAGAAAACTGGGAATGGATCCACCATATGGTCTGGCTATACCACTCTTGTGTATCTTTCCAAAGAGGCTGAAATCAGTGAACTACAGTAACATCTGCACACCCATGTTCATAACAGCACAATTTTTAATAGCCAAATGGAATCAACCTAGTTTTCCACTAACAGATGAATGGATTGCAAAATTATGGGAAATACACACAATGGAATTCTACTCAGCTATAGAGAAGAACAAAATCACGTCATTTGCAAGAAGATGGATAGACCTGGAGAACATTATGTTAAGTGAGATTGGCTAAGCACAGAAAGAGAAGGGACATATGTTTTCTCTAATATGCCCAAACTAGGGAGTATTAGGAATACTAGAGGGACTCCAGATAATGGAGTGGAAACCTCAGAAAAGCTAGAATGGAAGGGTAGGAGAGAAAGAAGGCTTATGTTGATTAATGGAGGAGCTACATTTGAATGTATGTAAAAGTATGAATATAGCATGTTCAACCTGGACAGTCATTGTTGGGAGGAGAGAAGGGGAAGTAGGGGGGGGGGGAGAGGGTACCAAGCACAGTCTGAATGTATGCCATTTTCAATATGATCCACATTAAAAAAAATAAGAAAATAAACATAGGTCTTCCAAAACCAGACCCCATTCTATTATGTAATCTTTCAAAATAAGAATACTTTTAATTAAAATACAATTATTTTTATAAAACATATATATTTCCATAAACACTACTTAAAAAAAAAACATTTCCAAAGGATGACTACCCCACATCTAAAGGCTTAACCATTAGTAATACAGAATATCTTTCTTATGTCACCAATGACAGAAGAAAAAAATAGAACAGAAAAAATAAAACATCAGATTTTATAGCTTATTTATAATGCAAGATAACATTCAATTATAACTTAACTGAAGTTGAAGAATAAAGATTTGTTGAATCTACTTTTACTATAAAAATTCTTAGTTATAAAATATTGAATTTACAGAAAAGGTTGGAGACATTTTTAAAAGAAATTATGTTTAACAGTTTTACAGTTTTTACTCCTGGCTTTCTAAAATATAAAAATTAATACACGTTCTTCCCTGCCTTCTGACAACTTATTTTCATAGTTTTAGTGAGTTCTGTTAATTTTTTTTTTTTTTTTTTTTGGTGGTGGTACTGGGGGTTCCTGGAAGCCCTTCTACCTCCGGGCTACACTCCCAGACCTATTTTTACATTTTTTTTTTTCAGTCTAAGGATCAGATTCTTTAGTAAGTTTTATTTTATTTTTTTTATTTATTTTTTTAATTAATTTATTTTTTAAATTGGTGCATTGTAGTCATATATCAATCACATTGGAGTACAAGACTTGAGAGGATATACAAGCACACATCATCCAATTAGCCCTCCTCCAGCCCCCGTCCCATTCCCTCCCCCTCCCTCCATCCCACACTTCTTTGGTGGTTTACTTTGATACATTTGTTTATGTACCTCCTGCATTTTAAAGAGGCTCCGTCCTCCAGTATTACATACCCTCTGATTGGTCACATTAGTTGCTTCACTATAGGGCCCTTTCTATAGCTCAACCTCTTCCTGTTGCCCGTTTCCTCCTAGTTATTGCTGATTAAGAGAAGCGTCTGATTTATATTTTCTGCGATATTTCTCTGTGCATGCTGCGTTGCAAGTACCAATCCCACTCTTGATGGTCCCAGTAGTGGCCTGGCTACTCAGTGGACTGATCCAGACCTCGCTGGCTCACGCAGCGGCCTTGCCTCATGGGAGGACCCAGTTCTGGTCTCGCTGGCCCCTGAACCGGTCAAACCCCTAAGCTGACTTTGGTCCCGACCTTGGAGGCCGCAGGAGTGAACTTGCCTCACGCCAGGCTCCGATGCTGGCCATTGGCCCCTGCACCAGTCTAAGCCCTTGGCAGGATTCCAGTCCCGGCCTCGGAGGCCCCAACACTGGTAATGCCTCACTGCAGGCTCCGATGCCGGCCTCACTGGCCCCAGCACCGGCCTAACCCCTTGACAGGCTCTTATCCTGGCCTCAGAGGCCCCAGTACCGGCCTTGCCTCAAGGCAGGCTCCGATGCCGGCCTCGCTGGCCCCAGCACTGGCCTAACCCCTCGGCAGGCTCTTATCCTGGCCTCGAGGCCCCAGTACCGGCCTTGCCTCACGGCAGGCTCCGATGCCGGCCTCGCTGGCCCCAGCACCGGCCTAACCCCTCGGCATGCTCCGATCCCGGCCTCGGAGGCCCCAGCACTGGTCATGCCTCACGGCAGGCTCCGCTGCCGGCCTCGTTGGCCCCAGCAACGGCCTAACCCCTCGGCAAGCTCTTATCCTGGCCTCGGAGGCCCCAGTACCGGCCTTGCCTCATGGCAGGCTCCGATGCCGGCCTCGCTGGCCCCAGCACCGGCCTAATCCCTCGGCAGGCTCTTATCCTTGCCTCGAGGCCCCAGTACCGGCCTTGCCTCAAGGCAGGCTCCGATGCCGGCCTCACTGGCCCCAGCACTGGCCTAACCCCTCAGCAGGCTCTTATCCTGGCCTCGGAGGCCCCAGTACCGGCCTTGCCTCACGGCAGGCTCCGATGCCAGCCTCGCTGGCCCCAGCAGCGGCATAACCCCTCGGCAGGCTCCGATCCCGGCCTCGGAGGCCCCAGCACTGGTCATGCCTCAAGGCAGGCTCCGATGCCGGCCTCGCTGGCCCCAGCACCGGCCTAACCCCTCGGCAGGCTCTTATCCTGGCCTCGGAGGCCCCAGTACCGGCCTTGCCTCACGGCAGGCTCTGATGCCGGCCTCGCTGGCCCCAGCACCGGCCTAACCCCTCGGCATGCTCCGATCCCGGCCTCGGAGGCCCCAGCACTGGTCATGCCTCACGGCAGGCTCCGCTGCCGGCCTCGTTGGCCCCAGCACCGGCCTAACCCCTCGGCAAGCTCTTATCCTGGCCTCGGAGGCCCCAGTACCGGCCTTGCCTCATGGCAGGCTCCGATGCCGGCCTCGCTGGCCCCAGCACCGGCCTAATCCCTCGGCAGGCTCTTATCCTGGCCTCGAGGCCCCAGTACCGGCCTTGCCTCACTGCAGGCTCCGATGCCGGCCTCACTGGCCCCAGCAGCGGCCTAACCCCTCGGCAGGCTCCGATCCCGGCCTCAGAGGCCCCAGTACCGGCCTTGCCTCACGGCAGGCTCCGATGCCGGCCTCGCTGGCCCCAGCAGCGGCCTAACCCCTCGGCAGGCTCCGATCCCGGCCTCGGAGGCCCCAGCACTGGTCATGCCTCAAGGCAGGCTCCGATGCTGGCCTCGCTGGCCCCAGCACCGGCCTAACCCCTCGGCAAGCTCTTGTCCTGGCCTCGGAGGCCCCAGTACCGGCCTTGCCTCAAGGCAGGCTCCGATGCCGGCCTCACTGGCCCCAGCAGCGGCCTAACCCCTCGGCAGGCTCCGATCCCGGCCTCGGAGGCCCCAGCACTGGTCATGCCTCAAGGCAGGCTCCGATGCCGGCCTCGCTGGCCCCAGCACCAGCCTAACCCCTCAGCAGGCTCTTATCCTGGCCTCGGAGGCCCCAGCACCGGCCTAACCCCTCGGCAGGCTCTTATCCTGGCCTCGGAGGCCCAAGTACCGGCCTTGCCTCATGGCAGGCTCTGATGCCAGCCTCGCTGGCCCCAGCACCGGCCTAACCCCTCAGCAGGCTCCGGTCCCGTCCTCGGGGGCCCCAACACTGGCCTTGCCTCACGGCAGGCTCCGTTGCCGGCCTTGCTGACCCCAGCACCGGCCTAACCCCTCAGCAAGTTCCGGACCCGACCTCGGAGGCCCTAGCACAAGCCTTGCATCATGGCAGGCTCCAATGCCGGCCTCGCTGGCCCCAGCATCGGTCTAACCCCTCTGCAGGTTCCAATCCCGGCCACGGAGGCCTCAGTAGTGGCCTTGCCTCACAGCAAGCTCCGATGTCGGCCACTGGCCCCGGCGCCCGCCTAACCCCTCAGCAGGTTCCGATCACTGTCTCTGTGGTTATTATTTCAAAGGTTCCAGTTGTAATGTATCAGATCTCTGCCTCCCCCGAATATTGGCCACTGGCATTGCCACTGCCTCCACCGTTTCAAATCCTTCCCAGGCTCTTTTTCCACTCTGAATGTTGTCCAGTGTTCCTAAGCATGTGTGATGGTAGCATTCGACATTTAGTGTAATTTCTCCAAAAAAATAAAGTTGGTAAGATCCGGTTTCTGCTTCTCCTGAATACAAGTCTCCACCACCATCGCGAAGAACTCTTTCAACACTGCATTTCTCCTTGGTCTCCGCTAAACTCTCTCCTTATATGTGATGTCTGAGATTCTTAACAATATAGAGAAATAGCAGTCCTCTTTCACGGCGAATTTTTCCATAAGTTCCAGTGCATTTAGATAAGTTTTGTCTGCATCTCCAGTGTCCTGGCATCCATAACGGCTTTCTTACCACCTCTCTGAAATTTTTCTTTATCTTTTTCTGTTCTGGGCCCGGTTTCTCCAGGGGTCTGGCGTGCTACTCGCAGTTCGGCCGGACCGATCCCGGCCCCAGCTGGCGTGCCCTGTGCTCGACCCCCGCCCAGAACCCAGCGTCTTACTGGGCCTTGTTTCTCCAGGGGTCTGGCGTGCTACTCGCAGTTCGGCCTGGGGCCCAGAGTCCCGCGACCAGGGCCCCATCTGGTGCCCAGCCCGCGACCCCTGCCCAGAACCCAGCGTCTTACTGGGTCTGGTTTCTCCAGGGGTCTGGCGTGCTACGCGCAGTTCGGCAGGGGCCCAGAGTCCCGCGACCCGGGCCCCATCTGGCGTGCCCAGCCCGCGACCCCCGCCCAGAACCCAGCGTCTTACTGGGTCCGGTTTCTCCAGGGGTCTGGCGTGCTACTCGCAGTTCGGCTGGGGCCCAGAGTCCCGCGACCCGGGCCCCATTAGGCGTGCCCCGCCCGCGACCCCCACCCAGAACCCAGCGTCTTACTGGGCCTGGTTTCTCCAGGGGTCTGGCGTGCTACGCGCAGTTGGCCCGGGGCCCAGGGTCACACGACCCAGGCCCCGGCTTTTGTGCGCCGCGCGCAACCCCTGCCCAGAACCCAGCGTCTTACTGGGCCTGGTTTCTCCAGGGGTCTGGCGTGCTACGCGCAGTTCTGCCTGGGGCCCAGAGTCCCGCGACCCGGGCCCCATCTGGCGTGCCCAGCCCGCGACCCCTGCCCAGAACCCAGCGTCTTACTGGGTCTGGTTTCTCCAGGGGTCTGGCGTGCTACGCGCAGTTCGGCAGGGGCCCAGAGTCCCGCGACCCGGGCCCCATTAGGCGTGCCCCGCCCGCGACCCCCACCCAGAACCCAGCGTCTTACTGGGCTTGGTTTCTCCAGGGGTCTGGCATGCTACTCGCAGTTCTGCCTGGGGCCCAGAGTCCCGCGACCCGGGCCCCATCTGGTGTGCCCAGCCCGCGACCCCTGCCCAGAACCCAGCGTCTTACTGGGTCTGGTTTCTCCAGGGGTCTGGCGTGCTATGCGCAGTTCGGCAGGGGCCTACATTTTTTTAAATTTGGAAACAGGGTCTCCTAAGCCAGCGCGCGGCTGGCTTGGAACCTGTGCGATCCTCCTGTCTCCGCCTCCCAAGCGCGGGGATTACAAGCGTGCGCCACCACGCCCGGCGAGTTCTGTTAATTTTATATCTTTAAGATGTACATTTGTATTTTCCTCTTTAGCCATAATTCCCAAAGTTGTTTGCCCTTAATTCTGTATTTAAACATATTCCAAGCTTACTACAGTACCTTTTATTACACTTTTTAAATTGATTTTTCCACATCTTAATTTGCTGTTTTATCACCAAGTAATTCCCCCAGCCTCTACTCACTTAATAAGTTGTGTGAGCTCTATTTTTTGAGTGGCTGTTACCTTTCAAATCAAAAGGACATTTTATTTCCTTTTTTAAAAAAATGACTTACTTTCCAGCAGGTTTACCTAAGCTGTTCCTAGGAATTTGCATGGGTTTTGGATCAGTATCTTGATGTCTTTCATCAGGTTTAGGAAATTCTCCGCCATTTCTTTCCAAATATGGCTTTGCTGCATGTTTTTGGGTGTGGTCTTCTCTTTTTGGGGGGATTATAATTACACTGAATCATTTGTATTTTAAATTATTTGTATTTTTCCTTTAAAAATGTCTTAGCCAGGCACGGTGGCGCACGCTTGTAATCCCCGCGTTTGGGAGGAAGAGACAGGAGGATCGCACAGGTTCGAAGCCAGCCACGTGCGCTGGCTTAGGAGACCCTGTTTCCAAAGTGTAGCCCGGAAGTAGAAGGGCTTCCAGGAACCCCAGTACCACCAAAAAAGAAAAAAAAAAAAATGTCTTACCTCTGCCATGCATCATGGCGCATGATGTAATTCCGGCATTCGGGAGGCTGAGACCAGAGGATCAGAGTTTGCTGACAGGCTCAGCTACTTAGCAAGGCCCTTTGGGACTCAGTGAAACCCTATTTCAAAATAAAGAATAAAAAAACTAGGGCTGGGGGTGTAGCAGAGGTAGAATGCCCCTGAGTTTCACCCTTAGTACTGTTCTGACCATGGCTGCCTCCAGAGTATGAGGTCTGAGTGACACTTTACTTTGAAACCATAACAAGCATGTTATTCAATATTTTTTTCTTCTGTCAGAGGATTAGTTTTCTAGGTCTGCTTTGACAAATTACCAGAATCCAGATAGTTTTAAACAGTGGAAATGTATCTTTTCACTTTTCTAGAGATGAGAAGTCCCAAATCAAGGTGTCAGCAGGGTAGGTTCCTACTGGAGACTCTGAGAAGGAATCTGTTCCATGCTTTTCTCCTAACTTCTAGTGGTTGCCAGCAATCCTTGGTGACCTTATCTTGTAACACTTCACGCCAATTTCTGACTCCATCTGCATGTGGCAGTCTCCCCTGTGTCTCTCTTTACTTTTAATAAGAACACTAGTCATGGTGCTCTATGTGTTTCATGGTGCTCCAGTATGATCACATTTGTACTAATTAGATCTGGAATGGTAGTATTTCAAAATAAGGTTGCATGGGAAGGAGAGATTTTTTTTTTTTTTTTTTTTTGGTGGGGTGATACTATCTACTCCAGAGTAGTTTACATGTGACATTAAAGAAGAAAATTCCATAAGATACAGGATGCAAAAGTAGTGAATCAAATGGGCCAATCATTATTAAAGAGTGTGTATTTAATTTTTAAATTACATATTCATAGGAACTTACTTTTGGAAATCTTTTTCATTTAATAATAATGTTTTACAGATGAAGAAAAACATAAAATTTGTCAGAATTCAGGGAACTGACCTAAATACATTTGCTATATTTTGAGCAAATTGATCCCCAGAATCTTTTCCAATTCTTATTTCATTGTGAGATTATCTATAAATTAAAAGCAGCAAACAAGTTTGGGAACTAAAGTTAAATAATACGTAGGGAGATAAAAGAAGTGTGCAGTAAATACAGTTACCAGTTATACTGAGATTTTATTCACTTAGATTTACTTATTAAGAATTTGTATTGATAATGAAAAATGTAAAATTTTCTGTGTTTGAAGAAAGTTTGATGAGCAAAGTAATAAAGTAAATATGACTTCAACAATAACTACTTAAAAGAATATTCATTTACATGTATCTTTAGTCACCATGCCCCCTCTCCCAATCCTTACACCTTTTAATTACTTACCTTCTACTCATCCTCTAGGTCACAATTCAAATATCACATCCTGATACTTGCTTTTCATCAACAGCTCAAATCCCTACTAGATACTCTGAACTACTTCTTTGCAGCATTTACCTCTGTGTCCATTTAACATTGATTTTTGCAATTTTTTAGCAAATATTCTCCTCCACTAGACAGTAAGCTTCATTAGAGTCAGGTATGGTGAGACATATGAACTGTACTTACCTTTGTTTCTCTAATGATAAGTTCAGTACTTGCTGAATAATTGAATAGAATGAAAAGATGAGAAGTTCATATGTACTAATAAGAGGGTGATAAATGAATTATGAATCAATCTCATCAATTTGTTAAAAATTCTTCAACATGTGCACTATATTATCCATATTAAGAGTTATTATGCCTAAGTAAAAACATTATAAAAGCATTCACAGTAACATAATGAATAAATTAGATAGTTACCTACTTCAAATAGAATGTTGAATTTTTTTGAATAGCTCAATTAAAATTTCAGGATTCAAATAACAGATTATATTATTTACTACCACTACTCTGGATTATTATTAAATAGATACAATTGACATTAAACATAAATTCTGTGAAAAATTTTTGTAATGGCTTTTAAGACAATTCTACATTTTTACTTTACCATATATGAAAAATAGCCCATATCATATTGGAAAGTCCTTTTAAAGCAATGAATTATAATTTCAATGTGAAATTCATCAGTATAACGCACTTAAAATAACATTTAAACACACAAAAATGTATAAAAGGCATGTATTTGAGGAAGCTACAGTAATTAGTTATTCACAACTAGGGAAATTGAAATTCGCTCCATGATCATCATTAATTATTTTAGCCATATAAAGTCTGTTGCAAATCTGAATACCTAAATTTGGAATTTAGGGCATGCAGACATGATAATAATCTCCTTCTCTTTGACAGCTTGAGTTTACTTATTTAGATAAACATAATATCCTTTTAAAAATTTCCTCATCTGATAAAGGATAGCACTTCAAAAGTCAAATATAATGCAAAGATAAGCACATTTTTTTCCAGTCTTAAAGTGATATTGCTCTCTGAGTTGCACTTTGGGCTAAAATTTCATAGTTTTTTTTTTAAGAAAACAAATAATGCTAAATACTATTAATTTCCAAACTGACTCACATGTGAAGGTGTATTAAGATATTCAGAAACATCATAACACAAATATATTAGAAAAACTGAGGGAAAATTTGAACATCAGGTCTCACAATTTGATAGCCGCTCTAAGTTTGGCTGATCGCCCTCTGGGGTTATCTTGTACATCCTGATCTTCTGGAGTAAGCACCTTCTTGTGTAACAATTCCCATATTAAAGGTGCTTTTATAGAGACTCCTTTGCTTTCATCATAGGAACCCAATCGTGATGTTTGCATCACCTTCTGTCTAACACTTAGGTTAAACCTTTCTGTCATGCTTATCCCAAGCAAAAATCTTTTGACGATACGATCCTCTAATGAATGGAAGGAAAGGGCAACAAGGCGACCACCAGGTTTCAGAAACTTCTGAGCTGTCTTCAGTCCTATGTAGAGTTCATTGAGCTCGTTGTTCACAAATATACGAAGAGCTTGGAAAGTCTTGGTAGCAATATGGGCAGGTCTTTGTAGCAAGTCTTTTCGTGCATAAATAGCAGAGGGAGGAAATGCACCTGGGAATAGATTTTATAAAAACAAAAAGAGAAAATACATCTTTAATATTTTTCAGTGTCAGTGTACTCAACTGTGTAGTATATGTGTCTATTTAAATTTTTTTTTTATTGGTGCATTGTAGTCATAGAGCTTAGTGGGGGTACAAGATGGTAGAGGCATACATACACAAATCACTCATTTAGTCATTCCCCAATTCCAATTCCATTCTCTCCCCCTCCCTTATTCTCATGTTTGGCTTAGTGATTGACTTAATATGTTTGTGAATGTTTGTCATGTACATTAAGGAATTTCCCTCTTCCCCCTCTCATCTCTCTCAGTTAGGTCGCCTTATTTGCTCATTTACAGTTTTTCCTTTTTCATCTAGAGTTCTTCCTATGACCCCTTTTTTCCCTAGCTTACACCTATTAGGAAGAGTATCCAATTTTTTTGACTTTTTGTGACTGACTAATCTCACTTAGCATAATGTCCTCCAGTTCCATCCATTTCCCCACAAATGTTGTAATTTTGTTCTTCTTTTTGTCTGAGTAAATTTCCATTGCATACATATCCTATAGTTTTGTAATCCTTTCATCTGTTGATGGACAAATAGCATAGTACTGACACAAAACAGACATACAGACCAAAATGAAGTAGAAGACTCAGAAACAAATCTGCACACTTATGGCCAATTGATTTTTGACAAAGGAACCAAAAACATACAGTGGGAAAAAAATAGCCTCTTCAACAAATGGTGTTGGCAAAACTGGTTAACCTCATGCAGAGAAATGGGAAATAAACCCTATTTCTCACCCTGCAAAGATTCAGTTCAAGATGGAGCAAAGACTTGAAAATCAGATCAGAGGCCTTATAGCTCCTTGAGGAGAACATAGGTCCTACACTTCAACACTGAGGCACAGGTAAAAAACTTTCTCAACAAGACCCCAAAGGCACAAGAAATTAAAGGTGGATCAATATGTGGGATTACATCAAACTGAAGAACTTATGTACAGCAAAGGAAACTTTCAAGAGCCTCAACCGAGATCCAACAGAAAGGAATAAAATTTTGTATGTGTTTGTTTATGGGAACTAAATTTTTTCAAATATTGTGACACTTCATCCATACATCCCCCTCTTACTCTGAAACATAGTTTTAAGGTTTATAGCTACATATCACAAGAATATTTTATAATTCATAAGAATAATGGGGCCAAACAAGAAGAAGAGATAGGGAAGGAGTGGCCAAATATGTGAGGAAATCCCAAACTTTCTAACTTTGCTGAAAAAACATTAACTCACAGCTACAGAAAAACTCAAGAAACCACAAAGAAATAAAAAAAAAATAACTGCACCTAGGCACATAATAATCAAACTACTAAAAGCCAAAGAAACAAGATAAATCATGATGCAACTGACTTCCGGGAAGATGGCGACTGAGAAAAGCGGGGCTTAAGAGCCCCGCTAACAACCAATCTCCAGTACCAAAAAATCAGCGCCTTTCATAGCCAGAAAACACCATCACCAGAGAAACAAAAAAATCACCAGGCTCCAGAGAGAAAGCAGACTGAGAACAGAGCTCAGAGCCACAGAGGAGATACACCGGCCTCACGCCCGAGGACGCGGCAGCAGTGCCATACTGCCGGGGGCAGTGGCAAATTCACCAGACGGCTACAGCGAGCCGAGGTGAGCCGCTGCGGAACAGCCAGGCGGGATTTTTCAGCGCAGGGAACATCTAAAGCTCCCAGTGGCTGAGCTCAGCACACGCTGCAAGGACTCAGAGTGGAATTCAAAACCAAGAAGAAATAAGCCAGCCTCACGTCCGAGGGCGTGGCAGTGGCGCCACATTGCCACCGGCGGCAGCAGCAGCGAATGCAACAAGTCCAGTACAGCTACATCAGCGTACTCAAGAACAGTGAGTCAAATTGCGGGCCCCAGAGGAGAAATCCCAGTACTGTACTCCCTGAGACTTGACCCAGTGGGGGAGTGGCGGTGGCAGAGATATCACACCATAGGAGAACGTGCAACCTGGCACCCCCCCATAGTTTAAAGCAGCCTCTATCGACTCCCTGGGTCGGAGACTCTATGATACAACCCAGAAAAGGAGTAGTGGGGTCTGAGATACTACAGACTCGAGATCCAGAGCTCCTTAAGTGAAGTCATAGTGACCCAAGGGAAGAACCCAGAGAAGGCACAAACTTCTGAAATCATGGGAAAGAGGAATAACAATGGAGCAATGAATGCCCACAACCCCACAACATCAGAACCCAATAAAACAGAAAATCAGAGATTTCTAGAAGATCAAATCAGGAAAATAACTGTAGAAATAATAGAGGTGTTTCGAAAAGAATTCAGAGAGAGCCAAAAAGAGATAAAGGATGCAAATAATGAAGTAAAGGCCTCAATTCAAAGCATGAACAACCGATTAGACCACATGGAGAACAGAATCTCACTCTTAGAAGATGATCATTCAAAAAATGAAAGCATAGTTTCTAATTTAGAAAAAAATATCCAACAGCAGGAATCTGACATTGAAGAAATATGGACCCATTTTAAGAGAGCTAACCTAAGAATAATTGGAATAGAGGAGGGAAAAGAAAGTGATACTAAAGGGATCAACAATCTCTTCAAAGAAGTAATAGCAGAAAATTTTCCAAACATAGAGCAAGAGGTTGATACACAGGTCCAGGAAACGTATAGAACTCCCTTTAGACAGGATCCGAGAAGAGGATCCTCACGCCACATAATTATCAAAATGACCAATGTGGAAGCTAAGCAGAGAATCTTAAAGGCAACAAAAACAAAGGGCCAAGTGACATTCAGAGGCAAGCCAATTAGAATCACTCCAGACTTCCCAAACCAAGTCATGAGAGCCAGAAGGGCTTGGAGTAACATATTCCAAACTCTGAAAGAAAACAACTTCCAGCCAAAAATTTTCTACCCAGCAAAACTTTCTATAAAATTAGATGGAAAAATAAGAAGCTTCCATGACAAACAGAAACTAAAGGAATTTATGTCTTCAAAACCAGCGCTAGAGAAAATACTCAAAAAGATTAACTACAAAGAAGAAATAGGTAACACACACCAGAACCAGAGAAACAAGATTTTCCATCCAACTGACAACTAAGATTGGTTATCTGTGGAGATTCATTATTTATGTTAGTATTTTACCTATCTCTAAATTGTATTGTTTGCCTTTATTGTTGTTAATTTTTAGGATTTCTAGTTGGAATATTAATATACCTTTAGATATAGCATTTGGAAATATTTTATCCCATTCTATTAGTAACATTTAACTCTGTTTACATTGTCTTTGGATATACAATATTTTTTTATTTTTTAGGGAGTTTGTATACTCTTCTGTTGCCTGTGCCATTGAAATCATATCCAAGAAATCACTGCCAATTTCAATGTTGTGAGGTTTTATGACCCAGATTTTCTTCTAAAAGTTTATAGTCTTAAGATTTATATTTAGGTCTTTTATCTCTTTTGAGCTAATACTTGCATATGGGATTAGGTAAGGGTCCAATTTTACTCTTTTCCATGTAATTATTATTTTTCAACAATATTTAGTTAAAAGATTATTTTTTCCACCACCAAATGTTCGTGGAAACCTTGTCAAAAATAACTTGACAATATAGGGAAGAATTTAGCTCTAGGCTTTTATTTAACTCCAATGGTTTATATATCTGCCTTTAGAACAGTACTACACTGTTTCAATTATTGTAGCTTTATATGGTTTGAAATCAGAAAATATATATCTTCTAGCTTTGTTCTTTTTCAAGGTCGTTTTGGGTATCTAGAATCCATATTCCATATTAGGATAGATTTTTTTTCTGAAAAATAAATATATAAATATATGATAGTTTCACCTAAAAAAATAGAAAAAATATTCTCTGGTAAGAAAAAAAGCAAAAAGAAATATTGAAATGTTATCTTTAAGTCATCAAAGGCTTGGTATCAGACAAATGAAACTGTTATGTGAGATTATCATTTTTAATTTTGGATAAATTGCTATAATACTAGATGTCAACCACTAAGCCAAGCATGGGAAGGATGGATGGGGAGGGAATGGGGTGGGGATCGGGTGGGGTCTGCCTATGCGATGTGTGCATGTATGTCTACAAAAGTTTGTTTCCCACTATGATGTATGAATACAGTGCACCAATAAAAATAAATAAATAAATAAATAAATAAATAAAGATAAATCATAACAGCAAAGAAAACAACATATTATTACATATTAAAAGTGAACAAAGTTATGTAGTCATGTCTTCAGATTATATTGACCTGTTTCTCAATAGGAAACATTTCTCTTTGTGTTCTAATAACTTTCCTTTTTAAAAAGCTTATTTCATCTAATAATAGTATAGTTTTTCCAGGTTTCTTAAGCTTACTGTCTACATATTATATCTTTTCTCAGCTTTGCTTTTTACTGGTATGTTTTTATATTTTAAAGCATATATAACATATAATTTTATATTTAAAATAATGAATAATAGGTAATTTCTCATTAGCATAGTGAAGTCTGTAAGACACTGAAATAATATTCAAAGTATCGAGAAGAAAAATATAGTTTCTAAGAAGGCACTGAGCAGTAAAATTATCTTTCAAAAATAAAGGTTGAAAGGATAATTTTAAATAAATAAAAAGTGAGAGAATTCATTGCTAACAAGTTTGCATAAAAATGCTTAAGATCTGGATGTGGTGGTACACACATGTAATCTCAATATTTGGGAGGCTATGACAGGAGTATTACAGGTTCAAGGCCAATCTCAGCAACTCAGTGAGACCTTCAGCAACCCAGCAAGACTCTATTAAAATGAAAAATAAAATAGGGTTCGGGTAGAATGCCCCTAAGTTCAACCCACAGGGCCCTCCACTCCTCCCAAATGCTGAAGGAAATATTAAGAAATAAGAGACACTAGGTGATGGCTTGGATTTTAGAAGGGAATGAAGATATAAGTAATTATATATATATATATATATATATATATATACCTACATATATAAATATATGTGTAAATTTATATATATATATATATATATATATATATATTTAAGAAAAAATATATGTTTTTTTTCTGGATCCTTTTAAAAAAGCATAGGAAAATATCACTGCATACCCACTGTTATGATGTGGATTCAGGATGTCTCCTGGGAAAGCTCATGTGATGATACAAAAATATTCAGAGGTGAAGATACTGAAACATGAGGGTTCCAATCTCATTAGTAGATAAGTCTTTCTATATAGCTAGAGGATGTGGATTACTGGGAGTGTGTGTTGGGCTTCCCCTTCCCCTCGTTGTCTGCTTCTGGCCTGCATGATGTGAATGCAGCACCACTTCCCACACCTTCCACCACTACCACCATAGTGTATGCCTCAGAGTTGGCTCTATGGACTGAAATATCTGAAACTCTGAGCACCAATAAATTTTCTTCTTCTGTGTTGTTGTTTTTGGGTATTTTTGTCACAGTGACGGGAAAACTGACTAAAACATCCACTGTAATGTCTAGATCCTAGAAATACATGAAATGCTGAAACCAAGTATCTTTTAGTTAGCATTCTCACAGCTATAATCCAAAGATCTTAAACTTAAAAGATCATACAACTTAAAAGTAGAAAGATTTTCTAAGAGTTTTTGGAAATTTTTGGCCCATTCCATGTGAGGTTGGGGACCATGGATCTCAGCATGGTGATGGGAAGCGGGGAGGAGAGCAAAAGGCTTCTCCTCACAACATAGAGACTGGAAGCAAGAGAATGGGCAAGGGAAGGCAGAACCACATACAACCCCCAAGGCTGCAGCCCCAGAGACCTACTTTCTCCATCCACACCATACCACCACCCAGATAAATTCAGTACAATGGATTTATCCACTGCTGAAATTACAACCAAGCCTTGCTTCCAACATTGCCACCTAATTTCCATGAAGGCTGGGGGGCATCATATTCTCAAACCATTGAAAATATAAAAATGGATCTGAATAGACCTATAACAAAGGAAGAAAGTGAATCAGAAATTAAACATCTATCCATGAAAAAAATCCCTAGCTCCCATGGCTTTATCATTGATTTTTATAAAACATTTATAAGATAATTAATATCAATACTCATTAACTCTTCCCCCAAATTAAAAGAAACACTTCCTAAATTATTACATTGAAAGTGTAAGACATCACAAGAACATAAAATTTCAGGCCAATGCCTCTAATGATTATGAATATAAAACACTCAACAAAACAGCAGAAAAATGAATCCAGCAAAAGATTAAAAGACTACACATCATGACCAAGTAAGATTTATTCCTTGAATGCAACTATGTCCCAACAAATGAAAAGTAATCAATGTAATACATCAATTTACAGAATAAAAAAAGATCATCTCAATGTAGAAATACATTTGATAACATGATAACATTCAATCCTAAAATTTCACAGCTAAAATCATACTCCATGGTAAAAAAAAAAAAAACTAAGAGATTTTTCCTTTAAAATCAGAAACCTGATAGGATGCTTGCTCCCATGACTTTAATTTAACATGGTATTAGTAGTTCTTGTCAGAGTAGTTAGACAAACAAAAGAAAAAAAAACACTGAAAAAATTAGAAAAGGAAGAACTAAAATTATCTTCATTCAAGATGACATGATATTGTAAGTAAAAAAAATGCTAAGCACTGCACAGATATATGTATACACACTGTGAAAACTAGTAAATTAATTCAGTATTAAATGCTTCTGAAAGAAATTAAATACCTATATAAGTGCAAAAACATTTCATGTTCAAGGACTGGAAGATTTAGTATTGTTCTAAGACTAAATGCAATCCCATAACTTACCATAAAGGAACAAGGTGATTCTAAGATTCATATGGTCACAGAACAACCCAAATGATCTTGAAAAAACAGCAAAGTAGGTAGACGCACACTATAGATATTGGAACTTACTCTAAAGCAGCTCTGTTGAACACAGTGTGGTACTGGCACTGTGGAATTATAGACAGAAGAACCAATGAAATGTAATAGCCAAGAAATAAATCTATAACTCTGTGACTAATTTTTAATAAGAGAGTCAAGATTTTTGAGTGGAGAAAATCTTTTGAACAAGTGGTGCTGAGATTATTGGGTAGCTATATGCAAAAGTAAGAAGTTGGATTCTTTTATCACATCACATACAAAAAAATTAACTCATAATATATGAAAGACCTAAATGTAAGATTAAAAACTCTAAAACTCTTAGGAGAAAATAGTAATAAGTTGTCATGATTTTGAATTTTTTTAAACAATTCTTAATAAAAAGACAATCCAGCTAGGCTCAATGGCAATACCTGTAACTGCCTGGAGGCTAAGACAGGTGGGTCCTAGGTTTGAAGCCAGACTTGGCAACTTGGCAAAGGCCTCAACAATTTAGCCAGATGCTGTTTCAAGGTAAAACATATTGCCGGGCGTGGTGGGGCATGTCTGTAATCCCCGGGGTTGGGAGGCGGAGACAGACAAGAGGATCGCGCTGGTTCGAAGCCAGCCGTGCTGGCTTAAGAGACCCTATTTCCAAATAAAAAAAGTATAAAAGTAGGTCTGGGAGTGTAGCCTGGAGGTAGAAGGGTTTCCAGGAACCCCAGTACCACCAAAATAAATAAATAAAATGAAAGAAAGTTAAAAAATAAATAAATAAATAAAACAAGGCTGAGGCTGTAGCTCTGAGGTATAATGGCCCTTGTTTCAATCCCCAGTAAACACACACACACACACACACACACACACACACACACACACACATACACACACACATAAACATAAGCAACACACACCAATCCACAGAATGGGGAAAAAATTGCAAATCATATATGAAATAAGATATTTGTATCTAGGACATAAAGGAAATTGTAGAATGATACATGTATGGTATTATCACCATCATTTTACAACATGCACATAAAAAGAGATGCCCTATCTAGTTTACTAATTGAGATAGTCTAATTTCCAGATCTTTGATCCATCTTTCATTGATTCTTTTACATGCTGATAGGCTGGGCTTTACTTCCATTTTTCTACAAATAGATGAATGGCTTTCCCAATACCATTTGTTGAAAAGACTTTGTTTTCTTTTGCACATGGGTCACATTGGTAGAAACTTCCCCAATAAGACTTCCCAAGCTCAGGAAACAAAATGATAATTAATAAATTGAATAGCATTAACTAAAAAGTGTCTGTGTAGCAAAGGAAACCATCAAGAGTCTAAAGAAAAAGCTCACAAAATGGAAAATCTTTGCCAGTTACTTGTCTGATTGAGGAAAAATATCTAGAATATACAAAGAACTTAAAAGACATTACTCTAAAAAAAAGTCAAGAAATGGGCCACTGAACTAAGTAGACATTTAATAAAAGAAATTCAAGTGAAGAATAAATATATAAAAATATTTGTAATTTCATTAGCAATCAATCAGGGAAATGCAAATCAAAACTACACAGAGATTCCATCTAATCCCTAGTAGAAGGTGAGGTTGTGTAAAAATACAAACTCTTATACTCTGTTGGTGGAATTGCAAACTAGTGCAACTACAATAGATATCACTAAAGGTTCCTCAGAAAATTAATAAAAAAGGACAAAAATAACAAAATAATATCTAAAATATGAGCATTGGCTCATGACATGACAAGGTATGTTAAACATTTCTGTTTACTAGCTAAAATGTCATTTTCCTATTGTAGCAGGATAGACATAGTTGAAAAATTATTTAGTCAGCTAGCTGTAAAAATATGAGATTCCTGACTAATTCTTTTAATTTGAAGGAACTTATTTTACTGTATTCATATAATAACTTCAAGTTTATATAATTCATATTCACATTAGGTATAGCCACACAGTACATTAGCTTGCAGCTGACAAATTAATATCACTGCAATCAGATAAGCTTTTTTAGGTTTAATTAGGCCTTGCCAATGTTATGAAGTCATAAAGTATGAACATAAGAACATTCAACTATATTCAGGTCTCAAAGACAACGGGATAACTCTAATCCATGAATCTTTCTTTCTGGGACTTCCTTGCTCTTGCTTATGGAATTCTGACCTGGAGCATGTCTAATACATTTCTTGTAAAGGTTTCTACATTTGGCCCTGTTATTCTCCACAAGTCCTATGTTACAGTTTAGATGATGACAGTGATTGGCTATGAGCAATGCATTTTGTAGGGCATCAAAAGGCACTTATCCTCCTTTATTTTGGATAGGTTAAGTTTATAGGGTTATTCTTCCTTATAGTAGTTCCTTGTGTCTGTAACATATAGAAAGTAAGGACAATGGAAATTGTATAAAATAAAATTTTAAAAAAGAATGTAAAACATATGGCAATGGACATAAAACAATAAAACAAAATATCAACTGGCAATGGTACAAAAGGAAGAAAAAGACAATCCAAGTAGGGGGATTAAGCAACATTTTTTGGATTACTAAACTGAAAGACAAGTTAATGTGCTGTGTCTTTGAAAAGCAAAAATGATCTCTTGTCGCTGGTCACAGAGCAAGAGACAGAGTTCTCTTAAGTATGCACAGACTAGGTAAGAACACCTGCCTATAAGTTACTAGAAAAAAAGATAAAAGACTGCACCAGATTCATTGCCTATCCACATGCTGCACTCTGAATTAAGCCATAGGGAGAAAAATATTAATGAGCTAGAGACATAGTCCCTGCCTTGAGCTCACTCTTTTGCAGATCTTCACCTCTTTCTAATCTTCCATAGCCTTTTTATCAGAAATAGTAACATGTCGCTCTGCTTTTCCATTTCTTGAATTTAATCACACAGTCTAGTAAAGCTAATTCCTCTGATTAAGGAATAGAGTAGGTAAGACAGAAAATATGGTCTCAATTATACTTTGGGTCATTTGGTTTGGTGAAGAGCCAAAAATCTCCTTTTTTGAGCTTCATAGTCCATCAATGGACTTAGTTAACACTGGACCAATGTATATTAGTTCTAAGTGGGAAGAAGGCGCTTACCAGTAGTGTGGCACTTATCATACTCTATCGTAATTACCTCTTTACTTATCTGTCTCACTTATTTGACTCTGAACTCCTTGCAAATGTGAACTACTTTGTGTTCACTCTTACACCCCTAGCACTTGACAGAGAAACCTGTGATTCTTAACTCTGAGTTCACATCACAGTCACCTGTGGTGCTTTTGACAAAAATAAAGATGCTTGGCCCCACTCCAGACCTATTGAAGCAGGGGCTCATTACTCAGGAATCACTAATTTTAAAAAGCTTCACTGAGGATTTTGACATGCAGCCAAGATTAAAACTGTTATGGTAAACACTCAATAAGTGTTTGTTAAAAAGATAATGAGTAGACAACGAATGGAAAAAACTGGATATATGAATGAATGAATGAATGAATGAGCAATAATCCAGGAATTTACATTTACATCATTAGGCAAATTATAAATAATATGATATCCTATAAATTAAAAAGTAAATGAAGCTGGGCATGGTGGTGCACGCTTGAAATTCCCGCACTTGGGAGGCGGAGACAGGAGGATTGCGCAGGTTTGAAGCTAGCCTCCTTAAGAGACCCTGTTTCCAAATAAAAATATAAAAATAGGTCTGGCAGTGTAGCCTGGAGGTAGAAGAGTTTCCAGGGACCCCAGTACCACCAAAAAAGAAAAAAAGTAAATGAAAGGGCATAATATTTTAGGCATAGTAAACATTATAAAGATAATTCTTTTGAAAAAAAATTACAACATAGGCCAAATTCCAGAATACTTAAAGTAGTTTTCAGCAACAAAACCATGCAGGAGGAATCACAATACTTGACTTTAAACTATACTACAAAACCCTTGTAATAAAAACAGAATGAGACTGTCATAAAAACATATACAAAGACCAATGGAGCAGAATAGAAGACTCAGAAACAAATCCACACACTTACAGCCAATTGATTTTTGATGAAGGGGACAAAAATAAACATTAGAGATAAGATAACCTGTTCAACAAACGGTGTTGGCAAATCTGGTTACCCATATGCAGAAAAATGGAAATAAATCCCACTTTCTCACCCTGCCCAAGAGTCAATTCAAGATGGATCAAAGACTTGGAAATTAGACCATTGACTGTGAGGTTCCTTGAAGAGGGCATAGGTACAACACTGCAACAAACAGGCACAGGTAAAAAATTCTCAACAGGACTCCAAAGGCACAAGAAACTAAAAGACAAGTCAATACATGGGATTGTATGAAACTGAAGAGCTTCTGGACAGCAAAAAGAACCCCAACCGAGAGTGAATAGAATGGAGAAGATCTTTGCGAGCTACTGCTCTGATAGAGAACTAATATCTAGAATATACAGAGAACCAGTACTAAGAAAACAAATAACCCAATCAAAATATGGGCAAGTAAATTAAATAGACACTTCACAAAGGATGACATTCAGATGGCCAATAAATGCATTAAAAAAATGCTCAACATCATTAGCAATCACAGAGATGCAAATCAAAACTACCCTGATATTTCACCCAACTCCAACTAGAATGGCAAACATTCAAACCACAAACAATAACAGATGCTGGTGAGGATGTGGAGAAGTAGGAACTCTAAAACATTGTTGGTGGGATTGCAAATTAGTGCAACAACTTTGGAAAACATTATGAAGGATTTGCAGAAGAATGGGAACAAACTTACCATTTGATCCAGCAATACCACTTCTGGCTATCTACCCAAAAGAAAGGAAACCAAACTAATAAACTAATGCATGTGTATCTATGTTCATAACTACACAATTCACCATTGCCAAACAATGGAAACAGCCAAGATGTCCACCAACAGATGAATGGATTACAAAACCGTGGGATATGTACACAATAGAATTTTACTCAGCCATAAAGAAAAATGCAATTATTTCATTTACATCGTAATGGAAGGAACTGGAGGACATTATGCTAAGTGAGATTAGTCAGTCACAAAAAATAAGAAATCAGATGTTTTCCCTAATATGCAAAAGCTAGGGAAAAATGGGTAACAGGAACAACTCTAGATGAAGAAGATTCTGTAGAGGAACAAATAAGGTGACCTAACTGAGGGAATGGGAGGGGGAAAGAGGGAAACTCTCTAAAGCACATTATGTACTTAAACAAACATATCAAAGTCAATCACTATGCCAAGCATGGGAAGGAGGAATGGGGAGGGAATGAGGCGGGAATTGGGTAAGGGCTAATTGGGTGATGTGTGCATGTATGTCTCCACCATCTTTTATCCTATTAAGATGTATGACTAAAATGCACCAATAAAAATTAAAAACAGAGGCCTAATCCTCTATGCTAATTGTGATTGCAAATACCAAATTATGATATGAATTGGGCAACTAAACTCTCAAATTTGTTAATAATTTTCCCAATACAAGTGACTATAGATATATATTTAATTATATCTGATAATGACTGGACATATACTTAATTAATCAATTACTTGCCTGTGTAACAAAGCACTTGCAAATAATTTTAAGTTCAGAAAATACAGTCTTGCAAACCCTTTTTATATAAAATAAATCAAGTGTGTAAGGTAAACCTTATTTATTTTATAGGATGAACTGTAACTATAAAGTTAGAAATTTTTATTTTAAAAATTATTAAGATCATCAGTCACTGAAATTCAAGTTTTTTTCCTCAAGATTAATGTGCAATATTGCTGATATTTTGGGTATGCTTTAGCATGTATAAAAACTACAAATGACACATATAAAAACCACAAATAAGCCATGGTGCACACTTGTAATCCCAGCATTTGGGAGGCTGAGACAGGAGGATCGTGGACAGCCTCAGCTACTTAGTGAGGCACTTTGCAACTCAGTAAGACCCTTTTTCAAAATAAAGAATAAAAAAATGGGGTGGGGGTGTGGCTGGGAGGTAGAATGCCCCTGAGTTCCATAACTAGTACGATCAAAAACAAAACAAAACAAAAAAACTGCAAATATTCTCAAGAATTCAAAATAAAGAACTATTTTCTTCCTTATACTTTAAAATAGAAAAATTATGGCAGTAGAACAAATTATAAGGAGAAATTAAAGACTATACATTTACTAGAAAGGTACTTTTAAGTTAAATACATTTGAAAATCCATTTAAGGGTAAATACATATTAAGTTCAGTATGGGATAACAAGTTCTAATTTCAATATAATTTGAGGTATTTTTTGGCATTTATGTCCCTCACAGTAACGGTGAAAAGATTCATTCATGAACTATTGACCCTAGCTGTGCAAGAAACTGTTAGATTTCTGACTTCTACCTCATTAGAGTCACTCCATACTCACAATCCAGATCAGGTTTGTTGTTGGTGGTGTTTTTCAATTCTTGACAGTTCTTCAGTCTTTTCTTTTCTTTATCTCATATCCACACATTTTATGGCTTTTCATCTGGAATGAATCTAGAACCCCACTATTTCATACCAATTTCACTATTATCACTCTGGTCTCACATTTTCCACATAGCTACCAGACATCCTTTTAATCTAAACACTAGGTCATGTTATTCCATTGTTCAACACTTACAACCTTTCTTCTATCATATAAAATAGAAGCTGAAGTTCTTACCTTGGTGTACCCCTGACTCCTACTGCTCCCATTTCTCTAAAACAATTTCCTAACCTTGCTCGCTATACTTTTAACAGAACTTAGCATAGTCCTACCTATGTTCTTGGACCTGAATTGCAAGGTTTCATTCACATACCTGGATATCTTACTCCCTTATTCATTCACACCTCATCTCAAACATCAGAGAATTAAAAAGGTAACTTCTGACATGCATTGTTTCATTTTTATTCCTAACACCTTATGAGGGTCAAATATTTACCATCTTTGCTCTACTACACTACTCAGTGAAAAGAGAGATATTGTTCACTTCTATAAATACTTTAGACCAAGAAGAGTTAGTGGATCTAAAGAATGATCACATTTGTACTTAAAAAGTACATTTTATTTTTAAAATAACAAAAATAAAGGCAAAAGAAAATACTAGTTACATTGAAGTTATTAATGTCACTACTTTTAAAATTCTTCCCCACCAGGCAATCAAGAGCATGCTTTCTTTTTTCTTAATAGACATATATAAATGTATATAAATTTATATACATACATATATACATATATGAAGGGAATGATATGTGAAATGATTTGCTACTTGCTTTCTTTACTTATCTTGCTTTAAAAATAATGTTTTTTGAAGCATTATAATTCATTTTGTTTGCTTATTTAACAAATATTTATAGTATCAAGCACAGTACCAGCCAACTCAGAATGCAACTATAAATAAGATAAAGGTGGTCTCTACTCTAGTGAAGCTCATATTGCCACAACAACATTAACACTTAGGATGTTCCTATTTTTGTTCTCAGCAACAGTGCTGTAATAAACATGTGAACCACAAAATTTAATTTATACATCACAGAAAAATACTATAACATGAAATTAGTCATAATTGGAGAAAATATTTGGTACTTTTATGAACCTTGCATGCTTGTAGAACTGAAATCAATAGGTCAAAGAGTATTTATTCCCATTTAAATTTGGATCAATACTTCTAAATTTACCCTCTAAATAGATTGCTCAATTTACTTCCATCAATAGTATATGAGAGAGCTCATCTTTCCATATCCTCACCAGTCCTAGCAACTATCACTCTTTAACCCTGACTAGTCTAATAGTAGAAAAATGATAGTTTACTGTTGCTATAATTTGCATTTCTTTGGCAATTAGCAGTGTTGGGCATCCTTTAAAATATAATAGCCATTTCATTCCAGATATAACTTGCTTGAACAAATTCTCTATGTTCTTGATGTGATATTGTTATATTCCTTATTTATTTGAAAGAACTATTTATAAAATAAAAACATTAACCCTTTATTTCTCATATATAGTTGAAAGTATTTTTCCTAGCTATAGCTTTTAATTTTGCATATAAAACTTAGTTATTTTATAGGGATACAATCTGGGTAGACCAGATAAGTGCAAGTTTTCTTCTTTTTTGAAAATGTTTTATTATATAGGTTGGTATATAATTCAGTGTCTGGAAAATGTTCTTGAGTTTCTTTGTCTTTAAGTGGCTAAAAAATATGGCAACAATTTTAAGATAGGTTCACCAACTCATCTCATCTCCTTTTTCTTTATTAGAAGTTAAGGAAGTGAAGATGATATCACATGGTTTAGAGTGATTTCCAGAAGGTTTGATTCCATGTCTGGTGTTTCATATAACAATCTCATTTTCTAAGAGAAAAACAAGTGTGGAATCTTTAAGCCTGAATAGCCTTTGACTGAGAGATGTTTAAATGAAAGCCAAATCACTTTGCATCAAGTTGCAAGAGTTTGGCTTTCTCTCCTCTTTTCCCTTGGGGAGATGTGCATTGTCAGGCCTAAAAGACTGCGCATCTGGTGAAGGCAGAAACTGCCCTGGTCACTTACCCTGGGAACGGTAATGAATACCTTTGGCTTTTGTCCTTCTCATTCTATTGAAAATAACTTATTGTTAGCTCAGGTTATTAGAATGTGCATTTGTCTCTTTCTTTAAATCTGCTTTCCTGATAGTGGGGTTAAAAAAGAAACAGTTTCTACTGCTGCCATTATCAGAAGAGTTTTGGGTGGGTACAGATTACAGGTATTTGATTAAGAATTGAGACTTTTCCAATGTAGTACATGTTTGGCTTTTCCTGGCTCATTTGTTAGGAAGGGAACCCTTTATAGTTGTGTTTTTCCTTCCTTCCTTCCTTCCTTCCTTCCTTCCTTCCTTCCTTCCTTCCTTCCTTCCTTCCTTCTTCTTTTCTTTCTTTTCAGGGGCATTCTAACTCCAAGCTACACTTCCAGCCCTTTATTTATTTTTGTTTTGAAACAGGGTCTTGCTATATTTTGCTGAGTTCTACTGCATTGATGAAGCTATCCTCAAACCTGTGATTCTTCTACCTCAGTCTCCCAAGTACTAGGATTACAAGTGTGTGGCACCATGCTTAGCTCAACCACAAACAAACTTCTACATTCATTTAGTTTTTTTGTGTTTGTTTAGCTATGGTACTATTTCACCACTTAGTATCATCAAAACTTCCTTCATATATGACTTGCAGAAGCTATAAACCCTATCAGCGAATAGTTTTCTTTTGATTCACAAAAGATTTCACATTAAGAGAAAATCTTGCTTAGTAACAGTATGCACTACATACAATAATAGAACATAATTTGTATGGGAAAGCAGTAAGATAGATTTCATTCATAAAAAACATCATGCTTCTGGCTAGATAAATGACTTCAAGTCCCAGAGAGAAATTATCATTTTTAGTTCTCAGATACCCTTATGCTACTTACACTTTTTAAAATTTAATACATTCACATGTTCAAATGCATTGAGATTTTTAAGCTTGTGAATGGAACTAGCAACTTGCTCTGGCTGTCAACATGATGCATTGCAATTCCCCCTGAGTGGTAGAGTTTAAAAATTAATTCAGCTCTTGCACCTGTTTGCCGGCATTCGTCTGCTGAATTTCCATCACATTTAATAAGTGTCTGTGACGCAACTCGTGTCCTTTTGCCTGGGATACTTTAATATAGTGTTAAATTCTCACCCATCTGAAATTCAAGTAATATTACAAATTTCAAACTGTTAATTAAAATCTGTGAACTTGAATGATTCTGTATAAGATTGGCTTTACTCAGTGAGGTTCTTTTTAAACTTCTTCAGAATCTCATATAATCCTCAACTCCTACCAGTTTAAGTCTGATAACAACATGATCTCATTGTAGGTAGCTGATGTTTATGAATCCTCATGAAAAACAAAAAATGTAAGTTATAGGCTTCAGCAAAAGGTAATGAAGAATATTACCTGCAGAGATGAAATAAGTAATGTGGCTCAACACTAAAGACTGAAATTATTCATACATTATTTTTCAATAACATTATATTCTATCTGGGTCTTAATTTGTTCAGCAAAGATGAGATAGCTCTAACTGAACAGGATTATGATTATGATTCCTATTACCTATATAGGTGATTAATATTAAATTTAATTATCCAGTCTTTTTTGTTTGTGTGTGTATGGTACTAGGGATTAAATCCAGGGGCACTCTACCTCCCACCCAGTTTTGAATTTTATAACAGGGTTTTGCTGAGTTGAGGAGGCTGGCCTTAAAATTGAGATACTTCTGCCTTAGCCTCCTAAGTAGCTGGGATTACGGGTGTGCATAACTATGTTGAGCTCTAATTTTTAAGGAGTGATTGAGGCCAGACACATGATTGATTACCAGACACAGATTGCTCTAAACACAAAGCCGGAGTCTGAGTAGAAAGTTCTAATGTACTTAACTCATAATAAGGTTTCTACTTGAAACCTTAACAAATATTCTATTTGGTATAATATTGCTTCCAGGGTCAGAACATTTTCACTTTGTAGAGTTTAAAGAAAATAACTGGAAAAGGAACTTAACAATGCTTTCCTTTTCCTTGTGAGGTCAGAAAATACTTATCACAATCCTTGTACTCCAACATACAGATGCCTGTCCTCCTTTAACACACTTACCTACAATAGAACACTATTCAGTTGTATTATAAATGATCTTTAAAAGTATGTCTCTCTCCTACTGAAATACAAGCTTTAGAAGGAAGTTGTGTTATCATCATTTTTATCACAACAGACCTGTTGAAATACTAATAGACTATCTGACTAAATTAAAGATTACAAGATAAAATTCTCTAGGGGCCAATGGCATATAGATTTCATATCTTTTTTTCTGCCTGCTCTATTCCACTAAATTGCTGTAGGAACAGTGCTTTGGATAATGTCCAGTAAAGGTTTTTGGTTTCTAGAAGGATCTGTATATCTTCATTTTGAAGAGTACTGTTTCAAGAGATGCTATTAATATCACTTAATGGATTGAGCTTAAAAAGAAAGCCTCTTGATCCCTTAAATATGCCAAATTTATCATGTGGATTTTAATAATTGTTCCTACTTGGAAATAAGCCAAATATCTAATAATAAGGAAAGAAGCAATTATGGTATATTTTACTGATATCTAGTAATAATGACATAAACAATTAAGCAGTATGATAAAATAAAGTCAAATTCAAAATTATATATATTTAATTATTCCAACTCAAAAACTGTGAGAGCCAATTAAAATAAGGAGCTAAATGTAATGTGCAAAATTATATTTGTGCTATGGTGGCAGAATGGTATTACAAGTTTTGTAGTTTTACATGTCTATGACATTCTGGAAGGCAGAAGTTAGAAGAAATGAATTAAAATATCTGATAGTGTAAATACCTAAGCAACAAAACATTCAAGATGCTACATGGCTTCTTTAGATCATATACAGAGAATGAGAGAGCAGAGAAAATGATTTAAAAGGCAGAATGTATAATCCAAGGGGAAGCAGAATAGAAAAATTAGAAAAACTCTCAACCTGGATAGCGTAAAGAAAACAAAAATATGATCAGAAGAAAATACTGAGAATGTGGCCAAGCAACTATTTGCTAAAGAGATTAATGGGGCCAGAAGGAAGACATAATAAGATAATGAGACAATAACCCCTGTGATGGTTAACTTTAGGTGTCAACTTGCTCAGGTTACAGAACATTTCGAGAACTACAGCATGACTTCTAGGTGTATCTGTAAGGTATTTCCAGAGCAGGTTGGTATGTGAGCCAGTAGACTGGGTGAAGATCAACCTAGAATTAGAGTGGATATTATTCACTTAGCTGCAGACCTGGATAGAACAAATAAGTTAGAGGACAGGTGATTTCCTTCTTCTCCTGGAGCTGAGTCTGTATCGCTCTCCTGCCTTTGGACATTAGAAGTCCAGGCTCTCCATACCTAAAACTCTAGAATTTGTACTAGTAGCTCTCGTGTTTTTTTTCCCCCCAGTATTGGGGATGCACCCCAGGGGCATTCTACCTCCAAGCTTCAAACCGCCCCCCCCCCCGCACCTTATTGTTTAATCCTTTACTTTTTATTTTTCTTGCAAGTCTAGGGATGGAACCCAGGGGCATTCAATCTCCAAGCTATACCTCCTGCCCTATTTTTTTATTCTTTTATTTTGAAACAGGGTTTCACTGAGTTGCGGAGGGCCTCATGAAATAGCTGAGGCTGTCTGTGAACCATGAACCTCTGGTCTCAGCCTCCCAAATGCTGGGATTACAAGCGTGAGCTACCACACGGGGCTAGTCTTTTATTTTTTGGAACATGGTTTCACTGAGTTGCAAAGTGCCTTTCTAAGTAGTTGAGGCTGCCACAAACTGTGATGCTCAGGTTTCTGCCTCCAAAATGCTGGCTGGGATTACAAGCATGCACCACCATGCCCAGCTTTCAGGTTTTCAGGTCTTCAGTCACATTGAGAGTGGTATCATTGGCTGCCAGGATTCTGAAGTTTTTGTACTTGAATCGAGACAGCCTACTGACATCCCAGTGTCTCTAGCTTGCAGATAGCCTTTTGTGGGACTTTTTGGCCTCACAATGATCCACCTATGCACAAATCCATCCTATTGGTTTTGTCCTGCTGGCGAACTTGATTAATACAACCCTGAAGATACTTCAGAGAACTTCAAGGCAAGCTAGAACCTTTAGGGTAAGGTTTTGTGTACCCATGGTACACTGGCATTCTCCTCCCTGTGCTATTTCTGGACTCTTCCTCACCAGTTCCAATGTAGCACATCTCAGACACCCTATCTGGAGCCTAAAGGGAAACAGGGATGATTCAAGCAGCTGCTGTAGAAAGTACAAGCTATAAAAGTTGGCTGCATCCATGTAGGGATAATCTACAGGTACATAAAATGCAATAACTGTTGCATCCACCTAGACTCAAAGAATTCCATTAATAGCCTGGGCCCAGATAGAGACTTGTTACAGGTGGAGCCACCTCAGGAAAACCCCACTTGCAACAATATGCATTTTGAGATTGAAGTATTGATAAGAAACGCAGGTGGAGGTGCCCAGCAAGCCACTAGAAATGTGAGAATAGAGATTGGTGTGTAGTTAGAGCCAGAGTAAGCTAGCTAACTAGCTTGCTTGTCCGTCCGTCCGTCTGTCCTTCCTTCCTTCCTTTCTTTCCTTTTCTATTGATAAATCAGTCAATTAGATGAAAATACAAAGGGAAACACTATAGAGAGATAGGGAAATGTTTCAGTTTAGCCTCAGATTTGGTGGGCAGAGGGAAGGAAAGGAATGGTTTCTTGGTTGATTTGAGGAAAGTTAATTTTATCATGCTTTTGATACACTAGAATAACTCATAAAATAATGCTCAACAAAGATTACTAGGAAATTATAGGGTGCTTCTTGTTTATATAAGGTGGCTTATTATTTCATATAACACAGATGAATTATTTTAAAGAGGAGTATGACCAATTTTAAGAACTACCTCTTGCTTGAAGGATTAAATACAACCCTGGGGAAGAAACTATTGTGTTAAGTGGAACTGTTTTAGGTTAGTCCTTAAGCTTGGGTTCTGATGTCATTATCATGCAAACCTGTCATCCCCCATGAACTAAGGGCAGCCATTTAAAAACACAACAGGTATTGGCTGGTATGGTGGTGCACGCTTGTAATCTCCAAGTTTGGGAGGCGGAGACAGGAGGATCACACAGGTTCAAAGCCAGCCTCACTGGCTTAAGAAACCCTGTTTCCAAATAAAATATAAAATAGGTCAGAGAGTGTAGCCCAGAGGTAGAAGGGTTCCATCCCCAGTACCACCAAAAAAAAAAAAAAAAAAAAAAAAATTACAACAGGTATAAAACCCTCTGCCAAACAGAGTCTGAGGTAACTATAGCACAGTTAGATACTTTATTTTGAAACTCAGGTGAGGGTGGGAGAGTGGTGGGCTCAGTAAGAAAAAGGAGTGAGTTTGAATCAGTTGATAAAAGAAGCACAAACAAAAACACACAGTAAAAGCACATATAAGCAGAAGCTATGAGACAGTGAAATTAGTAAGAAAAGATCTGATTAAGCACACTAGTGACCCCAGAAAATATTTAATTGTAGAAGCTAGAGACAGAGAGTAGCCAAACTGATAATAATAATAATTTACTAGATCAGAGAGCCGAAGTTGTCTGCTATTGCAGAAAGCTGCAAAATGATAGTCTGGTTGCTAAACTGTATAATATCCAGAAACATCCTTGAATTGCTTTATAATCACTCAAAGACCTGGCTATGTAGCTGAGGTAATTGTTTTTTCTTATTAACATATGTAGACTACTAATTATCCCTTTTTATTATCTCATATAACTTATAGTCTTTGATTAAGATGGGTGTGGTGGTCTACACCTGTAATCCCAGAATTTCGGAGGCTGAGATTGGAGGATCACAGGTTCAACGACAGCCTCAGCAAGTAGTGAGACTATCATCAGCCTAGCCAGATCTTCTTTCTAAAAAAAAAAATTATATATATATATATATATATATATATATATATATATATATACATGGTATATGGCTGGGGATATAGCTTGAAGGCAGAATGCCTCTCGGTTCAGTCCCAGTACAATAAAAGATTAAATAAATAATCATTTATTACTTGTTTGCCTAATTATGTTTTTTACTTCTGCAACCTAAGAGAGTTTAACATGATACTTTTTGCTTGGTAGGAAAGGAAAAGGGAAGAAAAAAAGCAAAAATTACACTACATATAGGGATCTTAAATGGAATGTGTGTATGTAAATCCAACTGAATATGTGCTCAGTACACACACACACACACACACACACACACACACACATGAATATATAAAAATAGAATAAAAAATAAATAGAAAAACTGTAGATAATAGAATATACGAGCTTGAATATGAAATAACTACGTGTATTCATTATATTTAAAATACACTTATTATTTTTTGTGGTACTGAGGATTGAACCCAAGGGAATTCTACCTCCAAGCTATACCCTCAGCCCTATTTTATTTTTATTTTGAAATAGGGTCTCACTAAGTTGTGTAGGGCTTCACTAAGAAGCTGAGGCTGACTGCGAATCTGCAATTCTTCTGTCTCGCCTCCCAAATTATTGGGGTTATTAAGTGTGCACCACCGCTCCCAGCAAAATTAAGCCAGGTGTGGTGGTGCCTGCTTGTAATCCCCCTGCTTGGGAGGCGGAGACAGAAGAATTGCGCAGGTTCGAAGCCAACCTCCCTGGCGTAAGAGACCCTGTTTCCAAATAAAAATATAAAAAATAGGTGTCTGGGAGTGTAGCCCGGAGGTAGAAGGGTCTCCGGGAACCCCAGAACCACCAAAATATATAAATAAATTAATTAAAAATTAAAATAATTGATAGAGAATATACTAGTGAATTTAAACATTCAAGAAATGGGGCTGAAGAACAGATTCTTAAGATGGACAGTGGAACAGAAAAGGATTTTACCTAGATTGTAACAGAGATATAAAGACATGGGGAATATGAAAAATAACTGCTTCACAGGAATTAAGAGAATGGGAGAAAGTAAACATGGGAAGAAATAATGTCTAACATTTCGAAGCATAAAAATATTAAAGAAACTCATGCTGTTTCATTAAGAACCAATAAAAATAATCACAACCAAGTATATCACAAACATCGATGACAGGAAAATTATAAAGGTAATCAGGGAGATAAAAAAATTATAAAAATAGCAAATAGAATTTTCAATAGAAAATAGATATTAATAGACAATAGAATAATCAGGACACTGAATGAAAATCATAAACTTGACAATTCTATAACCAACTAAATTGTCACTCAAAAAGGAGGCAAATGCTGGGCTTGGTGATATTGTAATCCCAGTATTTGGGAGGCTGAGACAGGAGGGTTGTGCAGGTTTGAAGCCAGACTCAACTACTTAGTGAGGCCCTCAGCAATTTAATGAGATCCTTTTTCCAAATAAAATATAAAAATAGGTCTGGGAGTGGAGCCCAGAGGCAGAATGCCCCTGGGTTCCATCCCCAGTACTAAAAAAAAAAAAAAAAAAAAAAAAAAAAAAAAAAAAAGCAAAATACAGATATACGTAGACCAACGTGTGAAAGCCTGTATTTATTACTTATACATCCTCTGAAAATATCCTGAGCCGGGCGTGGTGGCGCACGCTTGTAATCCCCGCGCTTGGGAGGCAGAGACAGGAGGATCGCGCAGGTTCGAAGCCAGCCGCGCGTGCTGGCTTAGGAGACCCTGTTTCAAAATAAAAATGTAAAAATAGGTCTGGGAGTGTAGCCCGGAGGTAGAAGGGCTTCCAGGAACCCCAGTACCACCAAAAAAAAAAAAAAAGTATTAAACACAATATGGTTGAAGTGATGCTAAGAGATTAAAGACATGCAAGAAAATGTATTGTAACAGATCATATGATAGACTGGGAAATTCTGAAACTTAATATTCAAGATAAAAGTAAAGAGATAAGGGAAACATAAAAATATATAAAAAATGATAAAGATTCTTATTTTTTAATTCTAAGAAGTAACATATCCACAAAGTAAAAACATGACATGGAATAACAAGTATTTTTCTTAATTTTTAGTTATAATTAAAGTTTCCACATCAAAACTAGTTTTTCACCCACTATCCCCTTTCCATTCCTAGAAATAAAATCTTTGATCTTTGTCAACCTATTGCCATTTGAAATTTTCTTTCTTTGACACTGTTTTCAGTGATTTGAACATTTTAAACTTTAAAAATGAAAGGACATATTTGTCTTCAAAGAACATTCCTGATACGTAATAGCTGATGTGTGACACTATTACTTTTAGGATCAAGATACACACTGTTGATCTTTTCATGTTTTGGGGGGTGAAGTAAGAGGACACATTCTAATACCTACCATCTCTATAAGATCTGAATCATAAATCTCAAAACTAAGATGGTAGTCCCATTGTCATATAAAACTATTTTATTTAGATTTTCAAATGGAGAGTTCATGTAAATATCTACCATCAAGATCTTAAGATGACTAACTACTTGTAAGAACAAGTAATTTTTCTTCTTTTTTAAACCGATGAAGAGGACAAATGGCATGGCTATTCATATGCATCTTTACAATATTATTATGAATATGAAAACTGCAAATATGCTGATCATACATTCTCAAAAGATCATTTTAATTTTCACTTGCAGAAGTACTAAAAGTACAAAATAATAAGAAATAAAGCAATGAGGTAAATGGATGCATTTTTCTTTCTCTTGTTCCCTAGAAGTTTGAAATTCAACTAAAATCTAGAAAATCTAGAGGACTTGGTTATATTGAACTACTGTCCTATGAATCTGACCTAATCCAGGGTCACATTTAGGATAGAAGATTCCAAGACTGAGGAATTCCAGGGATTTGGAATTGTATTAGGTCCTTGAATTACATCCTGAAGTGGCTGGCTTTAGCCTTCTCAGCTTTTTGAGATTCCACTTCTTTACTTATTTGTTCATTTTTTTTTTTCATTTCTACAATTAATGGGTACCAGGGACTTTCCATAAATGGAAATTATTTTTTCTGCTCCTAAAGATCCTAATTCCAAAGTCTCCTCTAATTATTACCCAAATCTTCCTTCATTATCGTCCTCTTACTACTCTGAAATAATTTAATCATTTCTCTTAGATTCCCATGTCTTTTTCATTCATGACTTTGTTATATATAGCATTTGTCAAAGGATACAGAATGACTGGCTTGTACAGCTTACAAGTATATGAGAACCTTGAAGACTGAGCTGTCAGCATACTCTAACAATAGTACATGTAGTAGTAGTGACCTAGAACAGTATCATAATTAGAGAATAGGTCTAGAACGAGATTATTAGCTTCCAATTCCTACACTATTTGACAAAAGTCAAAGTATCTAACCATTCTATGCTTCAATTTCTTCATCTGTAAAGTGGAGACAGAACAGAACCTGCCTCTGGAGTCACTATGAAGATTAAGTGCATTTTCATTGGAAGAACAACAGAGACACACTGGAAAACCATCCAATTCAACTGTAGATTTTATTTTATTTTTAAAAATTTTTTGGTGGTACTGGGGTTCCTGGAAGCCCTTCTACCTCCAGGGTACACTCCCAGACCTATTTATTCTTTTTTTTTTTTTAAATTTGGAAACAGGGTCTCTTAGGCCAGTGCGGCTGGCTTCGAACCTGTGCAATCCTCCTGTCTCTGCCTCCCAAGCGCGGGGATTACAAGCGTGCACCACCACGGCCGGCTTTCAACTGTAGATTTGACCACACCATTTTTTAAAAATCAGAGTAGTAACTGAACACTCTAACACCTTTACTTTTATTTCTTAATTGTGGAAATGTTAGTATGAAGAATACTTTTGGGGTAAAGATTATGGAAGCAACAATAGGCATATTATTAAATAATAAAGTGATGACAAATTAGCTTAATTTCATCAGGAAAAAGCATATGTTCCTATTAAAAGATGATGGCAATGACTGTTTCTTAATACATGTTTTATTTATTAATTTTGAAATTGTGAGGGTTTCAGCATTAATAATATTTTGAAAAAAGTTGATTTCAGATACAAGTTGGGGCATGAGCCATCAATTCAAATCACCATTCACATTTTTTATTCAATTTATAAGATACTATGTTAATGTGCTAACTTCATGCCACCTTAAATTATCAAATGACATTTCATAAGTAAAATTATTTTTGTGGATAGAAATTATTTTTGTGAATGGATATACTTATTATTATTATTTTCATACTGGGGATGGTATATTGTGGATATTCACACTCATCTTTATTATTTTTATATTTTATTTTGAGACAGAATTTCACTAAGTTGCTGAGGAAATTGCTAAATTGCTGAGGTTGGCCTCGAACTAGCAATCCTCCTGTCTCAACCTCCCAAGTACTGAGATGACGTGCCCTGCTGGAAAGATATACTTTATGCATTTCAATGCAGAAAAAAGATGATTGTCCTTCTTCTTCCTGAATGGCCAATAACCCCTAAGGGAAAAATAGCTTGGAATAAAGTGATCAAACTATCAACAGATCATTCTGCTTAGCTAAGAACAGGGAAGTGGAACCTCACTATGATGTATAGTTGCAATGTACCAATAAAATAATTTAAAAAAGAAAGGAAAGATCAGAGAAGGTAACTGACTTACTCAAATCTACAGGAAAAATAAGTAGCAAACCAGTAACAGAATCTGAGGCATTTTTAAAAATTCCATATCCTCCGGAGTTTCACCTTTTTAAGCAAAGGACTTTGATGCTTAGGTCTTTTCCTTTCTTCAATAGGAAGGGCAGGGTACAATTGATTCTGATGAATGCCTAACACTTATGCATTTTTTAACCTCTGAACTTTCATTTTACTTTGGCTGGAAATGTACACATCATTTTATTGATTTGTTTGTTCAACTAAACAAGCATTCATTAAGCTCTGGCCATGTACCCAGTTCATGAGTCAGAATAAAGGTTACATAAAAGTATCAGTCAAGGAACAGTTATACATTTAATCAACATGAATCACAAGTATCTAAGAAGCTTCTCTCCCTTCTTTTCCCCATTTAAATGATATTGTAAGTTTTTTGTCACCTTTTGACTATTGATGGATCAGTAACTTGTAAATTTAATCTAAATCTCCCTGATCTGAAAAGTGATTGGCATATTTCTTTGAACTCTGAAACAAATGCATTTCTTTTCTTTTTCTTTTTTTGCCATACTGGAGGTGGAAGCGAGGGGCATTCTACCTCCAAACTACACTCCCAGCCCTATTTTTTTTTATTCTTTATTTTGAAACAAGGTCTCAGTTGCAGAAGGCCTCACTAAGTAGCTAAGGTTGTTCACGAACTGTGATCATCTTCTCAGCCTCCCAAATGCTAGGATTACAAGTACGCGCCACCACGCCTGGCAACAAGTGAATTTCAATACTGGTTTAAATGAAACATAATTGGCATGGTTATTTTTGCTAAACAAAAATGATAACAATCATTATGATAACTGTTATTCACCTCTATTTCAAGACAAGAATGATGAGGTCTAGAACTGCTCAAGTGTGTAGAGAAAGCAAACTGTAGAACCAGGCCTTGAACTAAGATCTTTATACCAAACTAGATTAGCATTTAATTGTTAATTTTCTTTTCTATAACCGGAGAGTGGAAAGAGCGTTACAAAAGGAAAAGCACTAATATAAACACATGGGTCACTGAGTATGGCAGATGCCTGTAATCCCAGTACTTGGGAGGCTGAGAGGAGGGCTGCAGGTTTGTGGCTAGCCTTAGCAATTTAGCCAGGCCCTCAGCAACTTAGTAAGACCCTGTTTTAAAATAAAAGGTCAAATAGGTTGAGGGCACAGTCTAGAGGGAGTATGTTCCTAGGTTCAATTCCCAATAGCACAGGGGAAAAAAAGTTACCCAGCCTCCTAAGGAATATACTACAACATTTTATTTCAAGGGATATTAGAATCTACCTTCTTTTTAAGACTATACATATCAAATATACATCAATTCTGCAAAATCCAGAACTACATCCATACTTTTAAAATGAAGTGTATAACTTTTCTTCTTCCTAAAGGTTTGAGAAGTTTTGTATAACTTGTAATTATTATTATTTTTTTTACAGTACTGGGAATGAAATCCAGGGGCATTCTACTGCCAAGCTACACCCTCAGCCCTATTTTTTATTCTTTATTTTGAAACAGGGTCTCACTGAGTTGCAAAGGGCCTCACTAAGTAGCTGAAGGCTGTCTGCAAATCATGATCTTCCTGTCTCAGCCTCCCAAATGCTGAGATTACAAGTGTGTGCCACCAAGCCTGGCTTATTAAATATTTTTATTTTATCAAAATATTATTCATAACATTCCTAAAAACAGGATAAGAATATGTATTATTTCAACTTAAGATGAATAAACTCATGAGTTACTGTGAAGCAATGTAATTTTTCCAATTTTCCAGCAAATAAGTCTTAATGTTGTTAGAACATATTGTTATGAGGAAGATTTCCTTTTTATGACCTCTGAGCCTGAACAATTTTTAAAAATTATGCTGATGCTCTCTTACTGAATCCAAATCTTGTGCTGTCAGAACCTTCCTGATCTAATGTGCATCTTGTTAATGTTGTACAGTAATGTTGGGTAAGTATTTACTAAATGTCTCCTGTGGGTCAAATACTATGCTAAGCACTGGGAGGCTGTGGGAATGTGAGAGATATGGTCATACCCTCATGGCGCTTATAGTTGAGAGCATACTGCCCAATAAAAATATGGTGAGACCTACATGAAATTAAAAGATTTTCTATGTAGCCACATTTATAAAATAAAAAGAAATAGGTAAAGTTAATTTTAATCCTGTATATAACCCAGTATATACTAAATATTATCATTTCAACATATAATGGAGATAAAGTTATATGATATAATTTAAATTCTTTTACAAAACTAAGTCTTCAAAATTTGATATGTATTTTACATTTATGGCACTTCTTGATTTGGAGTAGTTACGTTTCAAATGTTCTTTGGGTACATGTAGCTATTGGCATTGGTGTTAGGCAATATGAGATAAGGGGAAAACTTAAGTAAGCGAACCCTAAGGTACAGCATGATAGATGCCACAGGAAATGCAGGGCTACAGAAGCACAGGGGAGCGCATCTCAAGTAACCCACACAGGGCTAGAAAACACTCACTGGGTGGGCAACAATTCAACTAAGCTCTAATGGATAAGCCAGAATTAGGCAGAGAAAAGGGTGAGATCAGGGCAGGGAAATGGGAAAAGCAGCAGAAAGGTCAATATTCTAGGTACAAGAATACCTAAGGCTTGCAAGTAAATGACTGTAGTGTATTGGAAAGACTGTAAGAGTTGTAGTATGGCTGGAATGGAGATTACTACAGGGAAATAGAGGTGAAACAAAAAGGCTGTATCTAGATAACCTTTTTTTTTTGAGATGATAAAGCATCTAATTTGGGGTTAAATGAGTCAGGTCATTTTCAACTCTCAAATTTCTCACTTCTAATTCTTCAGCTATAACAGTATCAAAATAAAAATTATGCTTAACAAAATGTGATTTGTTAGTTATAAATTAATTTTTAGAGAAAACTGTATATGTGTTGAATATTTAATTTAAAATTCATGGTTATTTATTCTGAATAGTATATGCATGAACACATGTAGTAGTAAGAACACAGAAGTGTTACAGGCTGTTTTGGGAATTATAAACTGCTTATAAATGACTACTTTTGTAATTTTCAAAATAATTCACAGTGGTTGCAAGTGCTATATTACAACTAGGAGCCTCAGATCTATATTTTGGATTTCCCATGATATGAGATAGTATTGAACTATAATTATTTATACTAGAAAAAGGCGCCAGGCTTTAGGTTTTATATCTTACAGAATATCACCTAATTAGAGAATTCTACCTAGTATACTGTGATTCCAAATAGTTCATTGTCCTACCGAATTATTAGCTTTATTGGGAAGCAAAGAAAGTGACTTAACAGTTTCATCAAAATACAGGTTTTAATATGTGTCAGGAACTGTGTTGGATATCTTATAGAGTTCTTTATAGTCTTGAACATATTAATATAAATTCTTAGAACCAAAAAGGAAATGTAAAGAGTCCATACATATTACAGCTTCCATACACACACACACACACACACACACACACACACACACACACACACATATATATATATATTCGATCCAGTATATGTGTGTGTGAATATATATATATATATATATACATATATATATATATAATGATAAAGATACTGTTTAGCAACTATACTGGATTAAATAGTGTCTCTTATCATCTATGTGTACCCAGAACCAGTGAATGAGACCTGATTTGGAAATAGGATCTGTGCAGATAATAAGGGTTAGACGAGGACACACTGGATTAAGGGTGGGCCCTAAGTCCCCTATGAGTGATGTCTTACAAGAAGGAAATTAGGCCACAAAGATAGATGCATAGGGAGAATTTCAAGTGACTATGAAGTCAGAAATGATGACACATTCACACGCCAAGGAACACCAAGAATTTATGGCACCCACCAGATGCTAGGAATAGTTAAAGAAGGATTTTCCCCTAGAGGCCTGCTGACATCTTGATTTCCGACTTCAATACTCCAAAACTGAAATAATATATTTTTGTTTTCTTAAGCCACCAAGTTGGTAGTATTTTTTAATGACAGCCCTAAGAAGCTAATGCAAGAATCCTCCCATTGCTTCCCACATTCTGTAGATGAAGTAGCTCTCATAATACACCTTCACTTGATGTACTTGACAGGTTAGCCAATTCTCTGTTAAACAAACTGTCTGAGGGTAGCATACTAGTCTATAGTGTTAATGTACAGTCCTGCTCCATCAAAAAAGCTGTGTGCTTATAGCTAACCCATAGTGCTTACTACTGTCATTACATAATTGAATCAATTATTACACTAACTGATGAAATATGAATGTGAAAGGAAAAACAGCTGCTGTTTCCAGGAAACCTAAGGTGGAGACATTGGAAACTCTTGATAAACGTGAGTACTTTAAGAAATGCAATCAAATTAGGTGTGAGTGAGGCAGTTACAAAAGTCTGAAAACAGTTTCAAAATCTAAGAACAAAATATACATTCAGATTTCTTTGCAAATGCCTTTAAATTCTTAGTTCATTTTAGTTAAATTGTAACCAGAGTTTGTAAGACATATATCATTGTTATGGTTTCTGTAAGAATGGACTTTATGGAATTGCAATTAGGAACCAAGCATACATATGTACTTGTATAGATTCTGTAATCCCCTACTTTTATCAGATTTTCTATTAACCATACAATCATAACAATCATATACAATCTTTTAGTATAACTAGACATATACATGCTATGTTTTATTGAGTTATCTGACCATATAATCTATTAATTTATTAACTTTGTTAACAGAACTCTATCTGATATGCTCCTCATTGTATCTTTTGTTCTTAGTTTGCAGCAGCCTTTCTCAAAATAATTTTAAATAAATAAGAATAAAATGAAAAATCTTCTGTTTTCTTCTTTCCAAAAATCATATAGTCATCAATAGAGTAGTCATAGGCTCATACTGAAGACATAAAAATGGACTCACAGAGAACTCAGTGCTTTAATGCATTTGCTAAAATGAGGTTTTACTTATCCATCTGTAAGTATTCTTGCTTTTATTGTGTCATTTATCATAATCCTAATATGTTTTACATATTATAACCTTGCTGAAATTACTCATATTATTTCTATGGTACATGTTCATATAATCTCTATCTACTGTCACAGTGTTATTCCTCCATGTTTACAGACCAGGATTCAGGGATGAAATAGTTAACTTAATTTCTTAAAGACAGACTCTCAGTTACATATCTCAAATTCATAGGCTTCCATATTCTAGATTAATACTAATTCTCTTATTAATTAAGTCAGAATTTTGAACAAGCTGTTGACTCTCCTGAACCTCAGTTTTACCAGTTATCAAATGAGGTTTTTGACAGGACAATCTGTAGGGTGCTTGTTGCTGCTAAAACCTCATTTTAAGTACCAGAAAAATTTTGGATTTTGCTAAAATCCAGAAAAGCGACTTCTCACTGTTTTTCTTTCTAATATGAAAAACAGAAAACAAGATACACACTTACTTAAATGATAACAGAAAAGATAAGATGGAGTCATGTTAGGGAGTGTTGAGTGAGAAGAAAGAAAAGGTACACAAGATAGAGGGTGATTTCAGTGCCAGGACACTAGTATAAACTCTTTCTCTGGGGAACCCAGGAGAATTCAGCTTTTATTTGCCTAGAGGAATCTCAATGATAAGCTGGAAGGCCTTAAAGTGTGCAGCTTAAAAAAATAAAGATTTGGTCCACTCTTCATAATAATCTGAATGTACTTATAAGTAAATTTCATTCCTTAAACTATAGATAATATTAGATATATACTGCACAAAAATTTCTTAGTTCTACTTCTTTAAAGTACTCAATTAACGTAATAGGAACCACTAAAAACATCTTAATACATTTTTTGGAAATAAAAATGATATAGGTTTCAAATGGTCCAACAGGATAAGTAACTTACCACTGGAATTCTGTTAGATAACTGAAGGGGTTGTATTTTTACCTTGAAAAACTTTCATCTGTGAAACAACTTCAGCTTCAAACAGAAAGGCTATAATAAAGCACCTCCTAGCTAGATTCAGGTTCAAGAGGTTTATGGTAGCAAACAGCAGAAAAGATGAAATGTTTCAATAAGCCCCTCAGGCTGATTTAGTTAGCATTCACAAAGTGGAATAACCTATACATCACATACCCTTTGTTAGCTGGTTATTTAGAATAGATGTATGAGTCACTGAATTTTATTTTAGCAGTTGAGCAATGCAATTCTCCTTTTGCCTAAAATATTAAAATGCAGAAATATGAAACTAAGAGATGTGATGTCAAATCTTATATAGGATGCTTATCAACCACTGTGATGGATCAAGAAATTCTTTTGCTCTTTTGTTATTATGTTTTATCTTGGCAGACACAAATGATAAATTACCTCATATAAAAAATCTATTATTTATACTACTCAACAAACTGTGTGTGTGTGTGTGTGTGTGTGTGTGTGTGTGTGTGTGTGTATTTAATTGTGTGGGGGCAAAACGTGTTAGAGGAGAAGCCTGTAAAACCAAAAGAACTGACATTAGAGAAGGATAGGCAAGATTCTACCCTGCATGATTTCAGGTACAAATGAATCCCACTGGGAGTCATAGGAAAGACAGAAAGAGAAAAAAAGAAATATCTAGCTCTAGATATGTCTTAAAATGTATATTTTTTCTCTCTCTCGGTGTTGAGAATTAATGAGGGTACCTGCGACAATGCTGGCAAGCTGCTGGGTTCTGATGATAGGGTATATGCTGCGTGCTTGAACAATTGCTGAAGCAATTTTCTTGGCATGCTTCTCTTCCCCGTATGTTCTTAGGATAGATGCAAGTGCCTGTCGATCTAAAGCATTCACAACATCAGCAGCAGTGGGCATGTCAGGGTACCTATGCATAAGAAGAGCCAATTAGTTCACTGACGTCAGTTTTCAGTGACAAGAGGTGAATCTTCAGAGCACTGAGACAAAAAGAGTCAGGCATACACAAAACGCAGACTTGGAGAACTTCTGAGGTTTTAAAGTCAGAAACTAAAATCTTATATAGATGAACTCAGTTTTCCATTTCAAATACTCACCATTATGGGTATGGGGGGTTGTTTGTAACATTCATCAAAGTCAAGACAGCAGGAAGTTAAAATATCTTACTAACCTTTAGCTCACAGAAAAGTTATTATTGCCCTTATATTTTCCTTGAACTAAAATAATGGAAAATGTTTAGACTTAAGTTGTTTGAAGTTTCAGTTACTGCATGAAAATGTGTGTGTGTGTGTGTGTGTGTGTGTGTGTGTGTGTGTGTGTGTGTTTTGAAAAGACAAGGATTGCTGATATTTGAGCAAGCCTAAATCTCAGGAACTTAACTACATTAATAGCTGTGCAGTAACTACTTGTGGGAGAAAAAGTTGAACGTAGAAAGTCTATATAAGAAAATGTTTCTGGTCAGTGTTTCCTCATAAAACTAGAACAACCTTAATGGAAACAATGTATATTATTCCAAATGTGTAATAATGTTAGCTCAAGCATCCATGACAAAATCACTCTGGAAGAAAACCTAGAAACAAACAAACAATACTGAATAAACCTAAATAGTAATTTCTGATAAAAGATATAAAGAAAACTCAATGTTTTCTCATGAAAATGATAGTAGCAGGAAATAAGATATATGCTTTTCAACCATTCCAGTTTAGAAAAATGGACCAAAGCACAGGGCATGGTGGTGCACGCTTATAAACCCCACTTGGGAGGCAGAGACAGGAGGATCACACAGGTTTGAAGTTAGTCATGTTGGCTTAAGAGACCCTGTTTCGAAATAAAAATATAAAATATAGGTCTGGGAGTGTACCCTGGAAGTGGAAGGGTTTCCAGGAACCCCAGTACCACCAAAAAAAAAAAAAAAAGAAAGAAAAAAAAAGAAAAATGGACAAAAGAATTCTAACTGATGAACTAAACATGACATAGAACAGCTACTGTCCTAAACTGGAATGTTGGACTGGTTATTGTTACCATAGTATGAAATCTTCTAAGTAACATGGGTATGGATGGTAACTTTAAGAATCAAGGATTAACCTAAGTGGGGTTGCCAAAAAACATCAGAAACCCTTCTTGAAATTTAGTAAACTATACTTTGTTAACATACTAATGCCTTCAGAACTAAATCTTGCTCTAGGCTTGTCCCCTGTTTTGACATGTCCTTCAACTCTTTCTCCCTTCCCTCTATGTGTCCTTTCCCCTTCCTTCCTTCCTTCCTTCCTTCCTTCCTTCCTTCCTTCCTTCCTTCCTTCCTTCCTTCCTTCCTTCCTTCCCATATATGATGATTGTTTTGTCTGGTTTCCATGGCACTCCCATATCAATGGGGATCTCATAAAGTAGCCTTAATATGCACCTCAGAGGGCTTTTGTTCTTCAGCTTTCAGAATGAAGTTCTGGTCTTTAGAGTCATACTGATCTTGATTAAAATCCTGGCCTTGATACTCTTATTACATAAGATTTTAAATCTACTGGACCCTTACTTTTTAAACAGCAAAGTAATAATAGTTATCTCACAGAATTATTAGAAAAAGTAGCAGTGAATGCAATTGTAAATATAAATAGTATAATGTTTGGCACACAGAAGATGTTTAATGAATGGCAATATCCTTTATTTTCCCCATCCATATATCTGGCAGTCATCATTTTTGGCTTAAGTGAAAAAGATCCCTGCTAGACATGGAAAATAGCCCAGCTCTGTCAGGACAAATATATCATAGTATGGATGTACTTAGCAGCCGTTCAGAACACCTTTCTAGTTTTTTTTAATATAATTCATTTGTTACCTTGTAATTATACATCATAGTGAGGTTCAAAGTCAAACAAACATGTATGCACACAGTACTCAGAATGATTCCCTCCATATTCCAAACCACTCTACATTTATTTTTTATTTTTAATTACATAATTACACAAATACATTCTCATTATACCACTTCTAACAGAGGCATAAATAAGGAAAGTCATCTTTTATTTACACTTCCGTCCTGAAACATCATGACTACTTTTATATCATTCACCATTAATATGCTCTTAATAAGCATCCATTTATTTCTTTTAATGTAATTTAATATACATATGTACACATACAAATACATTTCTAAACTATGCCACTTGGGCAACAAATGTTCTTCACTCAGTAGTACGATTTTTTTACATACTTTCCTACTGAAATCTATTTCATTTAAAAATGTCTAGTGTTTCAAAATTTAGATAGAGCATAAATATAGTTAGACATTCTTTTACTGGGGAACATTTATATCATTTCTCATTTCCCACTCTACTTTTAAATGAGAAAATTAAAAGATCACTTTGGTCAAGTAGAATTCAGTGGACAAGAGGCATGATTTTATTTTATTCTTTTATTAATACAGAATAGTAGCACAGTTTCTTTACTGCTACAAGGCAAAAACAAAACAAAACAAAAACAAAAACAAAAACAAAACTCTGGAGGGCTGGCAGGCTAGCAGGCTGCTTTGGAATGGGCATTCCTGTGGTGACTCCCTACTTAACAGGCTAAGAGATTTCATCTTGTCAGTCCAACACATTTCATTGCCTTCAGTGACTAAACTCACGTGAGAAAGAAAATATTAACAAAAGTGTCAATTTATTGCATTCTAAAATATAGCAGAACTAGACTTTCAAGTCTATGCAGCTGTTAATTTTTTTCTGCTATATGAGAAGGCTTTTATAATCTAAGAGCTGTTGTTGAAAGTGGGATCAGGATAGAATAAATTACTTTTCTTTTTGGTTCTGGGGATTAAACTCAGGGGCAGTTTACCACTGAAGTACATCCTATCCCTTTTAAAATTTAATTTTGGAACAAGGTCTCACTAAGTTGCTGAGCCTGGCCTTAAACTTCTATCCTCCTGCCTCAGCACCCAAGGTAGCTGGAGATTATAGAAATGTGCCATCAAACCTGGCTCAGTTAAATTATTTTTTAAGATTCCAGTGTTAAAAGGCAGTTGGCTAAGAAAAGCCTCTTGTGTTCATCTTTATCACAGGAACATTATCACCTTCAAGGACCTGACAGGTCATATTTTTTTTACCTTTGATTCCCTTTGTCTATAATACCACTTGGATTAGCACTGTACATACTTGCATCTCTGACTTTCCTTTTTCCATGAATTCAACTGAATCAGCTTCCTCTTTTTGAATGTCACATATTCGGATCTGTTAATATATCTTATTAGGTTAGTCTATGCTATCTACTTGGAAGCCATTTGGATTTTTAAAATAAATTTGTTCAACTCTAATCTCATCCATTAAGTATTGAGCTAAAGTTTAATTCTACGGGGCAATCTTATTTTCAAATTTTTGGAGAAGAACCTCAGAGACCCTGATTTACAGACTACAATTTGCTGATATGTCTTGATATTAACAATATGGGGATATACTACTATTAACTAGAAGCTTTGTTCACTTTATTTTTAGAAAGGATACTCCATAGCAAGACAAAAAATAGCAGAAATTTGTTTGACATTTTGTTATTTCTGTAAAACCACCTCAATCTCAGAACATGAGGATATATTTGACCTTTACTATTAGTCACTGGTTTCTAAAGAATTTTCATTATTTTCTTTTATGATGACCTTCATTCTATGAAGGCCAACAACATATGCAGAAGAAAGTTTAAGACTAAAAGACAACAGGATTCTAACAAATACCGATCACAATCAAAGTTAACAAATCATATCACAATTGGGGAAAAGGCTATATGTGCATATAATTATTAGAGAATAAATCAGTTTGTGGTAGGCATGATGTAAGTGAGAAGAACATTGTTAAGCTTTAGCTATTGATTGTTCAGACCATGGGCAAGTGCTAGATCCAGATAGTCACCAATCGAAACCTTTAAAAATAATTCAGATAAAAAGGAATTATTTCCATACTCTCCTAGAAAATGACCCTCCTTATGTTATTTAATGCATATGTGTAATTATCTGAATAATGGAGAACAAACAGTAGTGTTCCCAAAGTGGTAAGGAATGAGAAGGAAGTATAGCAGATATCCTATGCAAAGTATTGAGTTTGATGTGCCATGCATTACAGTTTCTTTCAAGAAGGTTCAAAACAAAGTCATTGTAGGACAAAGCACACATTTGCTGACCTCTAGAAACCTTGCCTTTTTTGCAGTATTATTATTGAAAGAAAATGCATCAAATACAGTTCTTTTTGCTTCTCACAAGAGACATTGTTGTACATGCAGGAAAAAAAATGAAGTCATTGTTTTAGGATCATATCTATTTTATTAGTAATCTAAAAGACCATGGTGTATCAGTGAAAAAGATAACCAGCAGGGAAATTATCCTTCACAGTACAATGTGTAAAGGCAGTGATTATTTTTCTCTTAAAATTCCAAAGTCAGAGAAATAGTGAAGTCTATAATAAGTAGCAAACAAAACTGATTTATTATGTATGGGTAGTGTTAGGTGTGGGTGTATGATGGGAACTCTGCAGTCTTAAAAGGAAATTAAATTCACAGTGTTTATGTGAAATTGATTTTTTTGTTGTAAGAAGAAATTCGTTATCAATACTTACCTGCCACCATCCATCCTCATGTCCAAGGGGCCATCCTTTCGAAGGGAAAAACCTCTTTCAGGAGCATCAAGTTGCATGGAGGAACACCCCAGATCCAAAAGAACTCCATTCAAAGTCTCTGGCTGCACTCCGGCTTCCATTAATAAGGTTTCTGCCTGGCTGAACTGGCCTAGCATAGCTCGAATCTGTTTGCTGTGAATAAACCCAGGAGATGGAGGAAACACTTTTGTTATACTAAAGTCTTTCTTAAAGTCTATAATCCCCAGTACTGCAAAAAAAAAAAAAAGTCTACAATCAATGGACAAGAGCACATCCTATTATTAGATAATTTAGCTAATAAATATTTACTGAGTGCCAACCACATATATTTAGCATTATAAAGACATGTGGATACGGAATCTATACATCACTGGTTACAAACCTGATGATTTGATTTAAAATAAATATCTTCTCACTAATAAACAAAATTTATTATATAATTTTGAGAAAGTATATAATACATTTATAAATTATAGCAATTTCTTTGTCAGAGTAGGCTTTTAATTTTATCTTTAAAGTCTTCCCAAACTATAAAATAGAAAAAAGCAACACGTGCTATTTGATCAAAATAATTACTTTAATGAACAAGCCAATTTAAGTATGGTAAGCAATAAGTCATATAAAGAAAATGTGTTACATATACATAATGGAATACTATTCAGCCATAAAAATAAAATCCAGCTATTTGAGAAAACAGGGATGGACATGAAGATCACTATGTTAAGTAAAGTAAATCAGGTATAGAAAAACAAATACAACATAATTTCACTCACATGTGGGATCTAAAAGAGTTGATCTCAATGAAGTTGAGAGTAGAACGATGGCTATCAGCAGTGGGGGAGAGTTTGGGGGATGGGAAAAGGTTGATCAATGAACACCCGGGTTAAAATTGAGTTAGACAAGAGCGACAGGTTCAGGTGTGCAATTGCACTGCATGGTAACTTAAGATAACAATAATAAATAATGTACTGTACATCTCAAAAAACTGGAATATTTTTTAAAGTTTTTACCATAAGGTGATAACTGAAGAGAAAAATTATGTTTAGCCTGATTTGAACATTATTAAATGTATACATGTGTCTAGAAATCACCTGCTGGCCTGTTTATATGCACATTTTTATGTTTATGAACCAGAAAAATAAAGTTTAATTTAAAAATTGCCCAGTGCTATGTGCATATATGTTCCTATTCCTCTGACCTCCATTATGATATTCAGATAATATACCTATAAAAGAAGATAAAATTAGGAAAGGCATGTCAAATATGTTCAATCCAACCATTTTAGCTTTTTCCATGTTTTTCCTACAATTTAGAACAGGGGTGCTTTGCAGCTACACATTTTTGGGAATAAAAGTCTGACTGAAATAAATGGCACCTTGCAGAAGCAGTGTTTTAGACCTCAGCAAGAATTCTGAAGTGAATGGAGCATTCAGAATCAACAGACAGGCAAGGAATTAGGATCACCTTGTAGCTATATTAATTTTCCTTCCTACACAAAGCGAGATGCTGCCTTCAGGGTTATTCAGAAGCCTTAGGGCAAGTGGCATTCATATTAGAAGGGGACAGAGGGAAATTTTGGGCAACAATCTAAAGGTCTCATTCCTCCATCTAAACGTAGATGGAGTTTGGATTTCAGTTGTGTTGGAGAATTCATACAACATTTACTTATGTGGTTTATGGCAAAACAGTTTATCAGTAATTTTTTCTTTTTTTCTTTTTGCAAGTGTGGGAATGGAACACAGGGGCAATCGACCTTCGAGCTACACCCCCTGTTCTATTTTTTTTTAATTCTTTATTTTGGAACAGGGTCTCACTGAGTTGTGGAGTGCCTCACTAAGTAGCTGAGGCTGTCCACAAACCACGATCCTCCGGCCTCAGCATCCTGAATGCTGGACTATGTCCAGCAGTAATTTTTTCTTAAACTCTGATGGAGAAAGTGATTTTCAGACTCACTCACAAAGTATTTGTTGAATATCTTCCATGTGTCAATGATTATACTATTTGGAATATATATAAAGAATATTTGAAGATTAGTAAAGTAAAGCTTTTTGAGCTTTGAGCTAAGAGGAATAAAATGTACTTTACATAATAATGTGATGGGAGCTGATGATAGTGAAATCAACAAGTTTCCCATTTTTAGAAAAAAATGCTAGTACTACCATTAGGACCTAGAAATAATAGAATCTTAAAATTGGAAGGCAAATCACAAGTTGTTTATGCTAATAACTTATATTTTAATATTTCCAGAATCTGACATTACTGGTGGAGTATAGGAAAGGAGAAACATTGTTTATTTATTTATTTTTTATGATTAAAGATGAATTTTTTTCTTTTAACAATTTTTTATTGAACATAAATAGTATACATTTAAACTATATTTGGTGCCCTCTCCCCCCTGCCCCCATTTTCCCTTCCCCCCTCCCACCAATGGTTGTCCAGGTTAACCATGTCTTATTCATAATTTTACACATGTTCAGGTGTAGACCCTCATTAATCAAGATCAGCCTTCCTCCTCTCCTATCTTTCCATGCAAACTTTGCTGGTATTTCCCCTCCATTATCTGGAGTCCCACTGGTATCCTCTGTGTTTCCTAGAGAAACATTGTTTTAATTGCCTCTTTTTCACTCCATTGGTGAGAAGGAGTTCTCATTTGAAGGCTATGCAGGTGGGCAAACAGATACCTCACACTGGACAGAAGAGAGTGAAAGAAGTTTTTTCATCAAATAAATTCATAACCTAGTGAAGAGGTCCACATTCAAAAACAGAGGGACAACAGGGGCGATGGGAAACAAGTGTAGTACCATCGAAAGTTTGGAGTGTCTCCTGATTCCCACCGGAGGATGTGACTGGCTTGTCTGAATGCAAGCTTGGAAGCAACTAAACCTTGATCAGGGATAAGCAGAAATGGTACCAGATTCTTGCAAAAGAACATTGTTTGGCTAGAGAATCATGTTTGTAAGACCAGAGGAGAGAGAAGAACTTGTGGTTAAGTCATTTGATAAAAACACTTTATACATATATTAAAATATAAATACGTATATTTTTATTGTACATGCTAAGGATGTAGCTTACTGGTATAGCATGTACTTAGTATGCACATGGTCCTCCGTTCAATACCCAGCTCCACATAAAAACAAAACCACACAAAACAAAAAGCTTAAAAAAGACAAAAAAAATAATTCACTCTTGTTTTGTTACACAGTTCTTTTTTAGTTAATAGCTATTTTCTATTTCTATAACTTTTGTTTCTAGTATTATATTCTGAAAAATAAGCTGAAAATCTATCCCTATATTCTTTCACACATCTACCTTTAGCTATTGTAAGGGATGCTTATCCTCCTCTTAGTGGCCAATTTCTCTGTTCCAACAGGACCTCAAAATTTCAGACACATATCTTGGGGAAAAAACTGATAATATCTATGTTGATTTATATGTCAGCTGACTAAGCTACAGGACCAGTTACTTAATCAAATACTAATATTGATGTTACTGTGGTTAACATCTACAGTAATAAATGTTACTACAGTAATAGTAAATGTTAGGGATATTACATGTAAGAATGTTGGGGTGCTTCCCCTTGCCAATTGATAGGTCTTAGGACCAAAATATAAAATTTCCCAGAAAAAGAAGAAACTCTGCCTCAACACTGCAACATCAGCTTTTACTGGAGAGTTCCCAGCTTGCTGTTTTTCCTTACATATTTCACATGTTAGACTCCACAATAAATAATGTGAGCAAATTACTTGAAATATATTTCTTTATACCCATCTATTACATTTCTTTATGTCAAAAATATTTCTCTAAAAATATATTAGATTTATATTTACTATATAACATACTTTTATTTATCTTCTACCAGTTCTGTTTCTCTGAAGAATCCTGTAAGATTTACTATCTCATCTCGAGAGGTAGATTTTTATTACATGCTTTACTTTGTACACGTCATCAACGGGCTACTATAATTTGTTCAGAGATTGGTATGTGTCACAACTCTGTCCAATCAGATATAAGAAATATTTTCTACTTATTTAAGGAAAGCAACATTCTCCTTTCTTCTATTGAGCAACTGGGTGTGGGGGTATTTCTGACTCTCTCTTGATAAGAAGGAAGTATATATTCCTATTATGGCTGGTAAACCAGGAGATATCTTGTTCCAAAAGAGGGAGAGTGGCAGCCAGGTTTATCTCAAGCCTTAGATGCAGAATAGAAAGACTGATTAATCAGGATCTCAGATTGCACTGCACCTAGAGTCCAACTTGCCTCTGAACTTTTAAATTATATGAGCCCATAAACTACTATATTGAAACCAATTAGATTTTTCTTTCTGTTACTTTCAATAGACAACATTCTAACTACTAGGGCTATCATACTGTAAACTCCTCTTTTCTTGTTTCATCAGCCAGTCTCCATATAAAAAAAAAAAAAAAAACTTTAACCAGGCTGTTTGCTCTTTTATGAATATGTTCCAGTTTGCTTATTTCCCTAAATCTGAATTCCATAAGGATCACAGAATAAAGTAAATTCTTGCCTCCCGTGTTCTAGTTATTATATTACTATAACTCAAGAGCAAATAGTTTTAAAATTTACTTCTCTGCCTTTATACAACTTTGTCTTTTTCATGCTGCTAAGCCTAGTTCCTCCATTTTATACCTGAGCAGGTTTGTAAATTTCTTTGAATTAATTACATTGTTTCCTACACATGTTCTTCAGCTCTTTTAGGATTAATTTATTATCTTTAACTACAAAGACCTTTCTTAAATGGCAGCAAAATCCTCCAACAGATTAATATTGTCCAGTCTTAACTCTTCAGGCATTATGGCTATTATTCTGCTTGTAGCTAATATACTTGTACAACAAATACAATCTCTTAGAATTCTTTCATTCCCTCAAATTTAACTCTTTAACATACAATATTCATGTAGTTTCATACCTGACTATAATAAAAATATAATCTTTGTGGTATAAAACTAGCAGTAATTTATAAGTATGAGAAGATCAAATTTAAAAAAGTAACCATGATTCAATTCCACAAAACAAATTATGTGTTTAAGGCAGAGTTTTCTGATGCTACATTAGCTATGTATTTCTAAAATTTGATTTTTCTTAGAGGAAAGGAACCATCGATAAAATTTAATGACTAATCTGATAAAAATTCAGATTCAGCATCAGATGCTGTTTGTGGAGTATCTTATGTATGTAATATGTTGAGGCTAATTTTCCTGGGTGGGAAAACTCCATAACTACTTTTTTCTCCCTTCTTTTCCTTCTTCTTGTACTCTTCTTTCCTTCTTTTGCTCTTTCCTTTCTTCCTTCCCTTTTTTTCCTTCCTTTTTTCATTTAAATTTTAGTATTTTTGCAAGCACATTTTAAAGATGTTATAAAACAAGTAGCTGAAAATATGTGTTGGCAGAGAGGATCATGATAAGATGATCACAAAAATAGGGCCTAACCAAGATATTTAGACATAACCACAAATGTACCATTTGTTCAAATCACCATCATTATAATTGTTGTCACCCTATGTTCTCCAGGATATAATCAGCACATGCTAAATGAGAACGTTCCTGAAATACAACCCCCCAAAAGTCAAGGTATTTAGCAGCAGAATGCAAATAACACCTTGGTTGTGGCTGGCCACTTCTGAAATTATTTGGCTGTAATAACTGTTGTTTATGCTGACTATGATGAGTTATCTGCACATGGAGTACACATTATAAGTCTGTTTTACTAGGATTAAAGTACTCTAGTATAAATTTGAAGCTGGTAATATAAATGTATTATTTACTGTGCACTTGATTTAGGCCTTAAGAAAATAATTCTTCTTCTAACTGTATATAATCTAATGGTAGAGGTAGAAGATAAATTACCCAAAACTTATAAAAGTAGATTCAACTCACACGGCTGAGCATATTATAATGTAAGTACTCATCTATCTTGGCTTTAGAAATCCCAAAGTACCATGTTTTTTTTTTTTTTTTTTTTTTTTAACTGGGGATGGAACCCTTCTACCTCTGGGCTACACTCCCAGACCTATTTTTAAATTTGGAAACAGGGTCTCTTAAGCCAGTGAGGCTGGTTTTGAACCTGCACGATCCTCCTGTCTCCACCTCCCAAGCACAGGGATTACAAGTGTGTGCCACCACACTTGGCAATACCATGTTTTTTAAAGATACACATGATAGAAAAAGGTACTTTCTACTTCCCAGAAATAGTATTCAATTTTATGGAGAAAAGACTTATTGTGTGGAGTCAGATTGAAAGAAAATGGGGTTCTGGTTAAAGCAACTTAAAAATATAAACTATGAATACAAAATTTCAAGAAAAATTATAAGTTTGGAGCCTTTCTTAGACTATGGAAAAATTGCTATTATATTTGTCCTGTTATGATTTAACATACTTCTATACTAAAAAACAGCATTAAATAAATGTTTAAAGTTATTATATACTTCTAATCTCAATTACTGTAATAACAGTGCCATAGTATGCAAACATTGTAAAATCCAGACACGTTTAACTGGCAAAAACATCAATATGGTTGATGAATATAATCAATAATGATGGTCTTGATTTTCTCCAAATCACTTAGCATTTGCTATGGAAAAGCTACATTAAAATTCAGTAGCTTAAAACAACATATACTGACTCATGATTCTATGGGTCAACAATGTGAGTTGAGCTCAGCTGGGTGACTCTTTTGATAGTAGGTTGACTAGCCCTAGTTGGTTCCATTTGGCCACATATTGTGCAGTTGACTGGGATAAAGATGGTGACTAAACCATGTCTCCAACATTTAAGTGGGTAGCCTCTAATCTTTTAGATTCTCTTTTGCTAACTGCAACATTTTTATTGTAGGGCTGTTTCCTTTTAAAGGTATGGCAAGAAATATGTCATTGTAGTTGGCGATTCATACTATAACACAGAGGTAGACTAAGGAGCTAGGTTCTAACACCAAAAATATAAACCTAGGCAGAGATTAAAGTGTAGTGGGTGACACAGAGGTCTGACAAGGGGTAATATATGATAATTTGGAGAGAGTAGCATCTTAGTAATATGGGTTCTGTATTCATGCTTGCATCAAGGAAGTGTGCCAGGAAATGGGAGGATTCTAATTGTTGGCCAGACCTTCTTAAAAGGAACAAACTATATGTTATCAAGGAACTGATGTTTGAAGTATTCAGAAAGGATAAAGGAGACGATTCAGTAAAAAGAATAGAGTAGAAATCTTTCAGAAATGGATCAGTGACTAAAACTCGGGTAATATAGTCAGAATTAGCAACAACTTGATGCTTAAGTCACATAAACTACAGAACTACAGTTGAGGCCACCTTCAATTCATCATTAAAAACTCTGGTGAAATATGAGGAAGGGCATAGTGGATAGATATGCAAAGAGTTCTGATCATACAGATCAAAGAGCCACACAGAACAATAGAAATCAGGAATGCACTAACATTTCTCAAGAAGCTGCTAAGATCAGTACCCAGATGGTCAATGAAATTTGTTTTTTTGAATTTAAAGTGAATTAAATTCAGAAGTTATTCCATTATAAACCTTAATAATTCATTTTTCATGTACATTTGGAGACATATGTAGGTGATACCATTCTATAAAAGAAAAGGGCAAAATCAAAATACCTTTTATTGGGGGGTTTTGCTTACCTGATTCTAAACTCTTCTCACATCAGTAATGTGAATGCTAGTATACTATTTATTTACCATACATTAAGTTTTACTGGTCTGTAGGTGCAAAGCAGAGGCCATAGCTGGTTTTGCCATTTCATTTTGCCTCTTCAGCAAGGGGTTTAGAGTAAGCCAACATAGTGGATGAATGTACAGTTCATATTTTAGTAATGCTCAGAGCAATCATTTGTACAGTGTTTTCTGTGGGTCAGAACATGTGCTAAGTACTTTACAACTAATTATTTTATCCTCACATATGTAACAGATATTCTTATAACTAATAGGAGTTGCAAATATAGCTCAAAATTTAACAGTACATTTCTAAGATATAAAAATAAATATCAAATGGACATTCTATTGAGCAACTACTAAAGTCTGTTATTTTTAAGCACTTGAAATGAAAATAAAACACATAAAACCCCAATGATAGTTCAACTTTCATTTTAGAAAATGAGAACAATATATTTAGAAGCCTCCATTTTTGTATAAAGTAGTTTAGCTTGATCTGACCAACCATTCCACTAAGAGGAATAATAAAAAATTAGATAACTATAATTATCTATTGATAAAATCAGAAAGCTACAAAAACATCTAACTCAGGAAGAAAAAATGGAAGAACAAATAAATGAGTCTAAAACTCAAGTAGTTCTTCTTCATAGGAGCATAACTTTGCAAGTGGAAGCTGAGTGCTAACAATCTGAGATTCACAGGACATGGGAAAAAAATATGAGAGTTCAGAACCCATCAAGGTGGCTATGAACGGAAAATAGCACAGAGTTTCAGATGGGACCCCAAGTTCTAAAACTAGGATAAAACTAGTATAAACACAGACAAAAAATAGATTGCAATAGTACCAAAGTCCACTTTCCCACTGCTTATAAAATTAGAGTGATATGGTCTTAGGTAAATTGCCTACCAGAAGCAACAGTAAATGGCACCTGGAAGAGGCTATCTTCCAGACTCTCTAACTCCAAGACTTTTCAAAAACAGTATGTGAAAAAAAAAAACAATATCTGATAGATATAACAGATATAGAAGTAAGACTAAATCCAACTTCTAGGATACATAATTGAAATATACATACAGAATACAGAAGTTATTAGAATAGACTTCAAAGTAAATAATTAACTTGCTCAAGAAAACAAAGAATAAATTAGATAATTTCAGCCCAAAATGATTCTAAAATAAAAAATCCAACTAAATGGGAAAATAAAGTGATAATAATTAAAAACAGAAATTCAAGAGTTGGAGTTAAGAACAGCTTAGAAATAAACTACTCCCAAAAGAATAAATCAAGGACATGAACTATTTTCAGTTCCAGGAAGATAGTGCCAGAGAAAAGTAGCATTTTCCTCTGGCAACTATACTACAAAGCCATTGTAATAAAAACAGCATGGTACTGGCACAAAAACAGATACATAGACCAATGAAACAGAATAGAAGACCCAGAAACAAGCTCACACAATTTCAGCCAATTAATTTTAGACAAAGGGGCCAAAAACATATACTGGAAAAAAGACAGCCTCTTCAACAAATGGTGTTGGCAAAACTGGTTAACCATATGCAGAAAATTGGAAATTAATCCCACTTTCTCACCCTGCACAAGAGTCAATTCAAGATGGATCAAGTATTTAGAAATTAGACCAGAGACCTTGAAGCTTCTTGAAGAGAGCATAGGTCCAAGACTGCAACACAAAGGCACAAATAAACACTTTCTCAACAAGACCTCAAAGGCACAACAAATTTAAAGGTGAATCAATATGTGGCATTGCATGAAACTGAAGAGCTTCTGTTCAGCAAATGAAACAGTAAAGAACCTCAACTGAGAGCCAACAGAATGGGAGAAGATTTTTGCCACCTACACCTCGAATACAAGAATAATATGTAGAATATACAGAGAACTCAAGAAACTCAACACTAAAAAAACAAATAATCCAATAACAAAATGGGCAAGCGAACTAAATAGACACTTCACAAAAGAAGAAATTCAAATGGCCAATAAATGCATGAAAAAATGCTCAACATCACTGACAATGAGAGAGATGCAAATCAAAACTACCCTGAGATTTCACTTAACTCCAACTAGAATGGCAACCATTCAAAACAAACAACAACAAATGCTGGTGAGGATGTGGAGAAGTGGGAACTCTAAAAGATTGTTGGTGGGATTGCAAATTAGTGCAACCAGTTTGGAAAACAGTATGAAGAATCCTCAGAAGAATGGGAACAGCATTAAATAAATGTTTAAAGTTATTATATACTTCTAATGTCAATTACTGTAGTAACAGTGCCATAGTATGCAAACAATGTAAAATCCAGACACGTTTAACTGGCAAAAACATTTAATCCAGCAATACCACTTCTGGCTATCTACCCAAAAGAATGGAAACCAAACTACCAAACTAATATATATGTATTCATGTTAATAGCTGCATAATTCACCATAGCCAAACTATGGAACCAGGCAAGATGTCCATCAACAGATGACTGGATTACAAAATTGTGGGATATGTACACAATAAAATTTTACTCAGCCATTAAAAAAAAACTCTCAATTAAATCATATTCAGGGAAATGGATGGAACTGGAGGACATTATGCTAAGTGAGATTAGTCAATCACAAATAAGAAATCAGATGCTTTTCCTAATATGTGAAAGCTAAGGAGGAATGGGTCATAAGAGAAAGTCTAGATGAAAAATAGTTCTCAAATGTGGAACAAGACAACCTAAAGAGGGGATGGAAGGGGGAAGAAGAAAATGATCTAAAACACACAATGTACTGAAACATATCGAAGTCAACCATTAAGCCAAGGAAGGGAAGGAAATATGGGGAGGTAATGGGGTGGAAATTGGGTAGCGGATAAATGGGTGATGTGTACACGTATGTCCACCCAAGTTTTTTACCCCAATATGATGTATGAATATAATGTACAAATAAAAATTAAAAAAATAAAAAGGAATAATTTGGAAGATAGAGAAAAGGGGATAAACCACAAAAACAATGAGATCTAGCATAGGTATAACTGGAATTCCAAAGAAGAGAAAGAATCAGGCAAAAGCAATGTTGAGAGGATAATAATGGTCAAGAGTTTTCTTTCTTTCTTTCTTTCTTTCTTTCTTTCTTTCTTTCTTTCTTTCTTTCTTCCTTTCTGGTACTGAGGATGGAACCCAGGAGTCTTCTACCCCTAGGTTATACCCCCAGACCTATTTTATATTTTATTTGGAAACAGAGTCTCACTAAGTAGCTGAGGCTGGCTTCAAACTTGTAAGATCCTCTTGTCTCAGCCTCCCAAGTACTGGGATTACAAGTGTGTGTCACCATACACAGCTAAAATGATTAAAGATTTCAAACTACAGACTCAAAAAGCACAATAAACTCCAAAGAAGATAAACATAGATACAGAAAACAAGTATATAAACAGTAGGATCACCAAAGTAAAACTTGAGAAGACAAAAGCACATTATTACTATTATTAAAAACAGGTAAAAAATGAACAGCTATGGGACAATATGAAGCATCCTAACTTACAGATAAAAGGCATTGAAGAAGGAATATAGGAACAGACCAAGCGCATTCACAATCTCTTCAGAGAAATAATTTTAGAGAATTTTCCAAACATGGAAAGAGACTTGAATCTTCACATCCAGGAGACATACAGAACACCATTAAGACAAGATCAAAGAAGGACCTCCCCATGCCATGTAATAATCAAAATGACCAACACAGAGGCCAAGAAAAGAATCCTAATAGCAGTGAGAACAAAAGGACGGGTGACATATAGAGGCAAAACAATAAATATCACCTGAGACTATACAACCCATGTCATGAATGAATGCTTGGAGAGACTGATATGATGTGATTCAGACTCTGGGAAAAAACAACTTCCAACCAAAATTGCTATCTACAGTAAAACTGAGAAGCAAGTGTTTCAAGATAAACAGAACCTCAAAAAATTCATGAATTCAAAGCCAACAATAGAGAAAATACTTAAAGAAATAAACCAGAAAGAAGAAAAAAGAAGCAGACCTCAGAACTAGAGAAGAGATGAAGTTGATCAGCAGGGCATCTAAGTAAAGAAGAATAACAGGATACTAAACAGTAGACAGAACACAAAATGACAGGAAGCAAAAGTCATATTCCAATAATAACTCTGAATGTAAACGGACTTAATTCACTAATCAAAAGACATAGATTGGCAATGCAGATTAAAAAATATAATCCAAATATATTCTACTTGAAGAAACGCACCTTACAGCCAAAGATATTCACAAACTGAAAGTGAAAGGATATAAAAAGATATACCATGCTAATGGAGACCAAAAACTGGCATGGGTAGCAACGCTGATATCCAACAAAACAGACTTTAAGCTAAAACACATCAAAGACACAAAGCAGGACACTCCCTGTTGTTAAAAGGAACAATCCACCAAGAAGATATAATAATAGAAAATGTTTATGCCCAAATTTGAGGGCAGCCACCTTTGTAAAACAAAACCTTCTGGACATTAGATCTAAAATAGACTCAAATATAATACTATTGGGAGACTTCAACTTACCTTTCACACCACTAGATCAATCTTCAAGGCATAAGATGTGTAAAGACTTCAGAATTAAAGAAAACTATTAACCAAATAAACCTAATAGACATATACAGAATATTTCAACCAGGAACAACATAATACACATTTTTCTCAGCAGCCCATGGAACCTTCTCCAAAATAGAGCACATCCTGGGCTACAAAACAAGCACCAGCAAATTCAAAAGATGTAATATAATTCCCTGCATCTTTTCATACCATAATGGTAGAAATCAACAAGAAACCCTAAAGAAACTATTTAAATGTATGGAGATTGAATGATACTCTATTGAATGATGAATGGGTAAGTAAAGAACCTAATGACACATCTCAAGGACCTAGAAAGACTGCAACAGTGTAATTCCAAAGCCAGCAAAAGGAAGGAAATTATTAAAATCAGAGCAGAAATAAATGAAATAGAGAATAAAAAACAATTCAAAGAATGAACAAAACAAAAAGCTGGTTCTTTGAAATGATTAACAAGATTGACAAATCCCTGGTCAAACCTACCAAAAGAAAGAATCAACTCAAATTATTAAAATCAGAAATGAAAAAGGAGACATCACCACAGACAGTGAGGAAATTCAAAGGATTATCAGAAACTATTTTGAAGATTTAAACTCAAATAGACTTCATATAAAACATCTAGTGTTCCAATGGTTGGTGGTAGTTTCCTCCATTAGATGAGTAGAGAGCTCTTTAAGGATTCATTTGGAACTTAGCACATGCTACTTTGTAATTCTATTTATCTGTTACACATGCATCCTACTATTTCTGCAATTAGTGTAAATCTCTTAAGGGTCCTATGGACTATAACATATGCAATTTTTTTCAATTCCTCCCTTCCATTCCTTCATGCATTCATTTAGTGGCACTGGGGATTTGGAGATTGAACTCAAGAGTATTATATGACTGAGCCTTATTTTATTTCATTGTGACACAAGGTCTCATTAAGTTACCACAGAGTCACCTACCATCTTCCTGCTTCAGCCTTCTCAGTACTGGGATAACAAACGTGTGTCACTGTACCTGGCTCCAAAAGATTTTTTGATGATGAAGGTGGTATCATATGTAAGAGGCATAAACAATTTTTAAAGGCATCAAAGACTAGAACACATATTAACCAATTCAACATCTTTTAGCATATACTTGCACATAATCAAAGTGCTAAGGAAGAGAAACAAGACACAAAGTATACTGATGTGTGCTGTAGAGAAGCAAATACATATACAGTGTACATAACTTTTACTGAATATAACCGCTATAAGAATAGATAGTGTTTTAGCGCTTTTTCCTGTTTCTAATGGTTACAAGAAGCTGTATAGAGGTACCCTAGAACTATAGTCAATAAGTTTAAAAGAGAATATATATTTTAAATATTTTCTCGGCATCTTTCCACTCATAATATCATAGAAAAAAATACAGGAAAATGTTAACATGTACTATTTAAAATATAAACAAAATACACAGCTTATATAAATTAAAGGCAGAAAATTCAGTTAAGGTGAATTTAAAAAAAGAAGAAGAAAACTTTTAAGTGTTTTTATTTGGAAAATGGTATTGCAATCCCAATATTATTTAATCAAAATTCTTTTTGGGGAATCCTTTTTATGCTCTGGGATTCTTTCCCTAGTAAAGATACATTTTATTTAATATGTAAAAAAATATTTTATGTATAGTTTGTTTTTGTCTGGGCAATAATTATCAGACAGCATTTGCAAGATGGATTTTAAGGTGCTTCTTCTATGATTTATAGTATGTTTAGCCCCTGTATGATGAATAACAATGCCCCATTATATTATTCTCTTAACACTTTTTTAGAATGCTTACTGTGATAATTAGAGTAAGAAGCAACTATCTTTCAGAGGCATCTCTTTCTATTATTATACATTCTAACTTACTTGAGATGAATTTAACTTCTATGTAATTATCATGTATATATGCTGTCAAAACACCCCATTAATTCCATTAGTTAATCAGGAAAGTTTTAAGTATTATAATTGAAACATTAATAGCTTTCTAATTGAGTGATATGTGTATGTATATCTCTACCATCTTGTACTCCATTAAGAAGTATGACTATAATGCACCAATTAAAAAAAATAGTCTTGAATGCTTGCCATTGTTAAGGCAGGGCATTTAGATGACCAGCATAATCAAGTTTGAAGGGGTCAGATGACTCTAATTATGGGTGAATTTCAAGATCATGTAGAGGATGTTTACAAATTATTATGTTTCACTACCAAATTGATGGATCAAGATAGTATCGGGCAAGTTGTATTTTGGGGATTTTCCGGGAGACTTCTCACTCAATAACCTCTTTCAGAAGCAAAGGTTTGACACTCTTAAAAACGGAAAGTTTTAGCCATTATGTCTAATCAAGACCTTGAGGAATAGTAAGCTCAAGATGTTGATGACAGCTTCTACATAGTAAGTATGCACCAAAAAAAATGAAGAAAATGTATAGAAATATTAAATGCTTATTATTATTGTAAAGGATAATGGTTGTCACACAATGCAAAGGATAGCAGCTGCTAGAAAGACTGAATCTTGGGAAGTATGTATGTGGATATGTGTCATCCACTTCCCAGAGAGAAGAGAGAAAATTTACTTATTGGCAGTAAGTAAAGGATGCTGACATGGAAGAAGTGATGTTGGGCACTAACCTGCCTTCATGCATCAACTGGATCGTACTATGCAAGTCTCAAATGACCAATTCCTACTCTAGTATCTCCTAATGGGTCTAATTTTAAATATAGAATACAGAAAAAAAATCAGTAAATACAATCAATTATCTAAAGATAAAAGGAATATCTATAATGAAAGTCTAGTGAAGATACGAGTCATTAGCTCAAAATTACGAGGTCAGGGATTTAAATTTTATATGTACAATTTTCATTTTATTCTATGTCCTCATGTTTTTTTATATAAAAGCATATATATTTGTTAAATCAAAATGATGTTCTAGAAAATCACATCAATTTTTTTAGTGTTCTTGAATACTCACTGGTAACACTGCTGTAAACAAGTACAAATATTAAAATGATGCATTCAGAGAAGAAAGTTTGCAAATATTTTCTCCTGTTGGTGTTTTCCATTAGCTTCACAATTTGATGTGGTTATTTATAATATAACAATAATATTATGGCTAAATAGCCAATAGGTTTAGTCTATGGATATAAACATACAACGTTTCTTCTGGGGAAAAGTTTATAAAAACTTAAAATTGGTAGTATGAGTTTTAGTGTATTTTCATTTCTTTTTTCTTTCAGTTCAGCGGGAGTAAAAAAAATGCATTCCCTCTATAAAGCAAATTAATTAACTGGGTGTGTTTCAGAGGAAACCTTTTAGCCTTACTATTTTCCAATGGCCACTCTCTAAAAAAGTTTTTCTGTACTTTTTGTTGCTACATTTTCTTCTCATGATTACAGGGTATATTTTTCATTTTAGAAGACTATGCAAGTGGGCATGATCAAAAAATAATCTCTCACGCCAAGCATAAATTGAGCTTATATCTTCATTAACTCTACTTTGCAAAATTGAATGGGTGGTTTAGGTTCAAATCTAAAAGTTCAATGCAAAATATCATTAGGGTTTAAACATTTTGTGTGTGTCATATTAATGTTACCTGATACACCTTTACTTTGTGGTCTATATGATTTTGATTTCTATATGTTCAAAAAAAATTCAGATTTGTTCCAGTGTACTGAAATCTTTACCTTTAATTCATTTAGTACTGTTAATAAACATATATTACAAATAGTAAAAAAAGATTTTAAGGAGTTGAGTACTATGGCATTTAAGTAGATCTTACTATTTAAAGATTGTTAACATTGAGTGCTGTATTCATGTATGTTTCTATCACTCTAAACTTCATTATGATGTATGATTACAATGTACAAAATGTATATTTTTAAAGGATTATTAGGTGCAGACACAAAATATATTTTAATCACTCAGTATATTTGTATATGTGACATGTAAAATATAATTTTCAGAATCTGGAGGCTAACTGTGGCTCTATGTGTTTAAAAATAATACCAGTGATTAGCCATGATAGATTCAATCAACTTTTATATTTTCTCTTAATTCAAATCTGACATTAGATAGTAGAAAGTAAAGTCTGCTGATAGCAGTGCAAATATGAAAATGATTTTATCTAAGACCACATTTTCTTATAGAACCCCACAGAAATTTTCTACATAATTCTAAATATAAATGTAATATAGTTAGAAAATCAAAAGAATAAATCATCTATATTTTAATATAAAATTTGAAATAAAATTGTATATATGGTAGACACTTGTGTTTTTTAAAGAAAAATAATACATCAGTCTGCTGTATATGTTTTCTGAATACATTTATGTCTCAGATACTACAAATTAGATACAGAGATAAGCAGGTAAATCATTGCCTATTCTTTTTCGTGTGTGTGTGTGTGTGTGTGTGTGTGTGTGTGTGTGTGTGTGGTATTGGGGTTGTTATCCAGGGGCATTCTACCTCTGAGCTACACCTTAACCTTTACTTTTTTTTTTTTTTTTTTTGGTGGTACTGGGGTTCCTGGAAGCCCTTCTACCTCCAGGCTACACTCCCAGACCTTTTTTTTATACTTTTTTATTTGAAAACAGGGCATTTAAGCCAGCGCAGCTGGCTTCAAACCTGCGCGATCGATCCTCTTGTCTCTGCCTCCCAAGCACGAGGATTACAAGCGTACACCAGACTTCTGGGAAGATGGCGACGGAGGAAAGCGGGGCTTACGAGCCCCGCTAACAACCAATCTCTATTACCACAAAATCAGCGCCTTTCATAGCCAGAAAATACCATCAGCAGAGAAACAAAAAATGTAATTACAAGGGACAGAGAAAAAAAGGGCTGGAAAAATAAGACACCAGAAACCAGACCGCAGTGCTGCAGCCGGAACCGCGGCGCGGAATGGCACGGGCGCCATCTTCCCTTTCCGCACCAGGCCTCAGAAAGGAGGGGGACTCAGAACAGAGCTCAGAGCTAGAGAGGAGATACGCTGGCCTCATGGCCCAGGACGTGGCAACAGCGCCATACTGCCGGCGGCAGCGGCGAATTCACCTGACCACTACAGACCAATGCACTCAACAGCCCACCAGGCTCCAGAGAGGAGAGAGGAGGGGCGGACAGCAAGCCGCAGTGAGTGGTTGCAGATTAGCTGGGTGGAATTCGGCAAATTTTTTGGTGCAGGGAGCGTCTAAAGCTCCCAGGGGCCAGGCTCAGCACACCCTGCAGGGACTGAGGCGGAGCTCAAAACCAGAGGATAAATACGCCAGCCTCACGGCCGAGGGCATGGCATCAGCGCCATATTGCCACCGGCGGCAGCAGCAGCGAACTCACTGAGTCCACTACAGGTCCATCGGTGCACTCAACAACAGTGAGTCAAATTGCGGCCCCTACAGGAGAAATCCCAGTACTGCATTCCCAGGGACTAGACCCAGTGGGGGAGTGGCGGTAGCAGAGATATCACACCATAGGAGAACGCCTAACCTGGCACCCTCCATAGACTAAAGCAGCCTCGATTGACTCCCTGGGTCTGAGACTCTGCGATACAACCCAGTAAAGGAGTAGTGGGGACTGAGATACCACAGACTCGAGATCCACAGCACCTTAAGTGAAGTCGTAGTGACCCAGGGAAGAACCCAGAGAAGGCACAAACTTCCGAAATCATGGGAAAGAGGAATAACAATGGAGCAATGAATGCCCACAACCCCACAACATTAGAACCTGATAAAACAGAAATTCAGAGATTTCTAGAAGATCAAATCAGGAAAATAACTGTAGAAATAATAGAGGAGTTTCGAAAAGAACTCAGAGAGAGCCAAAAAGAGATAAAGGATGCAATTAATGAAGTAAAGGCCTCAATTCAAAGTACAAACAACCGATTAGACCACATGGAGCATAAAATCTCTCGCTTAGAAGATGATCACTCCAAAATTGAACACATAGTTTCTAATTTAGAAAAAATAATCCGTCAGCAGGAATCTGACATTGAAGAAATATGGGCCCATTTTAAGAGAGCTAACCTAAGAATAATTGGAATAGAGGAAGGAAAAGAAGGTGAAACCAAAGGGATCAACAATCTCTTCAAGGAAGTAATAGCAGAAAGTTTTCCAAACATAGAGCAAGAGGTTGATACACAGGTCCAGGAAACGTATAGAACTCCCTTTAGACAGGATCGGAGAAGAGGATCCTCACGCCACATAATTATCAAAATGACCAATGTGGAAGCCAAGCAGAGAATCTTAAAGGCAACAAAAACAAAGGGCCAAGTGACATTCAGAGGCAAACCAATTAGAATCACTCCAGACTTCCCAAACCAAGTCATGAGAGCCAGAAGGGCTTGGAGTAACATACTACAAATTCTGAAAGAAAACAACTTTCAGCCATAAATTTCCTACCCAGCAAAATTTTCTATTAAATTCGATGGGGAAATAAGAAGCGTCCATGACAAATAGAAACTGAAGGAATTTATGTCTTCAAAACCAGCGCTAGAGAAAATACTCAAAGAGATTAACTACAAAGAAATAGGTAACACACACAAGAACCAGAGAAACAAGATTTTCCATCCAGCAGACAACTAAGATTGGTTATCTTTGGAGATTCATTATTTATGTTAGTCTTTTACGTATATCTAAATTGTATTGTTTGCTTTTATTTTTGCTAATTTTTAGGATTTCTATTTGGAATATTAATATACCTTCAGATATAGCATTTGAAAATATCTTATCCCATTCTATCAGTAACTTTTAACTCTGTTTACATTGTCTTTGGATATACAATACATTTTTTTATATTTTAGGGAGTTTGTTTACCCTTCTGTTGCCTGTGCCATTGAAATCATATCCAAGAAATCACTGCCAATTTCAATGTTGTGAGGTTTTATGATCCAGATTTTCTTCTAAAAATTTATAGTCTTAAGATTTATATATAGGTCTTTTATCTATTTTGAGTTAATATTTGTATATGGTGTTAGGTAAGGGTCCAATTTTATTCTTTTTTATGTAATTATTATTTTCCAACAATATTTAGTTAAAGGATTATTATTTCCTCCACCAAATGTTCGTGGAAACCTTGTCAAAAATAACTTGACAATATATGGAAGAATTTATCTCTGGGCTTTTATTTAACTCCAATGGTTTATATATCTGCCTTTATAACAGTACTACACTATTTCAATTATTGTAACTTTATATGGTATGAAATCAGAAAATATACATCTTCTAGCTTTGTTCTTTTTCAAGATCGTTTTGGGTATCTAGAGTCCATATTCCATATTAGGATATATTTTTTCTGAAAAATAAATAAATAAATGTATGGTAGTTTCACCTAAAAAAAAAGAAAACAATATTCTCTGGTAAGAAGGAAAGCAAAAAGAAATATTAAAATGTTATCTTTAAGTCATCAAAAGCTTGGCATGAGTAAAATGAAACTGTTATGTGAGATTATCATTGTTAATTTTGTATAAATTGTTGTAATACTAGATGTTAACCACTAAGCCAAGCATGGGAAGGAGGGATGGGGAGGGAACTGGGTGGTGATCGGGTAGGGGCTAACTGGGCGATGTGTGTATGTATGTCTACAAAAGTTTTTTTTTTATCCCATTATGATGTATGAGTACAGTGCACCAATAAAAAATTGATAAATAAAATTGTAATAGATATTACCTCTCATATAGAATATTGGCCAATGTTTAAAGGCTCGTTAAGGGAATGAATGTGGGAAAAGAGTTATTTGCATACAGAGTTGACTGGATAAAATTTGTGGAGTCATTTTGGAAATGTGTGTTTAAACTTAAATGTGTAAATCCTGTGACTTAGAAATTCTGTTTTAGGACTTTTGTGTGTGTGCGTGTGTGTGTGTGTGTGTGTACCTGGGGATGGGACCCAGGGGTCTCTACCTCCGGGCTACACCCCCAACCTATTTTACATTTTATTTTGAAACAGGGTCTCACTAAGTTGCTGAGAACCTAAGTACCTGAGGCTAGCTCTGAACCTGTGTGATGCTTCTGTCTCAGCCTCATAAGTACTGGGATTACAAGCATGCACCACCATGCCTCGCTTGTTTTAGGAATTTAAATCTCTAAATAGAAACCAAATACTCTATATTAAGTACAAGGAAAGTTTATCACAGAATTTTTTAAAATAGAAGAAAGTGGAATTTAGGTTAGTGTCTAATATACAAAATTGATTCAGTAATTATGGTATAACAGTACAATTTACTATTCGTAGTCACTTTCAATTATATGTAGAATTTTACTTGTAGACATGACAAGATTCCATGTTAGTGACAGGTTAAAGCACTGAATGTACTATGTTATTTTTTTTTAAAATCTGCATATTAAGAAGTCTGAAAAGATTATATCACTATAGTAACAGCCATTATCTGAGAGTAAACAAATTTTGGAATTTTCCTTTAAAAGGATACTGTATTGTGTCTAACTTTAGAATATGATTTAAAATAGCTTCTGATTTTGAAAACAAGCAAAAATATGTACTTATCTACAGCTTGAAGTAAACTAGTTTCTTCATTAAAAAAAAAAATATATATATAGTAAACATTTTCTCCTCAGATTACAATTGTACAAACCTGGCCTCAGGAAACATTTATCCTATCTACTTATCAGATTATCTAGCATATTGACATAGAAGAGAACATATTTGATAATGGGAGAATAAAGTAATTGCTAATGGTCAAACAACTAATAGTGGTAAAACCAAGAATTAAATTAAGATCAAGCTAATCCCAAGACAAAGATATTAAGCAATACTATGGACACCTTTAAGGGATTTATTTAGGGCATGTGTTTGCACCTTTATGATAAATCTGATTCAACAACTTCTTTATAATTCTTGAACTATGTAAACATTTTTAAGAAAAGGTAGAATGGCATGTCAGGAGAAATCTATTGCTTTAGTTTTAACATCTCTCTTTTGGACAGAAGGCAGTAAAGAAATGGAAGTAGAGAGATCTAGCATCGATGTTATTAAGGGTGATGGTTAGGTATTATGAGACAGAAATCATCTGCCTTATGACAAATCTTATTCTATGCTTTAGAACAGAAACAATGCAAATATCAACAGCCTCAAGCTAACACCAATAGGTTTCCTAAAAAGACCACTAATCTCAACTTAAAGAAAGCAAAAATAAAATCTGAAATAAGATTTTGCAACAAGCACTAAAATAAATTTGTTTGTATTTTTGGTGTCAATTATAGATTACTCCATTGGTTTTTAAATGAGTTTTACAATAATAAATATTTATTATATAGCTATTTACAGGATCTCTGGACCAGCCTTTAAAATATCCAGAAATGATATGTGACTTTATACAATTTTTTTTGTAGTTGGGCCTATTTAATCACTATAAAATACATTGACTGAAATTAATAATTACTGAAATACCAGAAAGCTCACATTCAAGTGATTTTAGCTACTAATAGCTGATGTTTATTGAATCTTTAACCATGTGCTAGATACTGCTTTAAGCATTTTGTTTGTATTAAAACATACAATTCAAATATATCTATGAAATAGGTACTATTCACATATTTTGCAAATGAGGAAACTAAGGCAGAGGAATTATGAGATTTCATGAAGGTTAGACAGCTACAAGGTAGTTAAGCTTGGATGCTAGACTGCACAGTCTGGTTCTAAAGACCATTATGACATATTATGCTGTGTCACTTTTGTAGGTAAGAGATACCAAGTCCAAGAGCACAATGATAGCCACCATTTGAGTCTGCACTGTTGGCTGACATTATAAAGTTTCTGTTTATTTCATTTAATCTTTATTACTATACCTGTTTTATACATCAGGAAACCAACTCAGAAGTTTAAATGATCTACTATCATAATCTGCCACAGGTAAGTAGCAGGCTGAGCTATAACCCTGGCTGCCCTATTTTCAACACCTCTACACTAAAGCACTGCGTAAAGCACTGTGCAATATTATCATGCTCTATAAGAAATATTTTTGGAGTTGGAACTCATTCTACACATTTTTCTCAAAAGACTTGATGAAAGAATTCTTTAAGGAAGAAAATATGGCATTAAAACTTGTAATATGCTTAAAGAGTTATCCAATATGAAGTTATTTATATATGTTACTTAGCTTAAGTTATCCTACACTGAATATATATTTTAAAGCATGTTGTATATGATAAATCTCTATATTTTTGTCAATTAAAATAGATGAATAAAATGTGGAAAAACAAAAAAGTGCAGGTATGAGAAATGATTATCACTTATCTTCTGATTTAAAAACTATATATACTTGGGGGCCGGGCGTAATGGTGCATACTTGTAATTCCAGCATTTGGGAGGCTGAGACAGGAGGATCGTGGTTCGAGGACAGCCTCAGCTACTATTTAGTGAGGCCCTTTGCAAGGTAGAATGCCTCTGAGTTCCATTCCCAATACTACCAAAAAAAAAAAAAAAAAAAAGGCTGAGGGTGTAGCTCGGAGGTAGAATGCCCCTGGCTTCCATCCCCAGTACCGCAAAAACAAAAAACCTATATATACTTGGGTGCAACGGCATAAGCCTGTACTTAAATCTGATTATGGCACTGGGCGTGGTGGCACATGCTTGAAATCCCTGCACTCGTGAGGCCGAGACAGGAGGATTGCGCAGGTTCGAAGCCAGCTGCGTGGGCTGGCTTAAGAGACCCTGTTTCCAAATAAAAATGTATAAAAATAGGTCTGGGAGTGTAGCCTGGAGGGAGAAGGGTTTCCAGGAACCCCAGTACCACCAGAAAAAAAGTATTTATGTATATACGTGGGTGCAGTGGCAATGGCATACACCTATACGTGGGAAGCTAAAATAGAAAGACTGTAGGTGTGAGCCAGCCTCAACAATGTCACCACACCCTCTTTCAAAACAAAATAAAAAGGGCTAGCAGTGTAGCTCAGAGGTAGAATGCCCTGGGTACCATCCCTGGTACTGCAAATAAATAAATAGATAAATAAATAAATAATAAAAAATAAAAAACTTTTAAAAGGGCCGAGAGTGTAGCATGGTGGCAGAATGCCCCTGGGTTCATCCTCCAGTGCCCCCCCCCCAAAAAAAAAGAAAAAAAAAAAGAGGAGGGAGGACTTATTGGGTATAATGTCAATATGCAATATATGTATGGATGTGTGTGTATATACATATATGCATTGTATTTACATATAAAAATGTTACAACCTTATGAACATATGTTCATGTTGTATACATCCATATATATTTGCATATATATGTAAGTTCTTAGTTCTAAGAGGGAGGGAAATCTAATTGGTCAAAATCAGTCATAAAATTTTAACTATGTTTCTGCAAAAAAACAGCAGTGCCAAAGGGTAATGCATTGCTAATGGTTTCCAGTAGAATAAATAGCTACTCTGACGTCAAAACTTTGTTACACTCCAATAACTGGCTCACTTGGGGTTTTAGGTACAGCAAGTTACATGTCAGTTTTAAATAAAGTTATAAAAATAGAATGCCTGGTGAACCATATTGTCACTATGCAACCTGATACAATGTGATTTATATCCAATAAGACATTAACAAAGGTGATAGATTATACCAAAATAGTATCTGGTGGTTTAGAATGCCCAGCTTTTTAAATTTCAAATAAAAATTATTCTATCTTAGCCTAAAGCAGTATACATCTGAGATATCCACTGTTAACACAGTGTCCGATCAGTAATATTTACACATCCCTGTGACAAAGTGATTCTTACGCTGTGAAATCTCCCTTAATGGGTATAATAATAGTGTTTTAACTAGGGACATGGAGTAGCAGGGAACAGTATGTCTAAAGAATGCAAAAGATAGGTTATTATGTTAGCTCACATATCAGTCATTTTTTAGGGTGGCTGTTGCTTGAATAAATATAGAAATTTATAATCAAAACACCAACTGTGCCACTTTACCGTAGAACTAGACTTGAAACTAAGTTTAAATATCCTGAAAGACACACACACACACACACACACACACACACACACACACACACACACACTATATATATATATATATATATATATATATATATATATATATATATGAAAAGATGCTAACTTATATAATCAGTTTCATTTTAAGGAGAGTGAAAATGAGATCTAATAAGGCCTGAACATTCCATAAAACAGAAAGTTTAATCCAAATAATGTTTTTTTCCCATATCAATGTTCTGCTATAGACCATACAGATGATAAATTTATTTATATGGGGAGAAGCAGAACATAAAACTAGTTATTTCAGCAACTATATTTACGTAATATCAAACAAGGTAATACATACATATTCAAGTTACTGATGAAGACAGAAATGTCTGTGTAAAACAAAATAAAAATTGTAGTATCACTAAATTATTTCCATACAAAATTAGAAAATATTTTTCTATATAGACTTCTAAATAAAGGTATCCTAACTATTAAACAACATATAAATCATCCATATTTATGCTTATTCTAGTTCCTTTTTTCCATATACTTTGTATAAAGAAGATAAGGGGCTGGAGACTTAGATCTATAAATCTTAGCTGCAGGATTTACCAAATATTAACTTCAGCCACATTACATAATCTCTATGAGTTATTTCTTCATATGAACATCTAGAGGTTATACAGAAATGAAATAATGTGTGCAAAGTTTCTAGAATAGAGCCCATCTCATATAACGTTCTCAGTACTGTCCTATGTTACTGAGAGTTTTCAGCACACTAAGCAGAGTTTTTACCTTTCTAAAGTTGATATTCTAATATGGTGGACAAAATTTAGAATTATGAATAAGAAATCATATAGTTTAGTAGGTGATATGTAACACCCAAAATACAAGAATATAAAGTGGAGCAAAGTAAAGCCAGAAATGCTGACATTGTCATTTTCACAGGCTGTTCTGGAAGTCTTCATTGAGCAGGTCATGTTTGAGCAAAGATTTGAAGAGGAGAAAAGGTGAGAGAAGAACATTATAGGGAGAATTAACAGCTAGTGTGATGGCCGTAATTCAGAGACAAGCCTGGGAATTTTGAGAGCTAACAAAGAAGCTGGAGTAAGCAAATAAAAGTCATCAAGAAGTAGAAAAATGAGGAGGCTGGGCATGGTAAGGCCCTGGGAGCCACTCTAGGTGTCCACTCTCTTTAAAAAAGTAACAACCAGAGTTTGGAGAAAAGAAATGGAATAATCTGACAGGTTCTAAAAGGACCATTAATGGCCATCAAGTTGCAAATAAATTAGGAGGGTAAGGCTGAGTAAGAGGCTATTGCACTGATCCAGGTAGAAGATGGTAAGATGGTAGTTAAGACTAGGTAGAGTAGTACCAGTGGAGGTAGTGCAATCTGTGTACTTATATTTTGAAGATAGAGATGAAAGGATTTCTAATGAATTGAATGCACAGTGAGAGAAAGGAGAAGAGGGAAAGGCAGGAGAGGGAGCAGGAGAGAAAAAGACTAAGAGTGACAATTTCCAATTTTTGGATTAGAGGTGTTCAACATGTGCTGCAGAATTAATAAAACTGAAATGTTTTCATATTTCTAGAACAATTTCCTCTACATAATGTGAACTCCAAGATTTGAATGGTGTTATTGTGGGAGAGGATCAGTGAGCTATATGATATGGGCAAAGTTACAAAACCCTTCTAGGCCTGAACTTTAAGGTTCTGTGTGGTTAAACGTGGCTGGGATTTAATTCTCAGGGAAAAAAAAGAGATGAACTTGGATAAAAAAAGAACAAGAAAAAGATGAAGTGCTATACTGAGCCCTATGGAAGATCCAGATCAGATCTAGCTCTCAAAGCACCATATTTATATAAAAAAACAAGTAAGTTATTTTCATGTTAAAAGATATGTGACAAAATATGACCATGTAATTTATACATACAGAAAATAAAAAGCATAAAGAAAAAAGAAAGCTAAAATAAGGCTATGTATCTAGCATAGAGATATGTATACAAAATGAAGGCTATGTTTTTTTTGTGTGTGGGTCTGGGGATGGAACCCAGGGGCATTCGACCTCCGAGCTACACCCCCTGCCCTATTTTTTATTCTTTATTTTGAAACCAGGTATCACTGAGTTGCAGAGGGCCTCATTAAGTAGCTGAGGCTGTCCGCAAACCGCAATACTCGGGTCTCAGCCTCCTGAATGCTGGGATTACAAGTGTGCGCCACTAGGCCCGGCAGAAGGCTATCTTAAAAAGTGTTTCCAAAGCCCGGCTTGGTGGCGCATGCTTGTAATCCCTGCACTTGGTAGGCAGAGACAGGAGGATCACACTGGTTCAAGCCAGCCTCGCTGGCTTAAGAAACCCTGTTTCCAAATAAAAATATAAAAATAGTCCTGGGACTGTAGCCTGGAGGTAGAAGGGTTTCCAGGAATCCCAGTGCCACAAAAAAAAAAAGTGTTTTTATTAAATATAATAAAGCTCTTTTAAAAATAAGCCTTTAAGCCAGGCGTGATGGCACACGCTTGTAAATGCGCTTGGGAGGCTGAGACAGGAGGATCGCACAGGTTCAAAGCCAGCCTCAGCTATCAACTTAGTGAGACCCTGTTTCCAAATAAAATAGGCCTGGGAGTATAGCCTGGAGTTGAAGAAAGCACCTGGGTTCCATCCCCAGTAACACTAACACACACACACACACACACACACACACACACACACACACTGAATAAATAAATAAGCCTTTAAATAATTGTTCATTTAAAAAATGGTCCATAAACATGCTGCATATGAAATTTGTTTCAGAAAATGGTCAGGTTGGTATGGATGCTGAGATGAAAAGAGATAATACTTTGTAACATAAAGAAACATAAAGTAATTATGTAAAGTGTTTCAAAATTCAGAGACACTAAACTTCTTATCCTACTCTCTATAAAACAAATCAAAATGTTATTCAAGTTTCAATAAAATAAAGTTTTAAAAAAGCTATACAGAGAGCCAGGTGTGGTGGCACAAGCTTGCAATCCCAGCGCTTGGGAGGCTGAGACAGGAAGATCGAACAGGTTCAAAGCCAGCCTCAGTACTTAGTGAGGCTCTCAGCAACTTAGTGAGATCCTGTTTCCAAATAAAAATATAAAATAGGTCTGGGAGTATAGCCCAGAGGTAGAAAGTCCCTGGGTTCCACACTTAGTACTACACACACACACACACACACACACACACACACACAAATAAATAAATAAATAAAATGAAAAATAAAAAAATAAAAAGCTATATACAACTGCTTTTTTCATGTTTATAGTCTTTATCCAACTATTTCTTTGACTACAAAGCTGTATTATTTCATAAACATTATGCTTATAAGTCCAAGAGGCAAATTACATGACAATAAAACATAAATAATCTCATTTTTATTATGTGTAACTTGATAGAAGTAGTGCTAATAAGGAGTATTCCATATAAAACGTATCTGGTCTTTTCATAATCTTACCAATGAGAGGCTTATTTTCACAGGCCAGAAAGGCCAAATGTTACTATACTCAGTGGAGGTCACAGATGAAATACTACATTCAGTTCTGAACGCCACATCTCAAAAGACATACTGACCAAAAGGTCAGTGAGATAAAGTATTTGAAAGTTATGCCTTAAGAGACTAAAAGCAAAAAGAAGCATAAATAATCTAATAAAACAGAAAAATCAATATAAGAACTTAAATACTGAAGAACATTAAAAAGATTTGAGCTAGGATTGTCGTTCAAGGGCCAACCTCTTCATTAGTATGTGTTAGGCCCCAGGTTTAATCCCCAGTACCACAATATGTAAGTAACTAAGTAAAACAAACGCATAATATCGAATGAACTAAAGCTCTATAAAGAATTATATATAGTTTTAAATCTTCATGTATTTGAGACTTTTTTTGGTGCTGCGAATTGAACATAGAAGCATTCTTCCAACAAGTTCTATCCCTAGTCCTATTTTATTTTTTACTTTGAAATAGTAAAATTTTTTTTTAGCAATTTTTTTAGTAAAATTTTTACTAAAATTTTAGTAAAATTTTTAGTAAAATTTTTTTTTTAGTAAAATTTTTTTTTTTAGCAATTGCTAAATTGCTAAGAGCCTTGCTAAGTCACTAAGGCTGAACTCAAACCTGTGATTCTCCTGTCTTATTAGCCTCCCAAGCACTGGGATTACAGACCTGCACCACAACACGCAGCTTGACTTTGATATTTTGATAAGTGTCTTTCTTTGCTATGACTCATGATAGACTCCTGAAATATGAAGAAGATTACAGTACTTAATCTGGTTGAGAAGGTGTAGTCTTCTAACAGATAAAGGATACAATACTGTTATGGCTCATAAAGGTATCTTATAGCTCAATGATTAACAAAAGGGTATTTGCCCTGAAGTATATGGCAAGTAAGAGGCAATCATTTTCATTTCCTAAGAAATCGGAAGACCAATTTTTGGTTTCTAATCTTAATTACATTTTATTTCTGAAATATCATCTCTGTGAAGTCAAGCACAATATTTTTTACACTCAGGCAGAATAACATTCTCTTTCACAATTTCAAAGTGAAATAAATATGTATATATATATATATATATATATATATATATATATATATATATGAATACACACATAGGGGTCTGTGTGTTTTATGTGTGTGTTTGTGTAGTCAATCATTGCAGAGTCAGTTGTTCACATGTTGAACTTGCCTAGATAGATTGTGACCTATTCAAATATTGGTAACTTTATCCACTAATTCATTCCTATAATATTATAAGTAGTCAAGACTTGTAATGTTTTTTATTTTTTATTTATTTTTATGTTTATGTGGATCATATTGGAAAAGGCATACATTCACACAGAACTTGGTGCCCGCCCCACCTCCACTTCCCCTTTTCTCCCTCCCAACAATGAGTGTCCAGGTTGATCATGCTACATTTACACTTATGCACATATTCGAATGTAGATCCTCCATTAATCAGCCTCAGCCTTCTTCCTTTCCTACCCTTCCATTCTAGGTTCTCCTTTCTTTTGTTTACATTGGTCAGGTTTTGTGAATCACATTAATTTTTTCAAAGAACCCGCTTTTTGTTTTGATTCTTTGAATTGTTTTTATTCTCTATTTCATTTATTGCTGCTCTGATTTTAATTTTCCCTACCTTCTGCAGGCTTTGTGATTAGACTGTTGCAGTCTTTCTAGGTCCCCGAGATGTGTCCTTAGGTTGTTTACTTGGCGACTCACTGTTCTCTTTATGTGGACAATCCTATAAACTTTCCCCTTAACACCACCTTCAAACTGTCCCATAGATTTTGGTATATTGTGTTACTATTTTCATTTAAATTCAGGAATTTATTTCTCCCCTTACTTCTGATCTTACCCAATCATCATTCAATAATGTATCTTTCAATTTCCATGTATTTAAATATTTAAATAGTTCATTTTGCTTTTTTTGCTATTTCCTTCTTTCTTTTTCTTTTTTTTTCTTTCATTTGTGTGTGTGTGTGTGTGTGTGTGTGTGTGTGTGTGTGTGTTACCGGGAGTAGAACTCAGAGGATTTCTATCTCCAGGCTCTACTTCCAGACCTATTTTTATATTTTATTTGGAAACAGGGTCTCATTAAGTTGCTGAGAGCCTCACTAAGTAGCAGAGGCTGGCTTTGACCCTGCGCAATCCTCCTGTCTCAGCCTCCCAAGTGTGGGGATTACAAGCCGGTGCCACCATGCCTGGCTCTTGTTGTTGATTTCTACCTTTATTCCATTGTGGTCTGTAAAGATGCAGGAAATTATATTACATATTTTGAATTTGCTGTTGCTTCCTTTGTGGCCCAGGATATGATTTATTTTGGAGAAGGTTCCATGGGCTGCTGAGAAGAACATGTATGCTGCTGTTCCTGGTTGAAATATTCTGTATATGTTTAATAGATCCATTTGGTTTGTAGTTTTCTTTAGTTCTGAAGAGTCTTTACTCATTTTTTGCCTGGAAGATCAATCTAGTGGCGTGAGGGATGTGTTGAAGTCTTCTAATATTATTGTATTTGGGTCTATTTGAGATCTGATGTTCTGAAGGGTTTGTTTTAAAAATGTGGGTGTGGACTTCTGGGAAGATGGCGACCAAGAAAAGCAGTGTTTATGAGCCCTGCTAAAATTCAATCTCCTTTGCCACAAAATCAGCGCTTTTCATAGCCAGAAAACACCATCAGCAAAGAAATTTAAAAAATGTAAACATAAGGGACAGAGAAAAGAAAGACTAGAAGAACAACCAGAGACCAGAAATCAAGCCTGCAATGCAGCAGCAGGGCCGTGCTGGCACCATCTTCCCTCACAGCACCAGGATCCAGAGAGGAAAGGTAAACAAGAAGCTGAAGTGAGCAGCTGCAGATCATTCGGGTGTGATTGAGCAGTTCTTTCAGCGCAAAGAACGTCTAAAACTCCCAGTGGCCAAGCTCATCACGCCTTCCAGGGACTCAGAACAGAGCTCAAAATCAGAAAAGAAATACACCAGCCTCACAGCCGAGAGTGTGGCAGCAGCACCATGTTGCCAGCAGCTCCAGCCTCATGGCCAAGAGTGTGGCTGTGGCACCATATTGCCAGAAACTCCAGCCTCAAGGCTGGAGGGGGGGCAGTGGTGCCATATTGCCAGCAGCAAAAGCCAGTTCACCACGCCCTCCACAGCTCCTGATCAATAGGCACAATAACTATAAGTGAAATTGCGGCCCCTAAAGGAGAAATCCCTGTACTGCACGCCCAAGGACTTTGATAATTTCCCTGGGTCTGAGATTTTACAGTCCAACCCAGTGAAGGAGTAGCAGTGGCAGAAATACCACAACTTAGTCGCAGCTCCCCATGGGAAAACACCCAGCCCAGGACCCCCCATAGTCTCATGCAGCCTTGATTAACTTCCTGGGTCTGAGACTTTGAGATACAACCCAGTAAAGGAGTAGTAGCGGCTGAGATTACCACAGACTCGAGAAACAGAGCACCCTAAGTGAAGTCATGGTGATCTAGGGAAGGCACAAACTTCTGAAATCATGGGAAAGAGGAACAACAATAGAGCAATGAATGCCCACAACCCCATACTACCAGAACCCGATAGCACAGAAATCCAGAGATCTTCAGAAGATCAAATCAGGAATGTAACTGAAGAAATAATATAGGACCTTCAAAAAGAATTTAGAGAGAGTCTAAAAGATATAAAGGATGCAATCATTGAGGTAAAGGCCTCCATTCAAAGTATAAACAATTGATTAGACCACATGGAGAAAAGAATCTCAGTCCTAGAAGAGGATCATTCCAAAAATGACACATAATTTATAACTTAGAAAAAAAAATCAGCACGAATCTGACATGGAAGAAATACGTGCCCGTTTTAAGAGAGCTAACTTAAGAATAATCGGAATAGAGGAGGGAAAAGAAGGTGAAACCAAAGGGATCAATAATCTCTTCAAAGAAATAATAGCAGAAAAATTCCCAAACATAGAGCAAGAGATCGATATACAGATCCAGGAAACTTATAGAACTCCCTTTAGACAGGATCAGAGAAGAGGTTTCCCACGTCAAATAATTGTCAAAATGACCAATGTGGAAGCCAAGCAGAGAATCTTAAAGGCAACAAAAACAAAAGGCCAAGTGACATTCAGAGGCAAATTAGAATCACTCCAGACTTCCCAAACCAAGTCATGAAAGCCAGAAGGGCTTGGAGTAACATACTCCAAACTCTGAAAGAAAACAACTTCCAGCCCTAAATTTCCTACCCAGCACAACTATCTATCAAATTAGATGGGGAAATAAGAAGCTTCCATGACAAACAGAAATTCAAGGAATTTATGTCTTCAAAACCAGTGCTAGAGAAAATACTCAAAGAGATTAACTACAAAGAAGAAATAGGCAATACACGCCAGAACCAAAGAAACAATATTTCCCATCCAGCAGACAACTAAGAAAAGAAGAATATATTCATGTGTTTATTGGTTAAAATCTTTGGAGATTCATTATTTATTTTGGTCCTTTACCTATTTCTAAATTGTATTGTTTTCTTTTATTGTTGCTAATTTTTAGGATTTCTATTTGGAATATTAATATACCTTCAGATATAGCATTTGGAAGTATTTTACCCCATTCTATCAGTAACTTTTAACTCTGTTTACATTGTCTTTGGATGTACAATATTTTTTTTATTTTTTAAGAAGTTTGTTTATTCTGTTGTTGCCTGTGCCTTTGAAATCATATCCAAGAAATCACTGCCAATTTCAATACTGTGAAGTGCTATGACCCAGGTTTTATTTTAAAAGTTTATAGTCTTAAAATTTACATTTAGATCTTTTATCTATTTTGAGTAAATATTTGTATATGGTGTTAGGTAAGGGTCCAACTTTATATTCTTTTTCATGTAATTATTATTTTTCAACAATATTTAGTGAAAGGATCATTATTTCCTTCACCAAATGTTCTTGGAAACCTTGTCAAAAATAACTTGACCATATATGGAAGAATTTATTTCTAGGCTTTTTATTTTACTCCACTGGTTTATATATCTGCATTTATAGCAGTACTACACTGTTTCAATTAATGTTGCTTTATAAGGTTTGAAATCAGAAAATGTACATCTTCTAGCTTTGTTCTTTTTCAAGATTGTTTTGGGTATTTAGAGTTCATATTTCATGTTAGGATAGATTTTTTCTGGAATAAAAATGTATGATAGTTTCACCCTAAAAAAAAAAAATTATCCTTTGGTAAGAAATAAAGCAAAAAGAAATATTGAAATGTTATCTCTAAGTGATCAAAAATTTGATATCAGACAAATGAATCTATTATGTGAGATTATCATTGTTAATTTTGGATAAATTGCTATAATATTAGATGTCAACCATTAAGACAAGCATAGGAAGGAGGGAGGGGAAAGGAATGGTGTGGGGTAGGGGCTAACTGTACGATGTGTGCACGTATGTCTACACAAGATTTTTATCCCATTATGATGTATGCATACAGTGCACCAATAAAAAAATAAATATAATTAAATAAATTTTAAAAAATATGGGTGCATCCACATAATGGACATAAACATTTACTATCATCATATCTTATCTTCTTGGTGAATTGTTCTTTTTAATAAAAGGAAGTGCCCTGCTTTGTCTCTTCTGATGTGTTTTAGCTTAAAGTCTGTTTTGATGGCTATCAGCATCACTACCCCAGCCTGTTTTTGGTCTGCATTAGCATGTTATATCTTTTTTCATTCATTCACTTTCAGCCTATGAATGTCTTTAGCTCTAAGTTGAGACTTTTGCAAGTAGCATACATTTGGAGTATGTTTTTAAATTCACATTTCCAGTTTATGTCTTTTAATTGGGAGTTAAGACCTTTGATGTTCAATGTTATTATTGAAATATGATTTCTGCTTCCTGCCATTTTGTGTTCTATCTTCTGTTTGATATAATGTTATTTCTTCTTTGTTTGGTTGCCCCACTAATCAACTTCATCTATTTTCTGGTTCTAAAATTTGCTTATTTTTTAAAGTATTTTTTCTAGTTTTGGCTTTGTATCTATGAATTTTCTTGAGATTCTGCTTATCTTGAAACACTTTTGTTTCTCCATCAATTTTTAATAATAATCTTGATGAATATAGCAGTTTTGGTTGGACATTGTTTTCTTCCAGGGTCTGGATTACATCATACCAGTCTTTCCTGGCATTTATGACTTATTGGTTTTCCTTTGTATGTCACCCATTCTTTTGTTCTCCTTGCTTTTGAAATTCTTTCCTTAGCCTCCATGTTGGTCATTTTGATTACTACATTGTATGAAGAGGTCCTTCTTTGATCTTGCTTACACAGTGTTCTGTATATCTCCTGTACATGTATGTCCAAGTGTCTTTCTATGTTGGGAAAATTCTCTGAGATTATGAATACTCTTGGTCTTTACCTCTATCCCTTCTTCAATGCTTTTTATCCATAAATTAGGACATTTCATGTTGTCCCATAGTTGTTGGATGTTTAGGTTTTGGTGCTGTAATGACTTCTGTATGCTGTGGATTGTGCTTTCGGTTTTGAATGAACTATCTTCTAACAGTGATATTGTTTTCCATTTCATCTAATCTTCCAGAATTTCTTTATATTGCTGTCTTCATTTCATTTATTGACTGTTTCATTTCATTCCAGATCTCGTTCAAATTATTTCATAATGTCTCCATTTCCTCTTTCATTTCTTGCACACTTGCTGTAAGGCCTTTCATCATATTGAAGATCAGGATTCGGAATTCTCCATCTTATATTTCTTACAGGTCAGTATCTGTGATTTCCCACATATTCTCACTGTTCCTAGTTTTCATATTTTCAGAGTACTCAGGCTTGTTTTTCTGATATCTTGGCATCTTTTTTGCATGTTACTCTGGTAATCTGTCTGATCTAATTTTAGCAATAGAAATTTAGAGGTGTCAGCAGATCTGTGCATGGGTAAACAGTGATTTTCTTCAATGGTCAGGGTTGGGTAAGGGGAGAGGAGCTGGCGTGATGGATACAGGAGTCAGGTAAAGAAGAAGATATGATTAACTTGAGTAAGAGTTTAAATATAATAAAATAGTATCTGCTAGATAATAAGAGAACGTTAGTAGGATTCTTGTAGTTAGTATTTAGGTATGAAGATATGAAATAATTTGAATATAAAACAATGAGATATAGTAAGAAAAAATTTTTGAGAGAAGAGGATAGGCTATAGAGTGAGAAAATGTGTAAAAGGAATGGGGAAAGGGGCAAACAAAATGAATAAAGTAACTAAAGTTACAAAAACTAACAATGATAAATCAATGACAAAAACAAGCAAAAGGAAAAAAGCAACTAAAAATGAGAAAAATAAAAAAATAAACAAAAAGGACTAGTGACAGTGTGAGAGAAAAAGAAAACAAAAAAAATTAAAAAACAGCAGTCCCGCTAATTTACATATATGGTTTGGGCCCGTGTAATATCTGTATGTCTGTTCACTGTGATCAATTCTGGAATATATTCCAATGCCTCTCATTTGCTCTGTAACCTATTGCCAGCTTTTGGACCCACTTTATGAGTGTTTAAGCCCCTCTCTCACCTATGACAGCTTTGTTTTTAGGTGTCAGGGGGTCGGTGTCACTGTTAATGAGTTCCATTTAAGCCTTTATATCCTGGGCTCCATCCTCTCTAGTCCTGGCTCTGCGATCTCAGGTCTTGTCCTCTGTGCCTTCCTGCCCTGGGCCTAAGCCTTCCTACCTGCACTAGCAGAGGAAGTCCAGTGTAGTCTTGGAGTGACCCATCCTAACTTCATGGAGGCACCACTTCTTAAGCACTATGAGCCCTTCCTGTATTTTTGAAGGTTTCAAGTGGACTACTTCTGGAATGGGCTGCCAGGCGCAGTTTGCTGGGATCACACAGCTACTCTGGGTGGTGCTCTGGCTTGAGTAAGGAGACCCAGTTACCCTGCTGTCCTGTGGGCACAGTGGAGGGCACAGTGCATCACTGAGGTGCTGCCTCTGGTTAGCACATAGGCTTTTGGATCTTTTTGTGTCCCTGAAGCGTGGTGCTGGTCACCTAAGATATTGAAGCCCTGCAGCCCCTTTTTGCACTTCAAGTTCTTAAAATTTTTATTGAGATTTCTCAGGGCTGTAGCGCTGTGGCTGGTAAATGCAGTTCAGTCTGGTACATGAGATTGTGGCACCACACTAGGTCATTCATGCACTCAGACTTTCTGCAGAGGGACTCACGTTCAGAGCACTAGATTTCCCTCCACCATGATTCACGTTTGTTTTTGTTCGTATCTTCTGCTACTTTGTCTGTCAAATGCTTCCTTCTTGGTAGTTGAACTTTATTTGTTCCAGCTACTGAGATGTGCTGTGTTCCACAGTCACCATTTTGAAGCTCTCCTCACCATCTAATGTAATGCTTTGATATGCTGATTTGGTGATTTGCACTAAATTTGCTTTCTTATGGTCTGCCATTGTTAGGTGATATTCTAATATGCTCTATAGTATCATGGTTTAGGGGTACACACTGTGCAGCTAGGCTGCCTTAGTTTAGATTCTGGCTTTCTATCATTCTCTGTGACTTATGTTGTGTTACACTTAAAATATAAAATGTCCCCTAAAGAGCTCATTTAATGTTTGGAGGTGATATAATTGAGTCAGGTGTGTTATAATCCCAGAAGTTGATAAACACATTGTAATGCACTTACCTGGTAATACAATGGAGGATAGTAAGGTGAATCTACAGGTGGGTCCCTGGGAATTTGGCTTTAGCCTTGGGAATCCCCCCTTCTCTTTCCTCTCCAGAGCACTCTCTTGCTTCCATCCTTTGTGATGTGAGGAAAACAACCTATGTACTCTCCCTCTGCCTCTTGCCTCCATGCCGAGATCCAAGGTCCCTAGCCTCATATGGACTAAGCCTGAAATCATAAGAAAATATATCTTCTTTCCTCCAAGTTATGTCAGATATTTAGATTATAGATACACACATGCTGATGGATACAAGTAGTTACTAGATCTCTGTGTTTTAGTTTCTTCCACTATGAAATTACAGCTATTAAACAGTATCCTGTGTGATAATTTATTATGAAGATTAAATAAGCCCTATAAAGTGTAAACAATTAAAATCCATGAAAAGTTAAAATTTGTGAAATTTAGTTTGTTGGTCTGATATTTACTTCCATAAACTCATTTGGTATTTACAGTATCCCCACGAAGGAACTGTGGTTTCACTTCCCATGGTTTCAGTTATCCATAGTCAATAGCTCTCTGAAATATTAAATAGAAAATTCTCAAAAGTATCAATTTATAAATTTTAAATTTTGTACCATTCTGAGGAGTATAATAAAATCTTATGCTGTTGCTCTTCATGGTACTTTCATGGTGTCACAGTTCTTGTTGTCTAAGTAGCCCTTATTTAACTAAATGAAGTATTAAATATTTCTAAGAGTATTTAAGGAAAGTGAAGTATGAAATAATCCTAGGAGTTAAGAAGTGGGAATATTACTGCCATAATAAATGTTACTTTGAAATTAGTGATGTCTTCTTTGTTAAACTGCAATTCCCCTATCCCTGTACTTTTCATTTCCTTTTCTTATTCTATATTTTTCTTAGTTCTTATCAATAATATGTATTTAACATTTTCTTCATTGTCTCAATGTCTATATGCTCTATAAGGACAAGAATTTTTGTAGTTTGTTCATTAATGTAAACTCAGAACTCAGACTTTGCCCCAAACACAGTTGTTGCCCCATAACTATACATTGATTAAATCAATTTGTGGGAAAAAATTAGAAGTTAGCCCAGCAAGATAATTTTTACTAATAATATTGAGCTAGGAGTATAGAATAGAGAATTAGTTTTGTATAATAACACTTGAGAGGCAATACGCAGAGAAAGAAAAGGAATGAAAATTAACGATATTTATACATTGCTTCACTATGGAATACAGCAAGGTAACTGATAAGTAAATACACAAAGAAGGTTGATGGGTAATACAAAATAAACCTGAACACTAATAGAGGTTAGAGGTTCTGGAGTATCTCCAGAATATGGAAGGAACATTTGAAGATTTAGAAGGACAGGAAATGATGGTCAAAAAATAAAAAGTTCATAATTAAAATTTTAGGGATCTAGGGTATGATCTCCTGTTGAATGACTGAGGTAGAAGAGAAAAAAAATTCATTAGCATTATGGAACAAAAGAAACCGAAAAAAAAATGGTGATAAATGAAATACAGGTAATGATATTGATTAGTGACATAATTCTAATGCTGATTTCTAGAACATCTGATATCTAGTATATATAAATCACCCACGGCTCTGAGTAATTTCAATGAACGTTACATGTATTATATATTATATATGTATATATGTTTGCATATATCTCTATCTCTACATCTATGCAAACATACACACAAATGCCTATGTGTACACACACACACACACACACACACACACACACACACACACACACACTATTTCTAGATGGTATGGGAATCTCAGAGCCCTATATAAAGACTCTTTTATATGAGAAAATTGACCACCAAGCCAAGAATAAAATTGGTCTATAACAATTTTTAGATACAAAGGCTTACAACAGAGGTAGTTAAAATGCTTGATCAACTCAAAGCTTGAACCTTTATTAATTATAAGATTTACTACCGAGATAAATATTTGTGAAGTGGGAAGCAAAAATCAGGCTGAAGTAGAAAGTTTCTAATTTATCAACAGGAGGCTGGCCCCAAAGGAGACAATTCCCAATTATGCCTTCTCCTGAGGGATTGTTTTGGTGATTAGGAACATGGGCAGATAAAGAAGTAATTCTACCATCTCCAAATTTGCTTCCAATAGCTCTCTATTTAGTAGAAATGCCAAGGATCTTCACTACTAAGAAGCAAATGAGAGATTAAAAAGTCACAAACACTCAACAGGATGTATTTCATGAGTTGGTTGAGGCAAAACCTTGTTTAAAGAATGAAGGAATGAAGGAAAAATAGTGATCTGATAGTATTGATTCAAGAATCACCCTTTCTGCAAAAAAAAAAAATCCTTGAAATTCTTCTCCTATACACTCACACACAAATAATGCAAGTTGGACAGAAAAGTGAAGAGCTAAAATTGACAAGGTTGTTGACCTGATATATTTCATTCGTGATGCAGAGGTAACAATGTTTTGAATGCTACTAACAAGTCAAAGGTCACTGTTAACAAGAGAAAAAATGCTTTTTCTGGTGGTTGAAAAACAAAACTGAAGGTGGACAAAAAAAAACTAACAGATGTTTTCTTTGGCCTTTAAATCATAATTTTGCTGAATCAGCTATGTATATACCCCAAGAAGTTATACAGTTAAACTCCTCTGCCCCTACTTTTCTGAGAACAAAGTGAATGAAGCAAATAATGTGGGAGAAATATCATTTTCAAATTAGGAAGATAAATTCTAAAATATTTCCTAGTGTAATACTCAAGTAAGTATAATATCACACAATAATATTATCTACGTAATGAGGCAAGAAAGGTAAATTATACAGTATAAATATGCATAATGATCTGTATTACCTATTTAATGATGTAAAGAAACAGCCATTAAAACACTATTAAATCACTTAAAATATGCAAAGCAAAATAGAAATACTCAGATTTAAAAACCATGCACAGCTTGCCATGGTGTGACCAGTATTTGGGAGGCTGAGACAGTTTTGCAACCAGCCTCAGCAATTTAGTGAGGCCCTCCAAAACTTAGTGAGACTCTGATTCAAAATAAAATAATAAAATGGGACTGGGTATGTAGATTGGAGGTAAGGAGAGAGAGAGAGAGAGAGAGAGAGAGAGAGAGAGAGAGAGAGAGAGAGAGAGAGAATGAGAATCATATACTTTCCTATTATCGGAAATAAGTAGAAGTAATCATCATCATCATTAACTACAATATATTCAGTGTGTACAATGTGCTAAGTACTTCGTAGGCATTATCTGTCAAATCTTAGACAATGTTTATGAGGATAGGTATTACCACTATTATCCTCATTTTCAGATGTAAACCTTAGATTTGGAAAGATTAAATAAGTTACCAATGATTTTTTTCCTATTAGTGTGTAGGAGAGCTAGACACAGTCTAATACAGATACAATGTTTAACCTATCTCTCTTCCTTCCTTTCTTTCTTTCTTTCTTTCTTTCTTTCTTTCTTTCTTTCTTTCTTTCTTTCTTTCTTTCTTTCTTTCTTTCTTTCTTTCTGTGTTGCTGATGATTAAAGCTAGGGTAAATCTACTTCCAAGTTATACCCCCAGCCATTTAAACAAGGTATTGCTAGATCACTGAGAATCTCACTAAATTGCTAAGGCTGGCCTCAGACCTTCAATCCTTTTGTCTCAGCCTTCCACTGGGATTACAGAAGTAGACAACCACACCTGTCTTTATTTCTCAACCATTACCTCACACTATCTCATTTATTTAGTCAAAGAATAAATATTATATTTTGGAAAGGATGCCTCTATTTCTGGCAGGTGATGGCTTCCCAGAATGATATGTTTCATACAGTGTAACTCAAGAGAGGCAAAAAAACAAAAACAAAAACAAAAAACAGAGAAGAGGTGAAGATAAAGGGACCAATCTGAAAATAATTTTCAAAGCTATTATATGCTACAGCATCTCATGCAGACCTTGAGAAAGCTCGCTCAGGGACTGGCAAGGGCATAAATCCCCCATAAAGTATGTCTAGCATTTCCTTCTTCAAAAAATTATTTTAGGATTATTTGGATCAATATGTACAATTAGGATTTTATGTATAAGCAGTATAACTAAAATTGATGGGCAGCGGCTTGTGAGAGACTCAGGCTGCAAAGATTTTTTTTCCCCAAAGATAAAGTTTGGGCCATAGATTAAGTTCAAACTGATCTTGGTTTGGGCCAATATATAAGATTATGTTCAAGCTGGACTTGTGATGAGACAAAGCATACTTTCTATGATTATTTGAATGTCTGGCACTGTGTCCTGAAGTCTGTTAAAGACTTTTTCTGTCCTTGAAGTCCTGTTTGCATTACTATAAAGATTGAAACAAATCCTAAAAAGAAAATAGTAAGAAAGAAGTAAGAAAAAAGTAAGAGAGAAGCGGTAGAAGCTTCCATCAGAATAAAGTTCGAGAAGCTGCCATCTGGTCTTGTGTGTCAGTGTCTTCTCTGTCATGACCTCGACTCTCCTCTCACCAGCACATGAACCTCGACTCTTGCTACGGCTGGACCCTGGCAATTATACATGCTCAAAATTAGTTTATAGGTACCAAAGAATATTTGTGAGAAAGAGAAAGATGCTGTAAAGAAGAGTTACATAGGTAAAAACACAATATAAGTTTATCGTGAAGATTAAAATAAATTTTAAAAATTAACTTTATTTTGTGGAGTATAAAAACAGCAACTTCAATACAGTTTCTTTGGTGCTCATTGTTCATCATTAAAATGCCAAAACAGCCAGGCATGGTGGTGCACGCTTTTAATCCCTGCGCTTGGGAGGTGGAGACAGGAGGATCACACAGGTTCAAAGCCAGCTGCACTGGCTTAAGAGACCCTGTTTCCAAATAAAGAGTATAAAATAGGTCTGGGAGTGTAGCCCGAAGGTAGAAGGTTTCCAGGAATCCCAGTACCACCAAAAAACACAAAACAAAACAAGAAAATGCCAAAAATAAAGATCAATGCTGTACCGTGGAACTCTCACACAGTTTAGAATATGTGTTTTAAATTATGTAAAAGTTAAATTTTTACTTACATGGGTTATTGTAATGGAGTAAAAAAGAGAATGTGCAATATACTTCAGTAAAAAATGGAGAAACATAGGATTGAGTTACCTTCCTATCTAAATCAATTAAAAATACACAAAACAAAAATTTTCAGATACAGAATGACAAGCAGAGCAAGAAGGTCATCACTGCAGAGGGGGAATCCATTAGGCAAAAGATAACATTGCTCTAAATTTTCTTACTGGAGTGGTTTCAGAAAGAAGTGCAAGTAGCATAAATTCAAGCAGAGTTTAGAGTAAAGAAATTCAGAGGTAAGAATGGAGGTGAAAGTCTTGGAAGTCAAAAGGGCTCCTGTTCTTAGACTAGAATGTTTAATAGGCAAGAACTGTGCAAAGGCAATGTTCCAAAGATATCCTTAGGGGTCCCCTAAAGTGTTTATGAGGTAAAGAAACTAATGATGGCAAAGAAAATAACATACCCAGAAGCAACAGAAAGAATGAGTACAATATATCATACATGGTTGGGAACAGTTCATTTTCCCAAGAATCATAGTGGAAAATCTTATAATTCCAATAGATCGAAAATAAAAACTTAGCTCTAAGAACTACTCTGCTCCTTTTAAATTCTAATTTTTAGAACTTAAAGCTTCAAAATGTTTAACAGTGAGCCAGGCATGATTGTACACGCTTGTAATACCAGTACTTGGGAGGCTGAGATAGAAGGATCACAGGTTCGTGGCCAGCCTCAGCTACTTAGTGAGACCATCCACAACTTAGTGAGACCCTGTTTCAAAATAAAAAATAAAAAATAGGGAGATGGGTGTAGCTTGGTGGTATAATGCACCTGGGTTCCATTCTTAATACCATAAAAAAAACCTGAAAAATGTTTAACAGTTTCCAAGTGACTTATATATATCAGAACAAACTTCAAAATACATATAAGAATAAAAAATACAGAAAACATAACAAGGCAAATTTTGAAATATGTAGCATCTAACTAAATATTCTAAGGCATTAAAAGAAGTTGTAAATTATGATTCAGCAGAAAATTAACCAATTGTAACAAGCCCAGAGAAAACACAGATGACAGAATTATTTGACACAAATATATTAAAACAAATATTGCTACACATAATGTGTATAAGAAAGCAGACAAGTAGTAGTATACACTTCTAATTATAGTATTTGGGAGCTAAGACAGGATTGCAGGTTTGAATCTAGCATGTGGTAACTTAAGGAGACCTTGTTTCAAAATGAAGCAAAATAAAAAGGGTGACGCAGGAGTGCTTTAACTCAGGAGTAAGATGCCCACAGGTTCAATTCCCTATACCCACACCTATAACCCAAGCAGAGAAAATATTGTTGTAATTAAGGCTATATAAACTATTATATAAAGAAGCCAAACTTTTAAAGATGATAATTAGAATGTTTGAGATGAAAAACATTCTAGATGTGGTCAACTGAAGATTAGAAAAGAAGAAAAAATTTAGTGAACATGAAATAGAAATAAAGTATAGAATAAAGTGCACACATAGGAAAAAAATACTTTTTTTTTTCTTTTAGATACTGGGGATGAAACCCAGAGACAGTCTACCTCCAGGAGCTACACCGCTAACCCTATTTTTCATTATTTATTTTGAAACAAGGTCTCATTAAATGCAGAGGGCCTCACTAAGTAGCTGAGGCTGTCCGTCAACAATGATTCTGATTCTCCTCCCTCAGTCTCCCAAGTACTAGGATTAGAGACATGTGCCACCACACCTGGCACAACAGTATTTTAAAAAGACAAAACATTACTGAGCAGTAATGTCAAGTAACCTGATATATGCAGTAATAGAGAACTTGAGGAAAAAAGGACAGAATAAAATATTTGAAGAAATAATGGCAGAAGGCTACAAACTCACATAGATCTTAGTACAGGAGAGAGAAAAAGAAAAAACCTACACCAAGGCTTATTATATTTGTATTGCTTAGAATCAGTGATGAAGAGATAATCTTAAAAGCATACAGAAAAAGATGCATTATGTGGTGAGAATCAAATATAAAAATAGCAAAATACTTCTTTTCAGAAATAATGTAATCTATAAGAGAAATGAGCAAGGTGTCGTGGCGCACATTTGTAATACCAGCATTTGAGAAGCTGAGAGAGGGGGATAGCAGTTCACGACCAGCCTCAGCTATTTAGTGAGGGCCTTGGCGATTCAGGGAGACCTCTGTTTCAAAATAAAATATAAAAAATAGGGCTGGTGGTATAGGTGTAAATTGGAGGTAGATTGCCCGTGGATTCCATCACCAGTACCAGAAAGAAAGAAAGAAAGAAAGAAAGAAAGAAAGAAAGAAAGAAAGAAAGAAGAAAGAAAGAAAGAAAGAAAGAAAGAAAGAAAGAAAGAAGAAAGCAAGCAAGCAAGCAGCAAGCAACAAGCAGAGAATTATGTTAGAAGTATGAAAGGAAAAACAAAACTTATCAACCTAGGAGTCCATACTCAATGAAAATGTCTTTCAAAACATATCAAAATAAAGAAATGGTAGAATATGCAAAGATTGAATCTTTTTTATTAAATTAACTGAAAATGAGAAAATGGTAAAGAAACTGCATTCAGCAAAAGAAAAATCACACCAGATGGAAATTTGCATCTGTACAAAGGAATAAATAGCACCAGATATGCTAAATATGTCAGTAAACTTAGAAGACATTTTTCTTGCATTTGAAAAATCTCTCTGAAAGATAATAGAGTATTTGAGCAAAAATAATAATGTATATGGAACTGGTAATATATATATATATATATATATATATATATATATATATATATATATATATATCAGCAATAGCACAACGGCAACATGGAGCCAATTTAAAAATGTAGCAAAGTGGAAGAATTAAACCAAATATATAAGTAATTTTATTAAATGTAAGTGATGCAAATACTCTAGCTACACCACAGAAAAGTCATATTTGATAAAAAAAAAAACAGCGATATTCTGTGTTCCCTAACAGGAAACAAACATTAAATATGAAAATATAAATAGGTAGGCCAAAGTTTAAAAAATGGAGAAAATATATTTTAATAACATTAATAAAAAAATAGAGTCTGGAAAAATAAGACTTAATATTATTGTAGGAAATAAGGGTTATATTGTTTGAAGGATCAATTTAATAAGAAGATGTAACATTTCTAAAGTTTTATTCACCTAATAGCAAGGTTTAAAAATACACAGACAGGATTTTAGAATGAGAAAAGAAGTAACAATTATAGTCAAAGATTTACAAACCTCTCTCTCAATAATTATTAGGATCAGAAGACAGAAAATGCATAAGCATGAAGAAAAACTGAGCAACACTATCTGCTGAGCTGCTAATTAATATTTATAAAATACTTCATAGTAGCAAAATAAAAATCATTTAAAATGCTAAGATAATAGAAACATTAAGACAGTTCCGAGAAGATGGCGATGGAGAAAAGCAGCGCTTACAAGTCCCGCTAACATTTGATCTCTATTACAACAAAATCAACGCCTTTCATAGCCAGAAAACACCATCAGCAGAGAAACAAAAAATGTATATACAAGGGACAGAGAAAAAGAGGGCTGGAAAAACGAGACACCAGAAAGAAACTAGACAGTAGTGCTGCAGCAGAAGCCATGGTGCAGAGCTGTGCGGGCTACATCTTCCCTCGCAGCACCAGGATCCAGAGAGGAGGGGAACTCAGAACTGAGCTCAAAACCAGAGAAGAAATACGCCGGCCTTATGGCTGAGAATGCGGCAGCAGCGCCATACTGCCAACGGCAGCAGCGAGCTCACCGGACGTCTCCAGACCAATGCACTCAACAGCCCACCAGGCTCCAGAGAGGAGCGGCGGACAGCGAGCCAAGGTGAGCAGCTGCAGAACAGCAGGGTGGAATTCAGCAGATTTTTCGGTGCAGGGAGTGTCTAAAGCTCCCATGGGCTGGGCTCAGCACACCCTGAAGGGACTCAGAGAGGAGATCAAAACCAACCTCATGGCCGAGGGCGTGGCAGTGGCACCATATTGCCAGCAGTGGCAGCAGCAGCGAATTCACAGAGTCCACTACAGCTCCATCAGCGTACTCCACAACAGTGAGTCAAATTGCAGCCCCTAGAGGAAAAAACCCAGTACTGCACTCCCAGGAACTTGACCCAGTGAGGGAGTGGCAGTGGCAGAGATATCACACCATAGTCACAACTCCCCACAGAAGAACACCCAACCTGGCACCCCCCATGGTCTAAAGCAGCCTTAATTGAATCACTAGGTCTGAGACTTTGTGATACAACCCAGTAAAGGAGTAGTGGGGACAGAGATACCACAGACTCGAGATTCAGAGCACCTTAAGTGAAGTCGTAGTGACCCAGGGAAGAACCCAGAGAAGGCACAAACTTCCGAAATCATGGGAAAGAGGAATAACAATGGAGCAATGAATGCCCACAACCCCACAACATCAGAACCTGATAAAACAGAAATTCAGAGATTTCTAGAAGATCAAATCAGGACATAACTGTAGAAATAATAGAGGAGTTTCGAAAAGAACTCAGAGAGAGCCAAAAAGAGATAAAGGATGCAATTAATGAAGTAAAGGCCTAAATTCAAAGTATAAACAATCGATTAGACCACATGGAGAATAGAATCTCGCTCCTAGAAGATAATCATTCCAAAAATGAACACATAGTTTCTAATTTAGAAAAAAAAAATCCATCAGCAGGAATCTGACATTGAAGAAATATGGGCCCATTTTAAGAGAGTTAACCTAAGAATAATTGGAATAGAGGAAGGAAAAGAAGGTGAAACCAAAGGGATCAACAATCTCTTCAAGGAAGTAATAGCAGAAAGTTTTCCAAACATAGGGCAAGAGGTTGATACACAGGTCCAGGAAACGTATAGAACTCCCTTTAGACAGGATCGGAGAAGAGGATCCTCACGCCACATAATTATCAAAATGACCAATGTGGAAGCCAAGCAGAGAATCTTAAAGGCAACAAAAACAAAGGGCCAAGTGACATTCAGAGGTAAACCAATTAGAATCACTCCAGACTTCCCAAACCAAGTCATGAGAGCCAGAAGGCCTTGGAGTAACATACTACAAATTCTGAAAGAAAACAACTTTCAGCCCCAAATTTCCTACCCAGCAAAATTTTCTACCAAATTAGATGGGGAAATAAGAAGCTTCCATGACAAACAGAAACTGAAGGAACTTATGTCTTCAAAACTAGCGCTAGAGAAAATACTCAAAGAGATTAACTACAAAGAAGAAATAGGTAACACACACCAGAACCAGAGAAACAAGATTTTCCATCCAACAGACAACTAAGATTGGTTATCTGTGGAGATTCATTACTTATGTTAGTCTTTTACCTATCTCTAAATGGTATTGTTTGCCTTTATTGTTGTTAACTTTTAGGATTTCTAGTTGGAATATTAATATACCTTCAGATATAGCATTTGGAAATATTTTATCCCATTCTATTAGTAACTTTTAACTCTGTTTACATTGTCTTTGGATATACAATATTTTTTTATTTTTTAGGGAGTTTGTATACTCTTCTGTTGCCTGTGCTATTGAAATCATATCCAAAAAATCACTGCCAATTTCAATGTTGTGAGGTATTATGACCCAGATTTTCTTCTAAAAGTTTATGGTCTTAAGATTTATATTTAGGTCTTTTATCTATTTCGAGTTAATATTTGGATATGGTGTTAGGTAAGGGTCCAATTTTATTCTTTTTCATGTAATTATTATTTTTCAACAATATTCAGTTAAAAGACTATTATTTCCTTCACCAAATGTTCGTGGAAACCTTGTCAAAAATAACTTGACAATATATGGAAAATTTTATCTCTACGCTTTTATTTAACTCCAATGGTTTATATATCTGCCTTCATAACAATACTATACTGTTTCAAATATTGTAGCTTTATAAGGCTTGAAATCAGAAAATATACATCTTCTTCCTTTGTTCTTTTTTGAGATCATTTTGGGTATCTAGAGTCCATATTTCATATTAGGATAGATTTTTTCTGAAAAATAAATAAATAAATAAATAAATAAATGTATGATAGTTTCACCTTAAAAAAAATGAAAAAAATATCCTCTGGTAAGAAAGAAAGCAAAAAGAAATACTGAAATGTTATCGTTAAGTCATCAAAAGCTTGGTATCAGACAAATGAAACTGTTATGTGAGATTATCATTGTTAATTGTGGATAAATTGCTATAATACTAGATGTCAACCACTAAGCCAAGCATGGGAAGGAGGGATGAGGAGGGAATGGGGTGGGGATCGGGTAGGGGCTAACTGGGCGATGTGTACATGTAGGTCCATAAAAGTTTTTTTTTTTATCCCATTATGATGTATGACTATAGTGCACCTATAAAAAAATAAAATAAAATGATATTTGAAGAAATTCAAGTTATACAAAATATTTTTGCAATATATTAATTTAGAAATAAAAGCATAAAAATTTCTAAGAATCCACAAATTATGCAGAAACTAAATAGCTTTCTTTTGAGTACATCCTAGGCCAAAAATAAATCAAAAAAGAAATTAGAAAATGTCCTAAACCATATAAAAATGAAAATAGAGACCACAAACTTATGTAGATTTAGCTAACACAGTAAATTTGTAGATTAAATGACTATATTAGAAAAGTCTCATTCAATAAATTTCCTTCTACATTACAAAACTAGAAAAATATATTTTAACCATATTAAGCATGAAAAATAAAGATATGAACAAGTATCAATAAAGTAGAAAATAGAAAAATATTTAAGAAAAATCAGTGGAACAAAAAAATATTCCTGGATTATCAAAAAACAAATTGCCTCTACCCAAGTAAATCAAACAAACAGAACATAAACAAATGAGCAATATCTAGAATGAGAGAATTGACATAACTATAGGTTCATCAGGCATTAAAAGCATAAAAAAGAATATTATGAATAACTATGTAAATAGATTTGACAATATGAATAAAATGGCCAAGTCACTTGCAAATATAAACTGCCAATTTTAGTCAATAAAAAACAGACAAGTCTGGCACAATGATACACAACTATAATCTTAGCTACTTCAGAGGCTAAGATAGAAAGATCACAAGTTTGAGGCCAGCCCCAGAAATTTAGTGAAATCCTGTCTTAAAATGAAAAATAAAAAAAGATACGGATGAAGCTCAAAAGCAGAGTGCCCCTGGGTTCAATTCTCAGTACTGCTAGAAAAAAAAGTAAAATAAAAAACCAGGCAACCTAAAAAGTCCAATATGTGTGTGTGTGTGTGTGTGTGTGTGTGTGTGTGTGTATGTATATATGTATATATATATATATATATATATGCTAAAGACATTAAATTTGTAATTAAATTCTTCTCACAAAAAAAAATCTGGGATCAACAATCCAGAATCAGCTGTTTCACAAAAACATTCCATCAAATAGCTACTACATGATACTGATTTTATATAAATTATAAAAATTGAATAATAAAATATAAACTCTCAATCTAGTATTCTATTAGGCCATCATTACTCCAATAACAAAACCAGACAAAAGCAGTATTAGAATCCTTTCTAAACATACAAATTTCTCAACAAAAGAATACAATTAAAAAATGGGAAATGAATCTGAATAGAATCTTTTAAAAGAAGAAATATAAATGGCCAAGAAATAAATAAAAAATGCTAAGCATCATTAGCAATCATAGAACTGCAGATCAAAATGACACTGAATTCTAACTCCAGTTAAAATGGCAATCACCAAGAATACAAACAATAATTCTGGTGAGGATGTGGGAAAATAGAAACTCCTTTAAACTGTTGGTGGAGTTGCAAATTAGTATAACCCACTATGGAGATAAGAATGGAGGTTCCTTCCTTAAAAGGCTGAGAATGGAGTCACTATACAAAAAACCATCCCACTTTTGAGAAACTTCCCCAAGGAACTGAAATCAGATTACTATAGGGACACAGGCATTTCCATGTTTTAGAAGGTCAATTCATGATAGCCAAAATATAAAACAAACCTAGGTGTCCATTAACGGATGGATTACAAAATTATGGTATTCACAAAATAGAATTCTACTCAGCCATAAATAGCAACAAAATAATTTCATTTTTAGGAAAAGTGGATGGAACTGGAGAATATTATGTTTAGTGGAATTAGCCAGTAACAGAAAGTGAAGGTCCATATGTTTTAACAAAAATATGGGAGCTACAAAGAAACTGGAAAACAAAAAAGACCTCAGGTAAATGAGAAGAGACAATAGTAGAATGGGGGAAGAGGGACTGTAGCGGGAGGAGGGAAGGAGAAAGAAGTGAACTATTGATAGAAATCATTAAAATGATCCTTTTGTGCCAGGCGTGGTGGCACATGCTTGTAATCCCCGCACTTGAAAGGCAGAGAAAGGAGGATCATGTAGGTTCAAAGCCAACCCTGCTAGCTTAAGAGACCCTGTTTCCAAATAAAATGTATAAAATAGGTCTGGGAGTGTAGCCTGGAGGTAGAAGGGATTCCAGGAGCCCCAGTACCACCAAAAAAATAAAAATAAAAACAACAACAACAACAACAACAACAGAAGACCCCTTTGTTCCGACATGAAATTACTTGAATTGATATAAGGACTATTTATGAGAGGGGAGAGGAATTAAGTGGGACAAATGTTGTGTCCATGTGTGTATTTGTTACTCTGAACCTAGCTAACATGTATAATTACAACACACCAATAAAAAATCAAACTACTTAGTAAGGGCATTTGCAACTTAGTGAGACCTTGCTTCAAAATAAAGAATTAAAAAAAAAAAATTAGGGCTGGGGAGTGTAGTTAGGAGGTAGAATGCCCCTGGGTTCTATACTCAGTACTGCAAAAAAGAAAAAGAAAACAAACTAACTAACTAACTAACTAAAGTCAAATGTATAAAAAGAAAATGTATAATGACCAAGTTGAGTTTATCTCAAGCCTACAAGGTGAATGTAGAATCAGAAAAATCAACCAATGTTCGCTATATTCAGAAACTAAGAAAAATGATTATAAATTAAAATATAAAAAATTAATTTGATAAAAGCCAAAATCTGTTCCTAATAAAAATTTACAGTAAACTACGAATCAAAGGAAACTTTTTGTCAGCCTGATAATGTGTTTTAATGGAAAACCTACAGGCAACCTCATATTTAATGTTGAGAGACTGAATGTTTTCCCTGAAAGATCAGGTACAATATAAGGATGTTCACAGTCACCAGTTCTATTTAGTATTGTATTTGAGGTTCTATCCTCAAGATAATAAAGCAAAAATAGACAAAAAGTCATCCATATTGTAAAGAAAAAATAAAATTTATTTATAGATATGATTGACCATGTAGAAAAACTTACAAAAAGCTACAAAAATGCAATTATCATAACTATTGAGTAAATTTAGCAATCTACCATACTACATGGTCAATATACAAAAAAATGCATTTTTATACATCATCAACAAAACATCCAAAGTTGTAATTTTAATGAATATAATTTACAAGGACATAAAGCAAGGGGTGGTGGTGAACACTTGTAATTTCAGTACTTGGGAGGCTGAGACAGAAAGATGGTAGGTTTGTATCTAGCCTAAGCTACTTAGTGAGGTCCTCCTCAATGAGACCAAGTTTCAAAATAAAGAATAAAAAACAGGGCTGGGAATGTAACTCAGAGGTAGAATGTCCCTGGGTTTAATCCCCAGTATCAAAAAAGAACATAAAAATATAAAATACTTTGAGATAAATTCAATAAAGAATCTGTAAGATACAAACACTGAAAATTATAAAATGCTGAGGAGACAAATTAAAGAGGTATCTAAATACATGGTGAAGGAAGTGTTTTTTTATGGAGCAGGAGGCTTGACAGTATCAAAATGTAAATTCTCTCTCAATTGATCTATAGGTTAAACATAATTCACATCAAAATTCCATTAGGCTTTTTGAATAGAAATTGACAACCTGATTCTAAAATTTATGTGGAAAAGCAAAAAACCTGAAATAGCCAAAAGAAGAATGAAACTAAAGAATTTATATTATAAAGGTAAAATATTCAAAATAATATAGAAATAAAAAAAGAGAGATAGATTAATGGATCAGAATATAGAGTCCAAATGCAGACAAAAACTAATTGATTTTATATAAAACCACAAAGACAGTTTAACAGAAAAACAATGGTCATTTGCACAATGAACAAGTATATTAAACCTCAGTATATTGTACCATATGCAGAAATTAAATAAAACTATATCATAGAATTTAATTAAAATGAAAAGTACAAAAGTTCTAAAATAAAACACAGGAGACAATATTTTTATCCTTGAGTTAAGAAAACTATTTATAATGAGAAAGTGAGTCACTAAGTAAAATAATTGATAAATTGAACTTCACTTTAAATGACATTAACAAAAATGAAAAGACAAGACATAGACTAGAAAAACATATCTGCAAATCACATTTGGAAAAAAGTTATAACCAGAATATCTTACAAATTCTCAAAAGCCAATATAAGAAAACAAACAACTTTTTCACAAAATAAAATAAGACAGAAAAGTAAAACAACCAGGCTTGGTGGTACATGCCTATAATCTCATTATTTGTGGAGGCCGAGACAGGGGAATCTCAAGTTCGAGGCCAACTTCAGCCTCTCAGCAAACTAGCAAGACCCTGTTTAAAAAAAAAAATTTTTTTAAATATCCAGGAATAGCTTGGAGATATAACAGGCCTGGGTTCAATCTACAGTATCCAAACCAAAAACATCCACAGAGTTTATTCATTACTTTTAGATATTTGATATAAGTAAAATAACAGAAGTTCAAATCAGAAATGTAACTGTAGAAATAATACAGAACTTCCAAAAAGAATTTAGAGAGTCTGAAAGGAATAAAAGTATGCAGTCATTGAAGTGAAGATCAGAGAAAATTTACACCCCAGCACATAATAGTCAAACAGAGCAATGTAAAAGCCAAGCAGAGCATCTTAAAGGCAACAAAAACAAAAGACCAAGTGACATTCAGAGGCAAACCAGTTAGAATCACTCCAAACTTCCCAAACTAAGTCATGAAAGCCAGAAGAAGGGCCTGGAGTAGCATATTCCAAACTCTGAAAGAAAACAAATTGCAGCCAAGAATTTCCTACCCAGCAAAACTATCTCTCAAATTAGATGGGGAAATAAAAATCTTCCCATGATAACCAGAAGCTAAAGGAATTTATATCTTCCAAACCAGCACTAGAGAAACTACTCAAAGAGATTAAATGCAAAGAAAAAATTAGTAATACACACAAGAATGAGAGAAACAAGTATTTCTATCCAGAAAACAATTAAGTAAAGAGGGAAAAACGCTACCTCAAACACCAGTTAAATCTCAATATGTTAGAATTAAAAACAATCTCAATAATCACACCGAACATAAATGGCCTCAACTCCCCAATTAAAAGACATAAGGTAGCAAAATGGATTCAAAATCAGAATCCATCTATCTGCTGCCTGCAGGAAACACACCTTACAAACAGATAGTAAGAAACTTAAGGGAAAGGGCTGGAACAAGGTATGCGAACAGAATTCGAAGACAAGCAGGAGTAGCAACTATGATATCAGAAAAGTTAGACTTCGAGCTCAAGCTTATTAGAAGAGACAAACCTGGTCATTATGTACTGGTAAAAGGAAAAATATAGCAAGAGAAAATAATGACAATTAACATTTATGCCCCAAACATAGGTGCAACTACTTTCATAAACAATCTCTTAGTGACATTAAGTCACACATAAATCCTAATACAATAATACTCAGTGACTTCAACATCCCTCTCACACCTTTAGACCAATCTTCTAGACAAAAGGTCAGTAAAGATGCCTCAGACCTAAAGAACACCATCAAACAAATGGACTTATTAAACACACATAGAATATTCCACCCAAGTACAAGAGAGTTCACATTTTTCTGAGCTAATACATTGTCAATGGGACTGTAAGTTAGTGCAACCACTTTGGAAAACAGTATGAGAATCCTCAGAAGAATGGGAATGAAATTACCATATGATCCAGCAATACCATTTCTGGGTATCTAGCCAAAAGAATGGAAACCAAACTACCAAACTAATGCATGCATATCTATATTCATAGCTGAACAATTCACCATTGCCAAACTATGGAATCAACTAAGATGTCGATCAACAGATGAATGGATTACAAAATTATGGGATACGTACACAATGGAATTTTACTCAGCCACAAAGAAAAGTACAGTAATACTGTTTGCAGGGAAATGAATGGAACTGGAGGACATTATGCTAAGTGAGATTAGTCAGTCACAAAAAATAAAACAAATTTGATCCTCTCCCTCCCTAATTTGCGGAAGCAAGGAAAAAAAAACGGGTCATAGCATGAACCGTAGATGAAAAAGGAGATACTATAGATGAGCAAATAAGGCAACTTACCTGAGGAGATAGAAAAGGTGAAGAGAAAAATTCTCTAATGTGCATGATGTTCTTTAACAAACATATCAATGTCAATCACTAAGCCAAACATGACAATGAGGAAGGGGGAGGAAATGGGGTGAGAATTGGGTAAGGGCTAAGTGGGTGTTGTATGTATGTATGTATGTCTCCACCATATTGTACCCCATTAAAATGTATGACTACAATGGACCAATAAAAATTTTTAAAAAGTAAAAAATAAGAAAATAAAATTTAAGTCTGGGAAAAGATAGTTTTTCAATATAGTGTAGTTACAAAAACAACAACAACAAAAAACCCAAGAAGTAAACATAAAACCCACAAAATGAATCAACACCCGCTGTGAGAAAGAATATCAGTAACATATTTCATAGTAGGGTTATTAAAAGTGAACTTTTTATACTTATTTCATTTCAAAATGTTTTTAATTGGCTGGTATTGCTTTTATAGTAGAAGAAACTGAAAACAGAAAAGAAGAGTTTTAAGTTCTTTTGGTAAAAAGTATCATGCATTGCATTTAGAGCCAACTGCCCTTGATCTATTCCCAAATGTAATGTCTTATTCTCCAACATCTAGAGATGCATTTATAACTGAACACTGTTGTAAACAATGGAGATAGAAAAAATCCTTGTCCTCAAAATACTCATATGAACAAATCAAATAGGTAACAGCTCTGTAATAAGTGGTATGAGGATGATTGACATAAATTTGGCAATCCAAGTACACCTTGTTTTGAGCAGTAGTAACTAAGGTGAAGGGGAAGGAAAAGTGTAAATAAAGATACAGTGAACAGTAAAAGTAGGAGAGAAGATAAAGATAGAATGGTAGGTATACAGAGACAATGAAGACCTAAAAATGCATCTTTAAAAGTAAAGAAATCAGCAGGGTGTGGTGGCGCACGCTTGTAATCCCTGTGCTTGGGAGGCGGAGACAGGAGGATCACGCTGGTTAGAAGCCAGTCTTGCTGGCTTAAGAGACCCTGTTTCCATATTTAAAAAAATATAAAATAGGTCTGGGAGTGTAGCCTGGAGGTAGAAGGGTTTCCAGGAACTCCATTACCACAAAAAAAAAAAAAAAGTAAAGAAATCACCAAAGGTTTTGAACTAGTAAATAAAACACATAGAATGAACCAATCATATTCTTTTTCAAATACTTTCAATGCTGTGTTCAACTAAATACACATTAATAGAAACCATTGTTAAACACAAATATATTATTATTACCAATTAAAAACATATCAACATTACAGTTACCCAACATCAAGCAGCAACTGTTGAGCAACTGCTCAACAGCTTTCCTTTATTTTTCTGGTTGATTCTGAATCCTTGGGTGACTTGTTAGTAAATGACTTGAAAATAAAAAGTGACTCAAAGAGTCTTCTAAAGCCTTATTAATTGTTAACTCACTTTACTTTTAAGCCACCTGCTGTAACTCTAAAAGTAGATTATAGGACAAAGACGTCAGCAACCCAATAAGGAGAGAATAAGTTTTTAGTTCCGGATTTGTAGCATGATACATGTTTTAAACCCAGGAAACTACTCAATTTATCAATCCATCCTAAATGTTCTTAGGTTTTAGACTTATAGAACGCTTGATTTGTGGGTCAAATTATAAAAGATGCTAACTGACATTTATACCATAAAAATATGAACCAACTCATTTCATAAGCCTTTTTTGAAACATTCCTTTTTTTGAAAAAAAATCAATGTCCTGAGAAATTAAGAAAACCAGACACAAAATTATACAATTACAAATTGTATAATTATGGCAATATATATCAGTTTAAAATATATAGAATTTTTAATTCACTAAAATTTTAAATATTTTTTACATTTATAGGAATGTATAAAGTTACATGTATGAGTATGTCCACCATGATACATCTTAATTAATTTAAGAAACTATAACACATTTTACATTTATATTTACAGTAAGTATTTTATGTATATAATTTACATTTACAGCATATATAAATTCAAATGTGGACATTTAATGAGAAATATTTGATATATGTAGATGTTATAAAATTTATAGTTGAAAGAGTAAGTCAACATGCTCAAGGTGTTCCAAAAGTAGTTAAAGTTATTCAATGAACAAATCAAATATTGTTTTATATTTATATTAGTTAAAACTAAAAATTTAGTTCAATTACAGGAGCCAAGTAAGTGCTCATTTAGCTAGCACACATGGCTAGTGGTTGCTTTATCAGAGAGTGCAGTTCTTGAGCCTCATCAGTCATAGACTTCACACATGTGTATCACTCTAATGTTTTAGTAGAAGATATGAGGTTGAAGTGCTTATTGGTATGACATACTGAAAACATAAAAGCTTTTATGGTAACAACAAAATAGTAGCTAAAACTGAAATAATAAGCCTTTTGATCTTATCTTTTGGTCTATAGTAGGTCACACACAGCATTTATTACTTGCTAAGCATTTTTCTAAACATTTAACATTTATTAACTCACTTAATCTTCCTAGTAATGCTATGAGGAATGAAGTTTGCTTGGTTATGGACCTTTAGTGTCTTAGTTACTTTTTCAAAAGACCCCAAAGTCAAAATAAACATCTAAGAGTTGTATGAATTATTTATTTTGGACCAAAAGTCTCTAAAAAATTTTTGGAACTGAAGGATATTATCCTGAAATTAGTCTCCCATGTAAGGGTGGTATCTTTTCTCTTATTTTTGTAAACAAGAGAGAACATAGAAAACATAAGGGACTTTAAATGATGCAAAAATAGATGAAGAGTAGTTGAAGTTGGTTAGGGCTGAGAGTTAGAAAGGGGAAGAGGAAAGCCTGGGGAAGGAAACAGTTCAAATAATCATATGGCAGTATGTGACAGTATTACTACTAATGCCACTGACTACTGTGGGAAAGGATATGGAGAAAAGTACATAAACAGCTGTGCACATTTATGTTTGAACAAAATGAACCTCTCTATAACATATAATTGCAAAGAACCAATAAAAAATTAATTAAATTTTTTATTATTCCAGAGACACTCCATTCTCTGCAGAAAACCCTTTCTGATCATTGCAAATCTTAATAGTCCCTGGAGAAAGAAAGGTAAAATCAAGAATTATTTTTGTTGAATATTTTGGTCACAGTAATGGGGAAGCTGACTAGTACAGAACTGGAGAATATCAAGATATGTGAGATAAGCCAGGCTCAGAAAGTCAAGGGTCATATATTTTCTCTCATATGTGGGAACTAGAAAAAAACAAGGAAAGGAAAGGAACTTCATGAAAGTAGAATTGAGATAAGTAGAATAGTTGAAGGGACTTGGGGAAGGAAGAAGGGAAGATATGGAAAGAAAACAGACTAAACTCTGTTATGTATGTTACGAGTGTGAATGTCAATATTATATATAATTATAATGTACTAATAAAGTTAGTTTAAAACCTCATATACCATTGAAACCTGAAGTAAAACCATTATGTATGTATTAAAAATAACCTCTTCTTTCCCCAAGGAATATCATTAAGATTTGCAGTGATCAGAAAGGGTTTCCTGCAGAGAACTGAGTGTCTCTGGAATAATAAAAATTTTAGTCAAATTTTTATTGGTTCTTTGCAATTATATATACATGTATACTTACATGTATACACATGTATACTTACATATGTATACACATGTATACTTACATATATACATATGTATACTTACATGTATACAGTTGTTTGTGTACTTTGCTCCACATCCTTTCCTACAGTAGTAAGTGGCATTAGTAGTAATACTGTCACATATTGCCATCACTGTGACCAAAATATTCAACATGAATAACTTGAGGATAAAAGGTTTATTAGGCTCATAGTTATAGCTGTTTAGTATGTAGTCAGCTGGCTCCAAGGCAGGAACTTCAGGATGGAACAGGTTGTGGAGGAAACCTGTTCTTGGAAGACAGAAAAAAAGAGAGGGAGCAGAGAGGGCAATGGACAGATACAGCCCCCAAGGCCACACCCTCAGTGCCCCATCTCCTCCAGTCATGCACAGCTCTGCCTATAGCTACCACCCAGTAAATCCATTCATCAATGAGCGCATCTTTTGATAACAGTAAAGCCATTCGTCAATTATTTCACCTCTGTATATATGAGCTTTTCTGGAGGAAATTCTATATTTAAACCATATCAAGTTCCATTTATTTTCCTTCATATGACATAATTTCATTCTTCTTTATCACTGAATAAAATGCTATTTTATATATATGATTATAGCATATTTTATGTATATTGTATATATCTTATATATAATATATTAAAGATTATTTTTTGTGGTACCAGGGATGGAACCCAGGGGATTTGTACCTCTGAGCTACACACCCTGCCCTATCTTTTATTCTTTATTTTGAAACAGGGTTTCACTGAGTTGTAAAGGGTCTTGTTAAGTAGCTGAGGCTGTCTGTATACCACGATCCTCCGGTCTCCGCATTCAAAATGCTGGGATTACAAGTGTTCACCACAATGCCCAGCCTATATTACATATTAAATATAACATTTCCTTTATATATTCATTTATTGACAGATATCTAGTTTGGTTCCATAATTTGACTATTATGAATTATATTGCTAAACACATGAATAAGCATTTGTGTCTATAGAATATTGACATTAACCATTTTCCATAAATATCAAGAGTGATATAGCTGGGTCAAAAGGTTATTTCAGTCCTAGTCTTTTCAAGAACTTCTATACTGATCTATATAGTGTTTTTAATGATTTACAATTCTACCCTAGTATGTAAATGTTTCTTTTTCCCTACATCCTCACCAGCATTTATTATTGTTTGTATTCTTCAAAGGGCCAAACAATTTAATAAATATTACATATTAAGTTAGACTAGCCACTTCAAATATGTGTTAATTGAAAGAAAAATTATCTTTATTCTAATTTCAGTTACGTACAAAAAGTACTTGGACATTGTACAGTTTTTCAAGTCTTGACATCATATTGAACACTATCATTTTTACCATTCTATTCTGATTTCATGTGGTACTTGTTTCTTTTATTGTAATCACTGAAAACTCAAGCTTTTTAAAGATATAGCATCATTGAAAGAAATTATACATGATTTAAAGTTAAAACTAGAATTACCTTGAAATAGTATTTTGGCTGTGTATAAAAGGCATCACTGTGTTTCTATTGAAATTTTAAAATATCCTTTTCTGGCCATGTGAGTTTACTTAGATATCTTGGTGGACAGTTTCTGGAGGTAAGGAGGAATATAATTATTCTCATCATTTTATACATGGGCAAACAACATGGGGAGTTAAGTAACTTTCCTAAAACAGCACAGTGAGTACGGGTATAATAGGGTGCTGGGTTTTATACACAAACTCATCCTCACCAGAATTTATTATAAATTGTCCATCATCTATAAATTTTAATTATCTTACATTTGTCCTTTAAAAATAATATAATCGATAGAGATTCAAAATGGCGACTGAGGGACAAAGCACTTCTCAGTAGTTGAAATAAATAAAGTTCAACTAATGAGAAAGCAGTGTCTCAACCAACAAAATAAATATAGCTCAGAAACCAAAACTGATCCAGGAACCTCGCTGAAGGAAAACCAGGAACCTTGAACTGCGGGAGGGGAAGAAGAAAAAAAAAAAAGGCTTGTGTTTCGGATCAGCTGCAGCCACAGCTGGGCTGCAGGCAGGCTGCTGCTATGCGGGCTACCAGCCCAAACCACAGCCCTGGGACCTGACTTACACCAATGTGGCAACAAAATCCGAATGCTCTTCCGGAGACCCAGGAGTCACCTCTGCACCGGACTCTTCTTTTTCTCCTTCTCCTCCTCCTTCTCCTTCTCTCTCTCTCTCTTTTTTTTTTTTTTTTTAGCACTGTGGATGGAATTCAGGGGCATTCTACCTCCCAGCTACACCGCAAGCCCTACCTCCTCCTCCTCCTCCTCCTCCTCCTCCTCCTCCTCCTCCTCCTCCTCCTCCTCCTCCTCCTCCTCCCTCTCCTCCTTCTCCTTCTTCTTTCTTCTTCGTCCTCTTCCTCTTCCTCATCTTCCTCCTCCTCCTCTTCTTCTTCTTCTTCTCTTCTTCTTCTCCTTCTCCTCCTTCCTCTTCTCCTTCTCCTTCCTCTTCTCCTTCTCCTCCTCCTCCTCCTCCTCCTCCTCCTCCTCCTCCTCCTCCTCCTCCTCCTCCTCCTCCTCCTCTTCTTCTTCTTCTTCTTCTTCTTCTTCTTCTTCTTCTTCTCTTCTTTTTTTTTTTGTGTGTGTGTTACTGAGGTTGGAACCCAATGGGCTTCTCCACCTCCGTGCTATACTCCCAGACCTATTTTATATTTTATTTGGAAACAGGGTCTCACTAAGTTGTTGAGAGCCTCACTAAGTAGCTGTGACTGGTTTCGAACATGTGAAATCCTCCTGTCTCAGCCTCCCAAGTGCTAGGATTAAAAGCGTGTGCCACCATGCCCGACTTATTCTTTATTTTGAAACAGGGTCTCACTGAGTTGCAAAGGGCCTCACTAAGCTGAGGTTGCCTTCGAACCATGATCTTCCTGTCTCAGCCTCCGAAATGTTGGAATTACAATTGTGAACCACCATGGCCTGGCCCTGGGTTTTCTTTCTACTTGACTACTTTTAACAAATATCACATTGTATAAACTTCTATTGCTAAGAGAAAAGGTGAAACCAAAAGAAGTCAGGAGACTAGTTCTAATCATATGGATATTTCCACAGAAAACTGAATACTTTGCTTGGATACTTGCAATCCTGCTGGGAGACTGTTAACTCCAATGAGAGCATAGAGCTTCCATATAGTTTAAGAGCTCCTCTTTGGCATTTATTTCAAAATCATCTAAAAGTCCTTCTAGAATTCCACATTCATGCCATATGATTTTTCTCCATACTATTTTTTCTTAATGTTAAATTCTGAGACAGAATTATAGTTGTTTTTCCTGAATGAGTTATCTCATTATTAACAAAGTTATAAAAATACACAGAACTGAATACAGTCGTGTACACCTATATTCCCAGCACTCAGGAGGCTGAGGCACTGAACTCCTGTGCATCATCTGAGCTCAAGAGTTCAAGCGTCTTGGCAACAAAGCAAGATTCCATAGAATAAAAGGAAATGAAATACCTCGGGTTATTTTGGGCAGTAAAGTTTAACTAATACTATTAACTTGCAAAAGAATAAGAACGCATTCTGTAACAGATACTTATATCAAAATTACTAAACCAATATGATGTCTGGGAAACAACATGAGGAATCTAGTTTCTGCCACTAACCAACTGTGTGTGTGTGTGTGTGTGTGTGTGTGTGTGTGTGTGTGTGTGTGGTACTGGGGACGGAACACTTCTACCTCCTGGCTACACTCCCAGACCTATTTTATTTGAAAACAGGGTCTCTTAAGCCAGATAGACTGCCTTTGAACCTGCATGATCCTCCTGTCTCCTCCTCCCAAGTGCGGGGATTACGCCTGGCTAACCAATTCTTTTTAAAAAAATACATTTATTGCTGCATTGCAATTATAAAAGTTAGTGATATTCAACACGATAAATTTATACATGTAAACATCACTTGGTGTGATCCTCTCTGGACCCCACACCACTGCCCTCTACATCCTCCCTGCTTCCCCATACAAGTTAATGAGATTGGTAGTGAGGCTTTCATTTATGAATATAACATTGTTTGATCTGTTTTTTTTTCCCTCAAGCCTCGTTTTGCCCCCCTCCCTTTACTATTTCATCAATGTCTCTTCTCTTATATTCAAAGTCCCCTTTCTTTCCAATTTTCTCTCTAGCTTCCATATATGAGAGGAAATATATGGTACTCTTGTAGAAGGCTGATCTCTGGGATTTATTTCTCTAACAGTTTAGAATACCTGTCTCCCCCACAGCAGGCTTAAAGAAAGTCCCCCAATGTTGATGAAGAACTCTATGAAAAATCACTTGTCAGCCATAAAGAAAAAAATAATTATGTCATTTACAGGAAAATGGATGGAACTGGAGGACATTGTGCAAAGTGAGATTAGTCAGTCACAAAAAATAAGAAATCAGATGCTCTCCCTAATATGCAGAAGCTAAGAAGAAAAATGGGTCATAAAAGGAACTCTAGATAAAGAATGAGATACTATGGATGAGCAAGTAAGGCAACCTACTTGAGGGGATGGGAAGAAAGTAGAGAGGAAATGCTCTAATGCATATGATGTACTTTAATAAACATATCAATATCAATCACTAAGCCAAACATGAGGAGAGAGGGAAATGGAATGGGATGAGAACTGGGTAAAGGCTAATTGGGGGATGTGTGTATGTATGTCTCCACCATCTTGTACCTCATTAAGACATATGACAACAATGCACCAAAAAAAATAAAAAAAAGGAAAATCCCTTGCCAGATTAACTATAATGACCTTTTTCCTAATTCTTCAAAGTGCTAAAATATACAAAAGAGCATGTAAAGAAAACCTGGAGTTTTTTCTATAAAAGCAAAGACTGATAAAAGTAAAAATGACATAATGGATAATATCCATAATATCCAATGATATAATGTATAAATAATTTCAGAATAAAGAAAACTACCATAAGACTTCATAAACTGACAAGTATTTCTTACTGTTAAGAGAAATGAGCATTTTCATATTCTAGGAATAATACTTTACATTATGATTTACTCGTTTACTCTTTGCAACAAGTTCTGTGGCTTTCTCTTTATTGATAACTTTTGTATATTAACAGTGCATTTATTTAGGCTGTCCTAATTTAATTCAAGAAGTAAATTTTGAGAATAGATATAAATCAGACATCTTTTCTGTCTTTGAGGAGCTCATACTCCAGAGTAGGGATGGTAAAATATATGAGAGAAAAATCAATAAACCTAAGTATATTAACAGAAGAATTTTAACATGAATGCTTGAAAATAATTGACAAATAATGGATGCTAATAAGATGCAAACATATGCATAGCTCTTTTATCAAAAACCTGGTTCTGACTTTCTCAAATTCATAGTCAAGATTATAACCTTAAACAGAGTTTTACTGATATTATTTTAATGGCCCCTATTTCTAGCTCCCCTGATTCTGCCCTTGGCCCCTTGAGAGTATTCTCAACATAGCAGCCAGAGCTAAAGCTTTTAAAACAAGTCAGACAATGTCACTCATTTCTCTGCTTAAAACTCTGCAGTGACTTCCCATTTCACTTAGAATGAAAGCCAAAGTTCTTTCAACAACCTACAGAACTCTGCATGATCAGTCAATGGAGCATGACCACACCCCTCTCAAGAACTCATTAGCTTTCTGAGATAAGCTATAACTTGCTCATTTTATACTTTCCACGTGAGTTTGCATTTTATTTGTGGCATGTGACATTTGTGGCCTAACTTTTATGCCTTTGCCCTGCCCTGGATTTTCCTCTTCCTGAAGGTTATCTTCCCAGATCTATCGCATGCTAGCTCTTTATCTCTTCAAAGTCTTTACTAAAATGCATGTTTTTAATGAGACACTGTTTATCCTATTGAGAACTGAAGACATCTCTGTTTAAACACATCCATGACACACATTTCCAGTTCCCTTTACTCTGCTCTAATTGTTTTCCATAGCAGGTATTGCTCTCACATGTTAACAGTTTACATATATTTATTATGAGTTCAATTATGCTGGGAGTATGTGCTATAGAGACAGAGTTCTTGATCTGATTCTTTCACTGATTATCTCACACACTCCAAGAACTGCTCAACAAATACATGTTAAATAAATAAAAATATTTTCTAAAATATGATGGTAATCCAAAAACTATTTCCAGAGTCATTTATTTTGAGAACTATGGCAAACTCTTTTAAAATACTCCGTTCATTTTCTAGTAATCAAATTTTATTAAATTAGCAGGGTTCACTGGTATTTAATTTTCCATTAAGTTTTCTCTTAATCTATATTTTGTTTCCCAAATTTGGCTATGTCCTCCCCCCCTATCATTTAAACTTCTCATAAAAAAGAACAACTTTTAACTTTTGATAAAAAAAAAAAACTGGATAAGGAGGACTGAGTCAAGTTGAATGTTAAGAAATGAACGTGCGCTTATAATCCCAACATTTGGGAGGCTGAGACAAAAGGATAACGGTTCACGGACACCCTCAGCTACTTAGTGAGGCCCTTTGCAACTCAGTAAGATCCTATTTCAAAATAAAGAATAAAAATAAATAGGGTGGGGATATAATGGAGGGAGAAAACCCCTGAGTTCCACCCCAGTACTACACAAAAAAAGAAGTTAAAACATATGTCAATACATCAGTGTAGATCAATGATCTTAGACAAAGGTTGTAGTGTAACAGAAAAGCATTAAGCTCTTATATAGTATAGCCCGGAGGTAGAAGCCTCTGTGTTCCACCTCCAGTACCACCAAAAAAAAAAAAAAAAAAAAAAAAAAATTATAGCTTTATTCCCAGTGAAACAAATGATTTGCTGTATGAACATGGATTTCTGCATCTTCATTGCAAAAACTTCCATTAAAAATAGTAATTCTACATTCTACATGGTCAATGTGATTATGAAATTGTTGAGTTCTGATAAAAATTAGGTATTATTCTTATAGCTATCGTTTCACAGTTTAATTCATATTTAAGATATGTATTTTAAAATTCTTGTTTATTCAGAAATCTTTGCAGAAAGAATAATAATAAATAATTCCATGTTACCTAAAACATAGTATACATTCTTCCCACTTAAATGTTTATGAACAAAATCCAGGTGTTCACATAGATTTTTCTAATGGTGAATGCATGAATTAATGAATATGTGAATATATGAGTTTACTTAGTTTTTATGAAACTGAAGTGAAACCTGTAGAGTCAAGTATCCCATTACAGGTTTATTTAAAAAAACATTTGAAGCCGGGCATAGTGGTGTGTACCTTAGTTCCAGCTACTCAGGAGGCTGAGGCAGGTGGATCTTTGAGTCCAAGAGTTCAAGGTCAGACTGCATAACATGCCAAGAACGCTTTTTTTTCTTTTCTTTCTTTCTTTTTTTTTTTTTTAGAATTTTATGGGTGAAATGTATTTACTCATCATAATGAGATACAAAGTAATATATTCATATATGCACATAACATCTCTCAATGTATTTCCTCCACATCTAAAACTGCTACTCCTCTTCTTCCCTTGCCATATATGTTAGTGAGATTGTAGTAATACCTTCAAATATGAACAGAACATTATTTGCTCTCTTTCCATTCTCAGGCCTCCTTTCCTCCTCTTATCCTCCCTCACACAATCCCCTTTCACTATTCTACTGGTTTCTCTCCTCATTTACATGAGGTCCCTTTTCTTTCCTATTTTGTCTCTAGCTTCCAAATTATGCACCCAACTTAGGGGTCCATCAAATGATGAAGGATAAAGAAAGTGAGGTATATATGCAAAACAGACTTTTCTTCAGCCATAAAGAACAAAATTATGCCACTTATAGGAAAGTGGATAGGATTTGAGAATCTTATGCTAGGTGTGCTCGGCCAGCCTCAGAAAGTCTTTGTTTTCTTTTATGTGGAACCAAGAACTCATTTCAAAGAACAAAAAAGTTAGGCCATGGTACACGCCTGTAATCCCTGTAGTTGGGAAGCTAAAGCTGGAGGAGAGCAGGTTTAAAGGCAGCATACATTAATATGGCAAGATTTTATAATAAAATAAAATTTAAGATGGTTTAGGGTAAAGATCAGAAGTAGAATGCTCCTGGGTTCAATCCCCAGTGCCACACAAACAAAAAAACAAAAATTAATATTATTTGTAATTTTTTCATTTATAATGCAGGATTCTCCTCTATTTTACTTGCAGTGTTTGTTGATTGATGATTCCTTTACTTATTCAATACACTTTACCAATACTATATTAAAACTGCGAGGCTCTCAGCCAGATGTGGTGGCGCACACTTGTAATCCCAGCATTCAGGAGGCTAAGACCAGAGGATCATGGTTCCCAGACAGTCTCAGCTACGTAGGCCCTCCACAACTTAGTGAGACCCTATTTCAAAATACAGAATAAAAAATGGGGCAAGGGGTGTAACTCAGAAATCAAATGACGCTGGGTTCCATCCTCAGACCCTCCCCCCGTAAAAAAAGGTAGGCTATGTTATAGGCATTTGATCCATATTAGTGAAGAAAAACATTCCAGTTTTTAGGCCACTTATATTCTCATTGAGATAAATGGAAAGTAAAATAATAATTATTACTCATAGTAATTATTTAGTATGTCAAGAGGTGATAAAGCTGTAGAGTAAAAAACCAAGGGCAAGGACTTGCAAAAAACTGAGGTTGAGATGGAATTTTGCTACTTTACATAAGAGCCTGGGAGAAGACCATTTGAACAGAAAATGAATGCATGGCCATGGGGCTTTTGGAAAGAGGAAAGGGCTTGGAGAGGGCTTGGAGATAGATGCATGCTTGGAATATTCAGCACAGGGACTAGGCTGGGAGGCCAATGAGGCTACTAGAAAAGAATAAAATACCAGGGTGCAAAAAGCAGAAGACTAACATGATCTAATTTGTTATTAAAAAAGATAACTTCTTTGGGTGCTTAGAATAGACTATAGGGGTATATTTAATTGCAAAAACAGGGAACTTAATTAGGAGCAAAAACAATAGGTATTGCTACAATAGTGGTCCAGACCAGGGTAGTATTACTACGTTGGTATGGCTATGGCATTGCCAGCTTATATTTATATTTTGAAAATAGCATGAATGTGATTTCCAGAGAGAATTGTACTGGAGTATAAAAAAAAAAGAGTACACTTCTTAAATGTTCTTAAATGTCAATCTAAAATCTCTTAGTATTTTGTCTAAGAAAATAAAAACATAGAATCACTCTTAACAAATTGATTGAGCTCAGGCCAAATAAGGTTTTAAGGGGATGAATAAGAGTTTTATCTGGACATATTAGGTCTTTCAGTTAGCCAGCTAAGTGGAAATTTGGAAGAAGTAGATGTATATAAATGGTAAAGATAGAAATATGAGACTAATAAGAAATTGTGGTATAGCTCAATGTTAGAATGTGTGCTTATTGTAACTGAGGCCCAAGGATCAATCCCCAGAATTGGGAAAGTGTGTGTGTTCATGTGTGCATGTGTGTGTGTGTGTGTGTGTGTGTGTGTGTGTGTGTGTGTGTCAAAGTTAGAATGTGTGCTTATTGTAACTGAGGCCCAAGGATCAATCCCCAGAATTGGGAGTGTGTGTGTGCGCGCGTGTGCATGTGTGCACGTGTGTGTGTGTGTGTGTGTGTGTGTGTCAATGTTAGAATGTGTGCTTATTGTAACTGAGGCCCAAGGATCAATCCCCAGAATTGGGAAAAAGTGTGTGTGTGTGTGTGTGTGTGTGTGTGATCTGTTTAGATAGATTTTAAAGCTTTGAGGTCTAGAAAAGATTACTGAGGAAATGAGTATAAATAGAAAAGAGACCTGAAGAAAAAACAAATAATAGGGGAAAAAAAAGAAGAAATTTATAAAGAAATTTGTGAAGAACAGTTTAGGGACATGGAAAACTTGAAAGAATCCAAGTAAAAGAAGCAGGAAGTAGAGGAATGAGAATTGACCATGGCATTCAGCATTTTGATGTCATTAGAATCTTTGATAAAAAGAAATTCAAAGTATTTGAGGTTGGGTCATTGAAAACATTAGTTAGGTGAGTCTAAAATAAGAATAAAAAATGAAAGCAAAATAATAATGACTATAGACATATAATGGAATAACTACAAAAAAAGAAGCATTTCTCACTGCTCCTGTATTCGTATTTGGATGTTTGAAACGTAGGTGACTGAATCTAAATCAATAATAACAGAATAAGCAACTGCTATGGTAACAACAGTAAACATTTATTTAAATAATTAAATATTATTTTCTTATATGTCACTCATCACAAAGAAGATAAGGTAAATGAATAAATTGCCCAAGTCAAAGAGTGAAAAAGAGGGGAAACTGAAAGTAGTCTTTTTTTAATCCATTAAGTTAAACATAATAATTACCCACAGTCTACATATTAATATTTAGAAACAAAGAGCTCATGATTTCAATGAATAACAAAATTTGAATACTAAATGTGATAATTTAAAGAAAAATATTTTAAGTATAACTTTTTTATTGTCTTTATTACAATTATTTTTATTACTTCTAAAGAATTTCACCAATAGTACTATTCAATTTCAGTCTTCATTTAATTATTAGTATATAGGCCTTTTAACCAGAAAATACTCTGAAAATCAAGTACAAAGGAGAACTCTTGTACTTGATATGAATGCTCTACTTTGGGCATTTACATCTGTTCCACTTGAGAATGTAAATGTATATAACTATATATAGTAACTCAAAGCCATATTCATTAAGTTAGATATTTACCAATGTGAAAAATTAATAACAATTTAGCTTGTTTTTAAGGTTTCAATAGGAAATAGAGACTAATTTTGGTTTCCAATTCAACTCCTTGCAAACAGATACATTTTTTAAAGTCCAAGCTTAGACTAGCTCTTATTCTATTTTTCCCCCATGATGTATATGCTGCTACATTAATAAGGAGAAAAAATGGGTCAAGCCCTGTTAGCTATTCAGAGTGTGGGTGGAAATTCTTTGAGGAACTTTCTGGGGATGCCTCTAACATGGGAATTGCTGTTGAGATTCCAGGAGAAAAAGATAACATTCTGTCAGTACCAATATCTCTTACAAATAAACCCTTTCACACCCACAAAAAAAGAAGGTTAGAAGGTGCCTGAAATCTAACAATTAACCAATATCATTGCAAAGTCTTAGAGCAAAAAATCCTATGCTGAGCCTACACAATGCACACAATATGTTCTTTTTAATATACTTGCTGATAAGAAAAATGCTCTAAGACACAAAATAAGTGTTAATATAAAAATACTTTATAAATTATTCTCTGAATCATATCTTTATTTATTACATGATAACTAAATGTCATATAACATTGACTTTCTTTTTCTTTCAAAAATTATTAAATTTATTTATTGGAATTTGATATGCTAAATCTGAGTATTTTAGATTTCAGTGAAATAAGATTAGCATCTTGGAAATTGAAATAAGTTTTCTTTATCATACAGAACATGTAAACACCTGTGTATGTGTGTATGTATGTACAGGTTCCCTTGGTTTAATACTTTAGGCAGAAACAATAGTGATGACTACCTCCTCTGTGATAAAAACTAGTAGTATGGACTACACTTTGGGCTCACTGGAAGAAATGCTGTATCTAATATTATGTTAACTAATACTTTTACATATCTACTATATGTCAAGGACTATATAACATTTTGAAAGAAAAGTCAGATAAGACACAGTCATACTTTAAGGATTACATAATATTTATAAGAAAACCAGAAAAAATAGTATAACAGTTTTGGTAGAGATTGCATATATTATGTGGGGAATGTCTGGGTGATTTCCCAGAGTCTTAGTTTTGAAAGGTAAGTAAATGAGCCACTTGTAGATATGAAGAGTAGTAGATACAACAGCTTAGTATTTCATAAGGGAAGGGTTATGAGGGTACTGATGTAAATTCATAAGAGATGAATCTAGAGAAAAGATAAGCCAGATCATCAATGGCCTCCTGTGGTAATCAGAAAAGCTTAACTTAACTCTGAAAACTATACTGTATCACTGAAAAACTATAAGCATTTTACTATAGAAAAATTTGTTTAAATTTTATTTGAGTGGTTCATTTAACCTGATCTCTGATATCATACTTGATCCATGATACCTTATGTTAAATATTTCATTTGTACAATCAACTGTTCATAGCATATTAAATGTAATGAGTGCTTTTTTTTCATAAAAACTTGTTTATAGTATTTTATTCAAGTAACCTAGAGCTATTTCTTTCATGTCAAAAAGCATATTTCCTTAATACTCAAAACTTATATGCCCTGATATTATTCCATAATTGGAATAATTAATAATTATTATTAATAATTCCATAATAATGGAATAATAAGTACTAGTACCACAAAATAATAACTGTTTAATAACTGATTTTCTGATATAATAAGAAAGATTATGTTTATCTTTTTTATTTTTTACTGGATATGGAACCCAGAGGCATACTTCCAAGCTATTCCCTTGGCCCTTTTTATTTTGAAACAGCATCTTGCTAAGTTCCTGAGGCTGGCCTCGAACTTTATAATACTCTTAATATAGCCTTCCAAGTATTGGGATTATAGGCCCTGTGATGTTAATTGTTTTATCCAGCTGGAATGCAAGAACATAATTTAACAATATCCCTAAAATAGAATTTCTTGATTTGGATTAAATGAATAAGTACTAATGCTAAGGAGAAAATAGGAATATTTATTCAAAATTAGTTTAAATTTGGGTTTACAGTATCCTGCCTTACAGAGATTTACTTGTGTATTTATTAGCTTGTAAGCTCTTTCTTATTGTAAAGAGAACTTATCTTAGGCTCTCAAACATTCTCCATGCCAAGTCTATTTCCATATACACAGCAGGCACTAAAGTGGATGTGGAATTGTGCATTAAACTTAGATTGTATTCTCTCAGAAAAAAAAAGAATAAAACACGAAGGCTGACGATCGAATCCAGCAGCTACTGGTTTTAGTTTTACTTTAAATATCAGGCAAAAATCGGAGTGGAGAGAACAGGAGGATTCTACATGTAATTACAGCAGACTCATTTTGATTTAATTAGCTTATGATGTTAGAGAAAATACAACTATTGTTTTCATTCTTTTAATAACTTAGAAGCCCAAACATAAAGTGTTCTACTAAAATTTTCTCATATGTAATAAACTATGCCTCTAAATATATACTGTTTAACCAAGATAAAATAAAATGAAGTCTTTCTAGGTATAGTTATTCTTGCACTGAATAAGCTGCTATTCTTATCCTGTACCATATGGATATATTCAAATGACGTAGGCAATAAAAATGGATTATCTCAAGTTTGTGAAGAGGTAATTCATTTTTCATAGTTATCATAATATAAATATCATTTGCATTTCAAAATTGATATTAATTTCCATAAATCAGTTTTGCAAATTTTTAAGCCAAATATTCTAAGAATAACACTACTTGGGAACAGGTAAAGAGGTGTTAATATATGGGTCTATAGTTAAATTTGTATTTGTTAGAAAACAAATCTCAGTGTTTATCTGAAGTAAACACTCAGGAACTGTATCTCCTCCTGTCAGTAATAAGCTAAGTAACCAGAAATAAAAACTTAAAAATTATTATAGTTAATCATGATTACTCAAAGATAGTCATGGTGGTGCACACTTGTAATCCCAGCATTTGGGAGGCTGAAACAGGAGGATCACAGTTCTTGGACTGCCTCAGCTACTTAGTGAGGCCATTTGCAATTCAGTGAGACTCTGTTTCAAAATAAAGAATAAAACATAGGGCTGGAGGTGTAGCTTGGAGTTAGAATATCTCTGGGTTTCATCCCCAGCACTACAAATTAATAATAATAATGATAATAATAAATAATAATAATAATAATAACTCCTCAAGAATTATCATTTTAGAAATTTTAGGATTCAGAATAAAGAGACTAAAAATTAAGGCCAGGAAGAGTAAATCTTCTTTAATGAGGAAAAAGTAGATTCTAAGAAGCCAACAGCCTATGCATATAGAAGAAGGAAGTAAAAATATTGGAAACTCACAGGAAAGAATTTTATATTGGTTGGTAACATTTGTAAAATATTATACTGTTTGAAGCCAAGAAGTGATGGAAAAACAACAACCAATAAAAAGTAAATCTCAAGGTAAAAAAAAAAAGACAATAATACAGCTTAGTGGAGCAGTGTTTAGAATTGTGACAAGCTGTCTCAGTCCATGCCAGGTGTTCTAAGAAAGTTTTTAGTGCGGGTAACTAGTAACAACAGAAATTTACTTCTCATAGTTCTGGAGACCGATAAGTCCAAGATCAAGGTGTAAGCTGATTCTGTTATGGTGAAGCCAGAGTCTCTGCTTAAGAGACATCTTTTTATTGCATCTTACATGGCAGAAAGGGCCAAAGACTGTGTCCTCACGTAACAGAGGGGCAAGGCAGCTCTCTTTAATCTTTTCATAAGGGCACTAATCCATTCATGAGTGTGCTGTTCTCATGATTTCATTGCTTTGTAAATGGCTCCACTTCATCAGAAGAATTTTGGAGAATTCGAGTATTTAGAACAGAGCAAAAGGCATACACTTCAGTATTTACACTGACAATGAAAAAGAGAATCTGCAACAAAAAAGGTAGAAGCCAGAACATTTTGTGAGGTAAGAAAAGTTGAATACAGTGTTCCCAACCCCAAATCTGAGAATAACTCTATCTGTGGATATTAATGAACTGAGTAGATACAGTCAGAATATAATAGTAATAATAGCCAATTAATGAAATTTACCAAACTCTTAGTATAATGACATTAATATTAGATAAACATGTATTGTGTTCTATATAATACCTTTTAAAATAAGGCAACTAATGATTTTTTAGGCAATTTTAAGCTAAGCAATTTAATTGCACTATTTAGTGTGTGTGTTATGGGAACTGAATTCAGGCGCACTCTATTATTTAGTTATATCCCCAGTCCTTTATTTTTATTTTTATTTTATTTATTTATTTATTTATTTATTTATTTATTTATTTATTTATTTATTTTTGGTGGTACTGGGGTTCCTGGAAGCCCTTCTTCCTCTGGACTACACTCCCAGACCTATTTTATATTTTTGAAACAGGGTCTCTTACGCCAGCACGGCTGGCTTCGAACCTGCGCGATCCTCCTGTCTCCGCCTCCCAAGCGCGGGGATTACAAGCGTGTGCCACCACGCCCGGCCTTATTTTTTTAAATTTTGAAATAGGTTGTCACTAAGTTTTCAGGTGCCTTTGAACTTGTGATTTTCCTGCTTTAGCTTCCTGAGTTACTGCGATAACAGAATTGCATTACCGTGCCTTGGTAATTACATAATCCTAATTGTCATAACACATTATGGGTTGAATATTAATAGCACTTAAGCCAGGCATCGTGACTCACACTTGTAATTCACCCCCCCCCGCCCCCGCGCGCACTTGGGAGGCGGAGACAGGAGGATCACACAGGTTCAAAGCCAGCCTCACTGGCTTAAGAGACCCTGTTTCCAAATAAATATATAAAAAAATAGGTCTGGGAGTGTAGCCTGGAGGTAGAAGGGTTTCCAGGAATCCCAGTACCACCAAAAAAATTATTAAAGATGAGAATATAAACTCAAATAGTTCAAGTCACTTAAAATCAGATGTTCTCCCTAATATTCAGAAGTTAGGGAGAAAAAAAGGTCATAGGAGAAAATCTAGACAAGGAAGAAGAAATCATTGATGAGCAAATAAGGTGACCTAACTAAGGGGTATGGGAGGGCAGAAGAGGGAAATTCTCTAATGTACATGATGTACATTCATAAACATATCAAAGTCAATCACTAAACCAAACATGAGAAGGAAAAGGGGAGAGAGATGTGGGGGTTGGAAAGGGCTAAATAAGTGATATGTGCATGTAAGCCTCCATCGTCTTGTATCCCATTAAATGGATGACTACAATGCACCAATAAAATATTTTTAAAATATACAATAACTAGAAAGAGACATAACCAGGACTCTATATAAGGTCTGTTTGATTCAAAAATATAGACTGCCTCTTTACCTATAGGAGTTGAAATAAGACAGTTCCAGATGAGTTCAAAGGGGAAAAGATACAGCTAGTAATTAAAGTTAAGAGACCTCATGAATCTATAAAGTGTCTAACAAAGGGCTAGAGAGAGATTCAAGAAAGGCAAGTAGAGAAAGTTTTAAAAAGAGACTATTTACAAAGGTGCAGAAAGCAAAATGGATAAGCATACTGAAGCTAAGAGGGAAGGAGCCATTCCTGAAATCTCTCAAAGCTGGAGCTATATCCATCAAGAGAGACATTTGAAAAGTGGTCTTTGAAGAAGATGATGGACACTGCTAACAAACACTCTCACCTCCCTTTCCTATGCCCTCTGCTTTCCAGCCAGGGGTTCCCATTTGCTAAGCCAGAAGATGGAACACAAGGAAGCCTGTTGATATTCTATGAATGTCATCTTCCTGGGTAATAGAATAGTGTGGAAAAATTTGGAGGGAAGATAAAAGGCAAATGGAAACCTTCCAGCACATCTGGGAGAAATTCAGAAGCATGAAGGTCAACCAAAAAGCATTGAAATGACCAGTTTGTTTGAGAAAACTGAGCTCTAGAAGCTTTTTGAGACTGTTATCCCTTTTCCAATGCTAAAATTAAGATTCGAAGTCAGGAGTAAACTTAATTATTTTGTGTATCATATACTATAAATGCTTGGGATGATACAGAGGTGCAGAAAATGACTTCATCAATAGACTTTAAGCTTAGACAATAATATCAGGAGATAATAAATGAGATGGCATCAAATTTAACTTCTGCAAAACAAAGGAAACAAGAACATGAAGAGAAAGACTATAGAATGGGAGAAAATCCTTGCCAGCTACTCTTCCAACATATGATTACTAAATAACTCCAAAAAGTTGCATAAATATAATCCAATCAAAAATGAGCAATTGAAATAAACACATTTGTCAAAAGAAGAAATTTAAATGGTCAACAAATATCTAAAAAAATGTTCAATGTCTTTAGCAACTGGTGAAATGCAAATCAAATTTACACTGAAATTTCATCATATTCTAGTTAGAATGGTAATCATACAAATATAACAAATAATAAATGCTGGAGAGGATTGGGGAAAAAGAAACATATATACTGGTGGTGGAATTGTACATTAGTACAACCATTATGGAGATCAGTTACAGAGGTTTCTCAAAAACTAGGAATGAAACCACCATATAACACAGCTACACCACTCCTCAGTATTTTCCCAGATGAGTTAAAATGGGAACACAATACTGATATATGCATACCCATATTTATAAATTTATAATAGTACAATTTATAACAGCCATGCTAGGTGTCCTTAAACAGATGAATGGTATAATTACATACCACATTTTCTTTACCCATTCATCTGTTTAAGGACACCTAGTCAGTCACACACACACACACACACACACACACACACACACACACACACACACTGGAGGATTATTGAGCAATAAAAATAGCAAAACTATGTCATTTGCATGAGAATGGATGGAACTGAAGAACACTGTATTAAGCAAAATATGACAGACTCAAAAAATTAATGATTGTGTTCCCTCTCATATGTGAAAATTAAAAGAAAAAAGGTGAAAGAGGTCAAATTTCTTGAAAACAGCAGAGACACAGGTAGAGAAAAGGGAAAAAGGGAGTAAGTGCAGAGTGAAAAATATGGTAATGTGGAAAAAACTGACTAAGTTATGTACATGAACAATTATGTTACAATGAATCTCATTTTGTGTAATTACAATGGTCAATAAAATCAAATGAATAAGTGGATAAATTCTTGGAGAGCAGTTCTTTATGTCTTACTTTGAAACTCTATCCCACTCCCAATCATGTATTCATTCTTTATAATGTCTGTATTTTATAGTTTATCTCAATTATTTTTGCAGTTAGATAAAGTATAAGTTAAGGGATAGTAGATTTCAGGGGATTCAAATCCTCTAAACAAATTGGTGTTTCCAGGCATGGGATCCTAGAAAGTACCTTTAACTAATACCATTGGCTTCTGCTTTGTTTAAGCCATAAATAACCATTTGCTATCGTCTATATATGTTTCAAGCCCGGAACTAAGTTCTTGGGGTATGAATGTGTGTCAAGCGTATTTTCTGTCTTAAATGAACATTTATTGTATAGCATAGACAAATATGTAGAATGTCATTTTGGATAGTAGTTTTAAAAAAATTTGATGGAAGACAAATGGTCAGAAATATGAGTTAGCCGGGCATGGTCACGCATGACTATAATCCCAAAGGCCGTCAATTAAATTTGACCCAAAATGGTCTTCACCAACACATATAACAACAAAACTGTCAAAATTAAACACAAACTTTGGGAGAAGTAAAATATAAGAAATACTTCACAGATAAAATGTTCAATAATAAAATGTTTCTTCCCTTCTCAAAAGAACTATTAGGGGACTTCTCTGCAGAAACTCTGCAGGCCATATTCAAAGTACTCTAGGAAAAAAAATGCCAGTCAATTTACTGAGGAAAACTATCAGAAATGAGGGAGAAATTAAAAAACATTCCCAAATTAAAATTTTAAAAAGTTCATTACCACTAGGTTTATGTACAGAAATTGTTAAAGGTAGTTGTTTGAACTGAAACAAAGACTACAAATTAAAAACATAAAACTTACAAAATTAGAAACCTAATGTTATATGTAACAGAGAGAAATACTCAGACTACTCTAAAATTGTAATGGTGGTATGTAAAGTAATGTTAGCCCTAGTACATAAGGGTTAAAGGATAAAATTATTAATAATAACTATGGCTAAGATCAATTTTCAAGAGATAAATATAACAAAATGATGTAACAAAATGGAAAAGTGGGAGTAAAAAGGAAGAGTTTTTGCAAGATGTCAAAGTTAAATTACTATGCTTAGACTATTATAATGTAGTTAGATATGGAACATTTCCTGAAGAACTCATGTATTAATGCTCCAGATTACAACTCCATGAGGGTAGTAATGTCATCAGCAGATGTATTCATTGTAATGCATTAATGTGGTAGAGGTATAGCTGAGAAAATGGGTCCCTGGGGGTTTGGCTTAGGGATTGTGCTTTTGTCTTTGAATGTCCTTGATAGCATGCTCACTTTGTTTTGCTTATGGCTTCCAAAATGTGAAAGCAGAGCTTTGCTTGGCCACCCTTCTCCTCTCCTCCACTGCTTCCCTTACCCTTCCCTGAAATCCACAGGCCCTTGATCTTACATGGACTGAACCTGGAATCTCCAAAAAAATAGTAAGCAAATAAATCTTCCAACCTTAAGCTGTATGGCCAGTGGTTTTGGACTATAATAGTGAGAATGTTGCCTGAAACATAGGGTAATAGGTTCTACATAAGCCTCAATGAAGCCAAAGAGCACAAATCTGTAATATATGCACACAAAAAAATAAAAATGATTCAAAATATACCACTCCATAAAATCATCGAATCACAAAGGCAGCAAAAGAAGAAGAAAATAAAGACAAATAGGATTACATCAAAATATAAAGTTTCTGCACAACAAATTAAAAGAAGTAAAACCATAACCTATACTGAAGAAAACCAAGTCTGTAACAGAATAATCTGAAAGAGATTTCCAAGACTAATTAAGTAAAGTGAACATAGCTGAAAGAAACTGAGACGTGACATAAAAGACATATAAAATAGATTACACCACTGCAACAAAAAATGAGTATAGGTTAGAAAACATAAGTAAGGGTGTGGTATAGGATGAGGCTACTGAAACAAATTGTCCTTTGTAGAGGAAAGATCAACCCAATGACCAAAGAGTGTTTACAGAGGATGTGGAAATTAACAAAAAGTTACCAAACATTAATACTTCTTAATGAAATACATGAATATAAAAAATTTAAATGAAAAATATCCAATAAGGATCCAGACTAAGGGTGGAAGAAGAGTGAAAAACACATTACCAAGAGAAAGAAAAAATAAATAGATAAAGAAAATAGAAAGAAAAAATAAATAAATCTTGAACCAAGATTCCTCTATGAAACTACTTTCCAAAAGCAAATTAGTCATACCTATAAAATTATCACAATTCCATACTTTAAACAAGTTGATGTCCATGTAAGAAAGCATAAAAAACATTCTCAAAAGACAAAATTTCTTCTACATATTTATAGAAAAATTGAAGATATAATCATTGCCTGAGATCTGAGACCATGTGACAAACTCAAAATGAGACTTGTACTATTATTATTATTATTGTTGTTATTATTATTAAAAAGATAAAAGGATACACTAAAATAAGTTAAATAGAAATAAGTACAAAAATTACTTTAGATAAGATTTCCAAACAGTGAAAATGGTAGTTAACAATTATGAGTAGATATTAGTATCTAAAACCTAAGGTTATACTTAAAAATTCAAGGAGTACAGAAGAATAAATAAAAAAATAAAAAATAAAAATAAAAAAATAGTTATTTTTATTTTATTTATTCTTCTTACATGAAATAGATTCAACAAATGTTATTCTGCATACTTAATTCAAATACTTAAATATTTGTTTTTATAAAAATTGAAGGTGGGCCAGGTGTGGTGGCACACGCTTCTAATCCCCGCACTGGGAAGGAAGAGACAGGAGGATCACGCAGGTTCGGAGCCAGCCACACTGGCTTAAGAGACCCTGTTTCCAAATAAAATACAAAATAGGTATGGGAGTATAGCCCGGAGGTAGAAGGCCCCTTGGTTCCATCCCCAGTACCACCAAAAAAAAAAAAAAAAAAAAAAAAAAAAAAAAAATTGAAGTTGGCCAATAATAAATTAAGAAATAAATAATATGCCACCAAATCTGATGAAAAGGCAAGATAAATATTAAAATTCAATAAAGCAGAAATAGAGAAATGTGAAACAAGATAATGCAAGAAAGCAAATTTATCCTGATATAAATGTCTTTTTATAAAAACATACTCAGATTTGTTTACATAAAGTCCATTTGGTATTTCTTGCTTATAGTAAACACATTTAAAATAATATAGCATAGAAAAATTAAAAATACTAATAATTTGAATATGGATAACTATACTGCAATTCTAATAAATTAAAACTACATGATGGAAATATTCTACAACCAATAAATTATGTGTTTTAAGATAATATTTTTTGTCTCCCATAATCTTTTATTCAAGGTGAATAAACAGTCATTGTGGTATATACATTTTTCCTGAATGACAGGCTTAGAATATCATTAGCAAATTCAACATAATCTAAAGTTATTAAGTATAGGTTATAAATTCTGATAGCACTGTAAGCTCTTGCAAAATAAGGATAGCAGACATTTTTTTTAAAAAAAAGGCTAAAGCAACTAACCAGTTTGAGTCGCATAAGTAGCTAGCATTTTAAATACATTCCATGATAACTTAATGACATCAAATTGTATTGTATTGATGATATATAAGAAGAACCTATTTTGGAATATGTGTGTGTAAAACTAATCAAAGAAAATAAATCAAACTATTAACATTAGTGGTTGTACTGTGCATTAGTTTAATTTTCTTCTCAATAATTTTGCATATAATACTAGTACTTGGGAGGCTGATACATAAGGGTCACATGTTCCATGACAGTCTCAGCAAGTCTCAGTAGTGAGACTCTCATCAACCTATGGAGACCCTGTTTAAAAAAAAAAAATAGAGCCTGGCGTGGTGGCGCATGCTTGTAATCCCCGTGCTTTGGAGGCGGAGACAGGAGGATCGAGCAGGTTTGAAACCAGCCGCGCGGGCTTAAAAGAGGCTGTTTCCAAATTTTAAAAAGTATAAAAAATAATGGGTCTGGGAGTGTAAAAAGATAAGCACAAAATACTGAAAGAGAAATATCAGGCTTCTGGATTAGAATACAAATGAAATATGTCAGTTTTCTATGTATAACCTAGAGACATCCTATCTCACAGCTACACCCCAACAATATTTTATTTTTTAATTTGAAATAAGGGCTCATTAAGTTGGGGAAGGCTAAGTTGCTCAGGCTGCTGTGAACTTGAGATTCTCCTGTCTCAGCCTCCCAAGCACTTCTATTAGAACTGTACATCACAATGCCTGGCTTAATTATATACTTACTGTAGTAGTCAAAATTATTTGCAAGAAAGTTCAAAGAGATATAAAAACATAATATTGAATATAAAAATCAGGAAATCTACAAAATCATAAAATACTGATTATAATTATAAATGAGTTTAAGTTTTTCTTCATATTTTTCTACTATAGATTTACCCCAGTAAACTTTACTTTTACAAACCGTTGAAAATAACAATTTATTATGTTATTAATCTGCTTAAAATCATAGTAAAAATCATACCCATCCAATAGAATCAGAATTGTATTTATCCATGTAAATATTCTCTAAATTTAGTATATAGAACATGTATTGTTCCTGAAGGCAAGAGAAAAAAACATTTAATTCTTCTAACATCCATCTTCTGCCTGGTTAAAAGTAAACCAACCACTGGGCATGGTGGCTCACACTTGTAATCCCAGCATTCTGAAGGCTGAGACCACGGTTCATGGATAGCCTCAGCTATTTAGTGAGGGCCTCTGCAACTAAGTGAGACCCTCTTTCAAATATAAAAGAATAAAAAATAGGGCAGGGAGTGTAATTCAGGGATCAGATGTCCCTGGGTTCATCCCCCAGACCCGCAATAAAAAAGTAAACCAACACCCCACTTCTTCACTTTATATGTGTTTCCTCATATGTAATCTTCATAGGCAACAGGGTAAGTTTCAGTTTTCAAACAAGTAATTTAGTATGTCATCTGTTCTGAAAGTTAAGAGTGGGTTAACCTAAAACTCAGCCTTCTCATAAATTTCTTAATTTTCTATGAAATTGTTAAGTCTCATTTTCTGACTTTGTTTTGACAAAGAACATGAAATTTTTCAGAAGCCTAAAATCCTGGTTTAAAGTAAGAGCAAAACAAATAAATGGAAAAGTAAATAAATAAATAAATAAACAAATAAATAAATGTTAAAATAAGAAATGTTTCCTTTATTCTATGCTTTACTACAAATTATATATTCATTTTTATGTAAATAATAATCAGTGTAATCTGTTTTTTCATTCAGACGCCCATCTATCCATTATTCCCCAAAATAATCCTATCCAAATTTTTCCTTCTTGTGTATATTTTATACTACTATTACAAACAGTAATTCATAAAATATATGATATTACTATTCATTTTCTAATGTGCATAAATATGCAGAGGTGTGTAATCCAACAATCTGTGCATTTTTTTAAATTCTTGTTTCTCTTTCCCTGAACTTCATTGTACAATTTACCTTATCTTAAGTTCTCCATAGTAACATATTACCAATAATACATGTACAAAGTTTGTGGCAAAGATCTATCTTGCCTAGAAACTGATACTTTAATATAGGTATGAAATATTATAAGTAAATTATATATATTAATATTAAAATCTATTAAAATAGATGAGTATCCTTTTCCCTATCCTTCATTAGCAAAATTAAGTTTGTCCAGAGTATTTTATCATTATTATTTTAATTTTATTTCCTTCATTACTGCTACTGATTTGGAGCATCTTTTCATTTCTTCTGTGAATCACCCTTTTATATGTTTTGTCTGTTGTTAAAATTAGATTTGGTGGTCTTATAAATTTGGAAAGAATTTGTACCATATATTAGGTATCATCTATTTTAATAATCCTCTATTACTCATATTTTTATTTTCTTTTCCTTTTCTTTCTTTTTTTTTTTTTGTGGTACTGGGGGTGGAACCCAGGGACTTTTCTACCTGCAGGCTCTACTCTCAGGCCTATTTTATACTTTATTTGGAAACAGGGTCTCACTAAGTTGCTGAGAGCCTCACTCAGTAGCAGAGGCTGGATTTGAACCTGTGCAATCCTCCTGTCTCATCCCAAGCGCTGAGATTACAAGCATGCGCCACCATACCCGGCTCATAATCTTTTCCAAATTGTTATTTGAAAGTTACCATACTATGTTTATAATTTATAAAAATGTATATAAACAGACATTTCTATTACTTATTTTAAAGATTTGTAATTTCTAATCTTGATTGAAGAAGTTCCTAAGCCCTAATTTATGTATATAGCTTCTACAGTTTTCTCACAAGACTTATATTTTAAAATTTGCATACATTTTTTACTCCATCTAGAAATTATTTTTGAATTTGATTTAAAACAAAGGAAGTGCTCACATGTAATTCCAGTACCTGAGGCTAAGACAAAAGGATCCCAGGTTTGAGGCAAATTTATGAGCCCCTCTTTTAAAATATATAAAAGTTGGGAGTGGCCGGGCGTGGTGGCGCACGCTTGTAAGCCCCGCGCTTGGGAGGCAGAGACAGGAGGATCGCGCAGGTTCGAAGCCAGCCGCGCGCTGGCTTAGGAGACCCTGTTTCCAAATGAAAATGTAAAAATAGGTCTGGGAGTGTAGCCCGGAGGTAGAAGGGCTTCCAGGAACCCCAGTACCACCAAAAAAAAAAAAAAAAAAGTTGGGAGTGATTGAGAGTGTATCTCAGAGATAGAATCCACTGAATTCAATCTCCAGTGCAAAATAAATAAATGTTATTTTATTTTTCAGAAATTTGACAAACATATCAGTACTATTTATTTAATAATATACTATTTCCTCAATGAACAAAAAAATGTTTTGCCTCATAATACATTTCATTATTTAGCAAAATCTACTTCTGGATTCTCTCTTTTACTAATCAGCTTACCTATTCTTATGCCATTATCATACTGATTTTATTATAGTGATTTTATGGTATGATCTGACATCTGGTAAGAAAAGTTCTCTCCCTTTCTTCTTTAATTCAAAAAGATCCTACCACTCTCTTCGCCTATAAACTTTATAATCACATTATTCAAATTTTATTAACTTTTCAAAATATTGATTACAATACTTAAAGAAATTAAATTATATTTTCATCCAATTTTTATTTTAATTATATTTAATTGTATTTTATCTTGTAGAAAAATACTTGCTATTTCTCATGAGATTTTACACTTAATAGTGTCTTTATATTCTCTTATGTAACTTAGATATTTTCAATAAGGTTATAATATTGTCATGATTATCAATCTACCAGTGATTGGAATCTTATATGGAATCACTACTATCTTTCTAAAATAAATTCCATTAAACCATAGATATTATTCTGAATTAAGCCATAGGTATTATTTTTTAAGAAGATATACTAGTATTTATTTTTAATTTTTATCTACTCCAGTGAGTTTAGACTTCTTATATAATCTGTATCAAAATTTTATATTAAAATTATGCGAGGTTCATAAAAATGGCCAAGAGAGTTTTTCATATGTATTATGTTCAGGGCTACTTTAAGATAATTATTTTCTAATTTTTCAAATAGATATTTTTATAATAACTGTTGTTTTCATATCAAATATCATAGAGATTTTACTCTCTAATTTAAATTTTTTCTTTAAAGGTAGAATACTTACTGATAATATTTTATAGTTTAAAAATATTTTATAGGATAGCTCATGAATTTTGATAGGATATCACTGTATATTTACTTGTGAATTTCAGAAAGAATGCAGAGAAAATAAATACATTATGTTGATACATATGATCAAGTGAGTTCCAAGTGAGTAAATAATTTTCACATAATTATTCATTAAATTAATAATGCATAAAAACCTTTAAATTTTTTCTGAAGGTAATATTTTCAGTCTTACAGCCCGCAATAAATTTTGTATTTAGTCTTACAAATTTACAAATGTTAACATTTTAAGTGAGACTAAAACATTATTTACATTAATTCCTTGGAGGAACAAAAGAAGAAATGTTTAGTGAAATACGACATATGATTATACAAGAGAAAACAAATTTCAAGGTGGTAAACCAAGCTCCATAAAACTCAGCAGCAGAATTAATACACATATTACTTACGGATACAATTCTGAAAGTCGTTCAGCTATTGCATAGGCTGTCGGGTCTCTGTCTAGGGTATATAGAGTGATATCTGACTCTTTCTGTAGAATGGCTCTTGCATGTCCTCCAGAACCAAATGTCATGTCTAGAAAAACCTATCAAATACACAAAAAGTAAAGTATTACTATTAATGAATACAATATAATTTTGCCAACTAGCTCTATTGCTAGAAGCTCTTAATGGTTTTCTGAGCTGAGAACAAATAGAAAAATAATGCTAATATTTTTGCCTAATGTTCAATTTGTACATATGTGAGATCTGGCTAGATAATGAGTGATCAGTCTAAAAGATAACTTACTAGAATATCAGTAAAGTAATCCCTAAAGTGGTATGGCTAATCAAGACAAACTTATATTTGACCAGAAGGTCAACCAGTACACACTGCTGTGGTACTTTTTAATGCTTTCCAGCACCCAGCTGATAATAATATTTCCAATAACTTCTTGTCATTTGGAGATGGCTTAATATTAGTTTGACTCACATTAACTCAATTTCTCTAAACTCTTTCTGTAAGAAATATTTTCAGAGAAAGAAAATGAGAAACAGAATCAGAAACAAAGAATTAATATATCCAACAATAGTCACAGAACAAATCAAATATAACCTGGAAAATTTAAAATTTAACACATTTAGCCTAGAAAAAGCCTGAGGCTTTTTAAGTCAAAACACCTCAGGCAAATTCTTGATTTAATACTAAGTAGCAACAAGTCTTTAGAAAAATTACTTAAAATCATAATGTTAGTGTCATTAGATTTTGTCCAGTGTTTTCAAAGAAAACTAAGAAGAAAAAAAGATCAATCACTAACTATCTAAATGGAAAATAACATAAAATTTCAACAAAACCAAAACATTTTTGTGAGTAAAAAATTTCCCAATAATTATTTTTCTAGATACAAAAGAATGCAATGTATGTGAGTGCATATCCTTAAAAAACTGTATCATTTCAGGTACATGATACAGTTAAATTGAATCAGAATTTACTTCTTATTTATTTTATTGAACTAAACTCTAAAGAGAAGGTCACAGTAGAGTAATAAAGTAGATCTCAACCATAAGGAACATGTGTTTATCAGTCAACTGTAGTGATTTGAAAGTCAAGACACTCTCTGCAAATGACCTCAAGGTTATACTCTCAGTTTAATGGACCCTTTGAATAAACATCATTGGTATTATGAAAATGAAAACAATTACTCTAGGAAAATTGAATACAATGACAATATTTGCCTATTAGCCAGACTTAAATTACTTAAAGAGGAGATACTAGAGATTGCACTCAGTGGAGTTCAACCTCTGAGTTACATTCCCAGCTCTATTTCATTTCTTATTTTGAAACAGGGTATCAATAAGTTGCTGATGGCCTTGCTAAAATCCTGAGGCTGACCCTAAACCTGTGATTCTTTTGTCTCAGCCTCCTAAGTACTGGAATTATAGGCATGTGCCACAGTGCCTGGCTAAACATTCTTAAAAAGTTCATGAGCATATTGCAAAAGAAGTGAACATTCTCCAATGTTCCTTGAATATTACAAGTTAGTTCAGGAAGAGTTAGAAAGAGATAGAAGTATGCTTTGATTTTTTTACTCCTATTTGTTATGGCGATTCTCATCCTCTGATCAAACTCTCAGGAAAATTGGCTTACTATTCAAAGAACAAATAGAAAATCTTCTGATCAAAATTGAGAAGATAAGCATAAAATATAAAAGAAATATAAATGTGGTAAAAGTGTGCCAGCAATGAATTTTAATATTTTAGTAGTTTATAACTACCAGCACAAAAGGTATGGTTACATATGGGTTTTTGCCATCTTATGTTTAATTGACTAAATTTTATTAATAATAAAATAACTTGATGGTTGGTTCAAACAAACCTATAAATAAATTTGTGTCAAACTGTTAAAAGATCAATTCAAGTAAAGTGGATGCAACTAGTAGGTGTACAGAAATAATTTCATTTGCATGTGGTATGTTATATCCTAGTCATATATGTCCACTCTCTAAAGCAACATAGTATTCAATATTTAAATATCATATCCATGACCATATGTTGGAACAAAACTTTTGTGTCTGTGTATCCCATTAGATCCTTAAATGTAGAAAAAAAAAAAAACTATTCACTCTTGGGTTTAATTACCTCAATTCTTTAGAACATTGTAGGAAGACCTTGTATGATTGGTTATTAAACAAAGTAGCAGGCAGAATAAGCTGTAAGCTATAGAAAATGACTGAAATATTTTATGTTTTAGTCACCAGGAGCTGCAACCCTGTAGAAAGCTGGGTAATGTCATGGTTGACTGTTTTAGCTTGGCAGGGCTTCTATATGCACACTGCAATGATATTACTTGCTGTAATTATTTATGGACCTAAGTGCCTCAACAATTTCCTTATCCTTAGTTATCTCAGAACCCATGATGCAAAATTTACTATTTTTCTCAAGCCTGGCATGGTGGCTCACGCTTATAATTCCAGTACTTGGGATACTGAGATAGGAGGATCATGCAGGTTTGAAGCCAGCCTAACCTATTTAGTGAGGCTCTGAGCAACTTAGTGAGACCCTGTTTCCAAATAATATTTTATACATAAATATATACATAAAATTTATATGAATAAATAAAATAGGTCTGGGAGTGTAGCCTGGAGGTAGAGGGCCCCCAGGTTCAATCCCCAGTACTAAAAAATATTTATTTGGAATATTCAGATATATTTGCTCTTGTGTATTTATTATACAAAAAATGGACCAGTTTCCTATTTTATTATTGATTTATACTCTTTTGTAAATATGGCATCACAGAAAAAAAATCAAGAAATGTGGTGTTATGTCATAGGAGAAGGGAAAAACCAATTGACTCCCTTTTCAATTTATAGCACTGGGTGACTCATGAGGTCTAGATGCCATTATTATCATTAAGGAACAATGCATATTAGAATTTTAAAATGCAAGCTGATGATTCCAATCACCTATTAACCCATAACACGTTAGGTTCACTTCTAGTTTTGTACATTCCATTTGTCTCATGCTCTTGATTTTGTGTTACACTTGATTGGTAAGAGATCCACCCCCTACCACCCTCTGTGGAAGCATCCTTGATTGTCAATGTCTCTCCAAAGGCATAATCATGATATATTAAAAATAATCATGTAGATTATAATAATCATCCCACAATTTTTAGAATAGTCTTAATGAAGAGAACTTTTAAAATATTGATTGGGATTTTCTTTAGTTTAAGATAAGATACTCATATGCAAATTGTTTTTTGTTTGTTTGTTTGTTTAGTGGGACTAGAGATTGGACCCAGGGATATTCAATTCTGAGATATATCCCCAGCCCTATTTTATTTTCTGAAACAATTTCACTAAATTACTATGTGCTAGGTTTGTAACTTCATTCCTCCTGTCTCATCCTTCTAAGTACTAGGATTTCAGACATGCACCAACACCTGGCTGATATACTTTTCATCAACACCTGGCTGATATACTCTTCATTTAAATCTAGGGCCATAGTAAGACATAGTATTGGTGTCTTACTATTAGTGTCTTAGTCTGGGTTTTACCCAGAAGCATTGTACCTCCAAGTTACACACTAGCCCTATTTTTTAGTCTTTATTTTTGAAACAAGGTCTCACTGAGTTATAAGTAGCTGGGGCTACCCTGGAACTGAGATCCTCCAGTCTCCAACTCCTGAATGCTGGGATGACAAGCATGCACCACCATACTCAGCCCAAAGAAATCTTTCTATATGTTACATGTATATATTTATTTCAAATGTATACCTTATGCTCCAAATATATGTGTGTATATGTGTTTATAATTATGCATTATAACATATACATATAATTGTTAATACAAAGTTACTGAATATATCTTATTGTAGAAAAGCAAAATCAAATGTGATACCAAGTATTTATTCTGGCTATTTCATTTAATACCTGTATAAACCTGGTCAAATTATTTTAATTCTCTGAATTTCAAGTATTTTAGCAAAGAAAAATTGGAATAAAATGTACATACCCTCACTTACCAAACAAAGATTTATAAGGATTAGTTTATTTCTTCCCTATAACCACAGAGTATTATTAGATTTTACATGTATCAAAAGTGAAATTACACTAAACTAGTAGGAGGCAAATACAGGAACTGAATATAAGTATATGTAAGTCTGAAAATTATGTTCTTTCTTGTAACAATTTGTCTCTGCATTAAATCAATAAAATCTATATTTGCAAATTGCTTTATAGTTTACCAAGCATTTATGTCTTCCTACTGGCCTAAAAAGAGGTCTTTAGGGCATATAGAGACGTGGCATTATATTCATTTTAACAAAAAAGAAAACTCAAGTACAGAATGAAAATGTGACATGATTAAGGTCATATTACCAGTAGAGGAAGTAAATCTGGTATTATATTTGAAAGAAATAAAGAGATAAAAAAAGGATGAAGGCAGAGAAAGAAAAAAAGAAAAATAATAGTGGATGACATAAGAAATCCTGTCTGAGATGGCTTTATAAAAATTATACAAATTGCTGAGTGTGGTGGTGCACACTTGTAATCCCCGCACTTGGGAGGTGGAGACAGGAGGATCAAGCAGGTTCGAAGCTAGCCTCTCTGGCTTAAGAGACCCTGTTTCCAAATAAAATATAAAATAGGTCTGGGAGTGTAGCCTGGAAATAAAAGGGTTCCATCCCCAGTACCATAAAAAAAAGAGGTGTAAATTCTAGGAAGTTACAAAACCACTAAAGTGACTGGCAAGCAACAAGTTCTTGGAAGGGCTTCCTAGATGGTGAACTGAGGTAGGGTGCCCTCTCAATCATGGGATTCTCAGTCCTACTAGTGATTTCCATGTCCCTCTATGGCACAAAGTAGCAGGACCTTTTGTTTTGGTGGATTCACACAAGTTAGGACAAAGGCATCCCAAGGTAAATTAACTATGGCATGAGGTGAACAATAAGACCCAAGGCCGCTTCATACTGCTTGATGAGGAAGTTGGGGAGAGGACTGAGAGTAATGGCTTTTCAGCAGAAAGTGAGTTGAAGAAAAATCCTTCAGCTGCAACCAAATATGGTAGCATTAATACAGAATAGTAGGTACTTACTATATATTTAGTGATGTGAACTTTGAATTTAAACCTCCAACCCAGTTAAATACAACTACTGTTCTAACATTTTATTATTTAAATGTCTTTTTATATTTTTATTGGTACAATGTAGTCTCATATTACAATGCAGTTCATAGTGATAGTGACCGACATGTACACTGCACTTGGTGAGCTTCCCCCTGGCTCCCTCCCATTCCCCCTTCCTCATACATGAAATTCAGACTGAACTTTTAATAATTTTTTCATGGTGGTGGGGGTCAAATCCAAAGCAATATGTGTGCTAGTGAAGTATACTAACATTACGTTATATATCTACAACTGTAAAAAGGTTTATGACTAGAAATCTATTGAGTTAAATATCAAAGAAAGCAATCATTTTGCTTACAGCTTGATATAAATGCCTAACAAGCATATCAGTTATCTCTAACAATCACTGATGAAGACAGACTTATTAAGAGGTTAAAAATTTTAAATAAATCTTTAAAAAATATATATATAGGTGGAATGTTTAGAGGAGCATAACCAGTAGAAAAGCAGAAAGGGACTAGGAAAGGATGTGGGGAAGAGGAACAAAGGCTTGATAAAGGAAACAATGCTTTCAATATATGAAGCTATCACTCCAATTCCACTAACATGGATGGCAAGGCAAGGGGAGCACAGTGGGATTCAAATTAAACACACCACTACTTTGGACTTCACTATAATTTATAACTGTCATGCAATGATAAAAGTATATTAAAAAAGTGGAACATTTAAAAGTATAGAATTGGGCTGGGGTATCGCTTCTCGGCCTTTTGGCTAAGATCAAGTGTAGAATTGGGCTGGGCATTGTGGTACACACTTGTAATTCCAGTACTTGGGGATCTGAGACAGGGGAACTGCAGGTTCCTGACCAGCCTCAGATACTAGGTGAGGCCTTCTGCAACTTAGTGAGACCTTGTTTCAAAATAAAAGTGAAAAATAGGATTCAGAGTGTACGTGAAGGTAGAATGCCCCTGGGTTCCACCCTCAGTACTCTCCCACATGAAAATAAATAAATAAACAAAAATAAAATTAAATAGAAAATTTGTAGGTGGATAGGCCTAGGACTCAAAAATAATTTGTTTCCTTTATTATGTATACTGCTCCAAGATTCTAGAATTTAACTAGTTCTTCATTTTCATACGTCTCAATTTTGGTATCCTTCATTCTCAGATTTCTCTCTTCTCTTTAGACAGTGACAAAAATCAAGACACTGTACACGACTGTTTATAAAGATTTATTTCACTTTTATTTTTACTCCAACAGTTCTAATCACTGAAAATTTCACCCTGGAACACCACTATAAAAACTGAACATGAACCGGGCACAGTGACACACACCTATAATCCCAGTACTTAGGAGACTGAGAGAGGAGGATCTAAGGTTCATAGCCAGCCTCAGCAACTTAGCAAGGCCCTCTGCAACAACTTAGTGAGACCCCATGGATATGACACAGAGGTAGAATAATCCTGAGTTTAATCCCCATTACCATCCATATACACAGACACACATAAATAAATAAATAAATAAATAGGAAACCTTTTTTTTTTTTTTTTTTTTTTTTTGCGGGTCTGGGGATGGAACCCAGGGGCATTTGAAGTCTGAGCTACACCCCCTGCCCTATTTTTTAATCATCATTTTGAAACAGGGTCTCACTGAGTTGCAGAGGGCCTCACTAAGTAGCTGAGGCTGTCCGCAAACCACGATCCTCCAGGTCTCAGCCTCCCAAATGCTGGGATTACAAGCGTGTGTCACCACGCCCGGCTAGGAAACCATTTTTAGCTATGAGCAGCAAGGGGTAGATCTTCCCATTTCTTTTTCCCAATGTTGATAAGTCATTTCCAATCTGTACAAGATTTTCAATAGTAAGTTCCCATTTTAATTTGAAACCAACATGGCTTGATTTCACTTTGAAATTTCTTCAGATGAATATTTTCTTTCCTGACAATTGCTCATTTTGAATTTTTAGACTTCAAGTGCTGTAAATTATTTTCAGTTAAAATTTACCTACTTATTGAGCCGGGTGTGGTGGTACATGCTTGTAATCCCAGCATTAGGGAGGCTGAGACTGGACAATAATAGTGGGCAGACAGCCTCAGCTACTTAGAGAGGCCTTCCACAACTTAGTGGGGCCCTATTTCAAAATGCAGAATAAAAAATAGGGCAGGGGGTATAGCTCAGAGGTCAAACGCCCCTGGGTTCCATCCCCAGACATGCAAAACAGCAACAACAAAAATTTACCTACGTATTGAAGTAGGGAAATGGGCCAACTATATACATAACTTTGGGGTTTTATTCAAGGTGTAATTAAATACATAAAATACATAGCACTAATACATAGATTATATATTTACTAAGCATTCAAGGGTAGTTAAGACCATGGGAGGTTATGCAATGATATTACATGTGGGCCTTCCAATCTAATGAGGGAATTTAGACATACACATGAATAATAATAGCACTAGTAAACAGAAATCTAAAATATAAGGAAGACATACATAGCATTCTACAAGAAATAAATAAAATAATTTGTACGAATCAGTAAGTAGCAAGAAGTAAATTGGAAATTAGACTTCAACTGGGTTTTAAAGGCTGTACAGAAGTTAGAGTCAAACCTATCTTTCTCACCTTCACATATTATCCAACTACAATTCGATACAAGATCCTACTGATTTGTTCAGATAAATGACATTAAACTTTCCACATCCACTTCTAATTTAGGTGCCTACATTTCTGTGCTTTGCTATTATAAAAAGCTTACAACTGCTAACACTTCTAAATTTTATTGTTCTACTATTACCAGTATTTCCTTTCTAAAGTAAATTTTTTGTGGTATTGAGGGTAGAAACCAGGGCCCTACTAACTCCAGGCTAAACCCCAAGATCTATTTTTTTTTTTTTTACTTTTTATTTGGATAAATGGTCTCACTATGTTGCTGAGGCTGGTTTTGATCCTGCGATCTTCCTGCCTCATCCTCCCAAATACTGGGATTGCGAGCCTGTACCACCATGCCCGGCTTATGTCCCCATTTAAACCTTCTCAATTGCTCTCCAAAGCTACAAGAAAGAATTAAAACTTCTATGAATAATGAAAAATAGGTTTCATACTCTGATCTCTTTACTACTTTCCAATATAATTTTTTACTACTTACAGACAAAATTGTTACTACATTTTATAAAATTTTTCTAGCCACATTTTTCTAACCATGAAGTACATAGGGTTCACTCCTTTTTTACTTGGTTTCATCTCCCTCAAATTTTATTCTCACAATTATGAGAGTCCTAACATACTCATAGCACTATTCTAAGAGCTAGAAGAACAGTAAACATGGCTCTTGTTCTCATGTAGTTTTCAGTCTAGATGTCTTAACATTTTTAATATGCTGTTGTTTTTATTCTATAATATACCTCTGCAAGGTACCCTACATATCTGTACCTCTAGTGCCAAACACAATATATGGCAAACAGAATATAATCAGTAAATATCTGTTTAGTAGATCAACAAATAAAAATTATGAAAATTAGGTCTCACTAAAAGGATAGACATAGAAAAGGGTGGTGATAAAAAGGAAGAGAAACTTTGACTAGAATACAGATTTTTTTATTTTAAGGAAGAGAGGAGAAAAGAGGAAAGAAGAGACAAAGAAAGAAACTAATAATCTTCATGTAAGTGCCAGATACTTATTTGGTGTAACATATACCCTTACTTAATCTACATAGTAGACTTGTGAAATAAACTAGAAAAATGCTTCCTGAAAGATGGAGTGAAGACAAATTGTGGCAGTCCTGAAGGCCACAGCAGGCAATTTGTATCATTTTGGCTAGAAATGAAGTGCTTGAAGTTTTTTTTAACGGTTTGAAGTTTTTAACCTTACTCCCACCCTGGCCCAAGTGGTAGAGATAAAAGCCAGGGTCACACACATTTTAGGCAAGTGCTAGAGTTTTTTAAGACCTAAAAAGATGAACTGCCAACAGTATTAGATGAACAGCAGGGTGTAAGAAATAGTGACCTGGAGGCTTCTACTACTGTACAGTACCCAGAAAGAAGGCAAAAAGCAGCCAAATTAGTAACAGAAATTGAGGATTACAACAATAGAAATAAAGATGTATGTCACATTCACTGAATTCTTATTTTATGTCAAATACAAGGGTAAACTTTTAATTACAGCATTTATTCATTTTATACATAGGAATAAACAAAAACACACAACTAAATAATTCACAAAGCTGCACCTTGAAGTAAACACTATTATTACCACTATTTAAGAGAGGGGAAAAGAGAGGCTTACGTACGGTAAATAAAATGTCTGAGCACAGCTAATAAGCAAATTTAAAAAATTATATTTTGAACCTGTATTACTATGTATGTATTACTATGTACCTCTTTTATGAAGGTAAGACAGACCAATCAGATGTTATGAGCAGAAAGATGAGAGAAATGAAAAATGATCACAGAGCATGCCATTTGGGTAAACTTGGAGGATAACAGAAACTATTTATTATGCAATTATCATAATTTTGCACTCATGCTGTATTATTTTAAAAATCTGATATAATTTAATTTCACATCAGCCTATAAAAAAATAATCCCATTTCACAGAGTTTGCATCAACGAACTTCAGAAAACATGAGTTGTTGGTATAATTAGAGATAGAAGCAGAAATAAAAGAAACATTTCTTTTCCCTCCCTTTAAGCCTCCCTTCCCCTGCCACTTCCCATTGAGTGTGTTAGAAAAGAGCAACGTATTACTCAAAGAATACAGAAAAATATGAGAAGGTTAAGGCATCAAAACAGAGAAAAAGGTTTACAAATTTCATGGGAAGAAAGAATAATTTTTTATATTAAACTGCAACTGAGATCTGAAGGGCATTGCTGGTTACAGAATTTGAAGAAGTAGTAAAAAATGAAATCTATAAAAGTAATAGGGTATTAATACATACTGGGATAAAGTAGTTTGATTTCCATAAGCGAGATTCAGAAAGACAAGGATTATGTTTTCTCTCCTGTGTGGAGGCTAGGGAGATAAAAGAGAAAAACAAGGTTCTCATGAAAAGAGAGGAGAGACCAGGAGGGCAGAGGAAGGGTTTTGAAGGGGAAGGGAGCAGGGGAGGAGAATGGCAGGTATTAGAAAATGAAATTAACCAAAGTATGACATGTGTTATATAAATATACCACAATGAAACACTACTTTGTAAATTATTGTGTACCAATAAAACAAGTCTAATTTCCATCAACATTTGATCATATCTTTAAAAGTTCATTGTAATAAACATGCAGATACATGTAAAAAAGGTCAAACTAAATTACTTTAATTATATATTCAAACCATATGATGGAGCCTTTAAACATACTGTGGCCCCAAACTGAGTCATTTTGGCACATATTTCCCAACAGAAGAGCCCCTTTGATGTAATTTGTGAAAAATAAGTTTGTCTAACAAGTTATTTAGATATGCTGACTAAAATATGTATATACATCTATATCACCATAAAAAGTCATCTGCTTTATAATGTCACTGAAATGTTTGTAATTGCTAAGGAAAGTATTTTTCTACCATTGTGTACTAATCACTCAGATTACTGCTGACTTGTCTCAGAGAGTCTATATTTTCTAATATAATAACAAAAAGACATTAGTCACACTGATGCTTTTATATACCTGAAATTAGTTATATAACTGTGACACAGGCAACCAATGTTATAGTCAGATAACATTTTGAACAAACATTTTTGGACTAGACCTCTTGATTTGTTATCGTTAAGCTCTGTTGAGAACCTCTCTGCCGAGTGCTAACTTGGTTTTATTTGTAACTATAACATGGACTATGTAAAATGAGTAAAATCTTGCAAAATAACAAAAAAGTTATACCTCAAGCAAAACAATCAATGCATTGCAGTAAGTTAATCTTTTTCCATTTTCTCAAGAGTATTAGTGTTACTATGATGAATCATTCTGACTGAATTCAGCAAACATTTCATCTTGTTGCTTCAACTGTATTCTATGCACAAAAGAAATCTTTACTTGTCATAACAAAATTTACTCTTTTCTTTGTCTTAAAATATGTTCTTTAATTATATTAAATTAAATTACTAGAGTACTCATTCTTTGTGAAGAGTAGCTTGCACTTTTATCTGTAACATGGTATAAATTTCAATCAAAAGTCTGAATCATGTAAAATGGAAGTGCCATATTATCTGCTTGCAAATGGAACAGCTGTAATAATGCAAATAGGTAAAAATAGCATGAGTAGTCTCGTTAAGCTTAATTTCACAGATGTCTCTGGACAGGACAATGTCAATTTAACAGGAAATTTTTTTTTTTTACTGTGTGTGTGTGTGTTGTGTGTGTGTGTGTGTGTGTGTGTGTGTGTGTGTGTGTGTTACTAGGGACTGTATCCAAGGGCATTTTACCTCTGAGCTACACACCCAACCATATTTTATTTTAAAACAGGAACTCACTAAATTGTGAATGGCCTTGATAAGTTCATGAGGTTGGCCCTAAACCTGTGATCCTCTTGTCTGTGCCTCTCAAGTACTGGGATTATATAGGATTGTTTGTTTAGTTAAAAAATAGTTTTTATTCATGCCATCAAAAAAGTCATAACATATTCTGGATAACCTCCCATGTACAAATTTTATTTGTTAACCATTATAATGTATTCTAGATAAATTCTAATATAAAAATGAGAATGCTAAATAGCTTTTGAAAGTTAATATATTGATTTTATAGTATTTTTTAAATAATGCAATACTGAGCTCTTAAATCACTGTGTTCAGCAAATACTCTTTACAAAAAAATTTAGGCACAATTCATTTTCCTGATTGTAAATTCAACATAGTTCTAATATTAAATTCTCATCCTATACATTAAGTTAAAATGATGGTGAGATTTTTCTACTACTTAGCCTATCAAAGCAGATAAGTAAATATTAGTGCTAGTGTTTGATCAAGTGTTGATGTATGTACACATATTCATGCACATGCATGTCCTCTCAGAGAAGATGAGTGGAAATTTGCATCTTCATAAACATCTTTAAACATGTGACTCAAGTATGTATAAGCTTCAAACTCTGATTAGAGTATACTAAATCACCAGAAAATAATTATGTGGAGTAGATATTACAAAGTAAAATTTAAGAAATGAGAAAGTTTGAATATGCCACTCAGGAGAAATATTCAAGAATGTTTATTAAATATTCCTAAATAAAGCAAGGAGGCAGGTTGAATAGGATATTTATCAATGAGAGGAATGAATTGCTTTTGTAACTTACATATAGTATATGAGTAAACAAAGAAGATATAGCCATGGGTGGTGGTACACAACTGTAATCACAGTACTATGGAGGCTAAGATAGGAGAATCACAAGTTGAAGCCAAACTCAGCAACTCAGAAAGACCGTTTTGAAATGAAAAATAAAAAGGGATAAAAATGTAGCCCAAACACCAATACAACAACAAAAACTGTGTTAGTTCATTGTTAATTACTTAGACACTCTGATTTTTACTGATGTTTCAAGAAATTTGAAAACTGAAGTCCTAATATGTTTTGGAAAAACATACTGAGGTTTTTTTTTTTTTTTTAAGGTCTGAGGATGGAACCCAGGGGCATTTGACCTCTGAGCTACATTCCCTCCCCTATTTTTTATTCTTTATTTTGAAACCGGGTCTCACTGAGTTGCAGAGGGCCTACCTAAGCAGCTGAGGCTGTCCACGAACCGCGATCCTCTGGTCTCAGCCTTCCAAATGCTGGGATTACAAGAGTGTGCCACCATGCCTGGCTTGAGATGGGTTAATTATAGTTAAGTCTTTTTAAGTTTTTCAAAGTAAATAATAAAAAAATAAGAATCCTTATAGATTTTGTGTGTATTTTAGCTTTCTTTTATCTGTTCTTGCCAGTTTAATGTTTTATATATGTGTTGGTATTAACTGTGAAGTATTTCTTCAAAATAATGTTTAATTTTTCTAAAATATTTCTAAATTGGGCAATTATAGGTGGTACACACCTATAATTCTAGGTTGGAGGCTGATAAAGAATAATTGCAGGCTTGAGGCCAACCTCAGCAACTTAACAAGATCTTCAACAACTTAGTGAGAACCTTTTCAAAACAAAAATAAAAAGGGGAATAAGGGTAGCTCAGACGTAGAATGCCAGTGGGTTCAAACCATAGTAGCTCCCCCAAATAATAATGAAAATAAAATAAAATTTTCTAAAGGTATAGGATATAAAGAAGGATGACAATAAAAATTAACTATGATATATCAGAAATAAGATAATTTGATAATAAGTCCACTTGTGCTGTTTCTTAGAACTAAGAAAACTTTTCTTGTGAGTGTAGTACTGGGTATTGAACCCAGGGCATTTTACCTCCAAGCCACACACCCACCTGTATTTTTAATTCTTTAATTGAAAAATGGTCTCACTAAATTGTGGAGGGCTTCACTAAGCTGAGGCTGGCCACAAATCCTCAATCCTCTTGTCAGTCCCAAGTACTGGAATTTCAAGCCTGTGCAACTATGCCCAGCTGTGAAAAAATTTTTGAGTTAGCTTTTCATTTAAGTCCAAATTATGTGACAATATTAATTTTAAATATTTCACTATTTTAATATTTTATCACACTATTAATTTTAGTTTGGACTGTAAACAATTCCATATAGACACAATAAATTAGACAGTAGGATGAATTTAACTACGACAAAATGGCCAAAATTATCTATTTTTAACTGAGCAGGAAGAATTTAAACAACTTTCAATTTGGCCAGTTGACTAAAAGAAAGTAATATCCATACAAAAATTTTCATACCAACGTGTTAGTTGGTATGAAAACTAAGAATCTATTTAATAGTCTATCACCTTGGTCTTTGATTTCTAGTCTTCTGTTTTATTTCTCTTCAACAAGGATACATTTTCCTTATTAAAATATTTTTTCTTCTGTGAAATTTAACTCATCTATATATTTTCTAATGGTTGGTGATAGTTGTTCTTTTGCCAGTTTCAAAATCCAAATGAAGAAGAAAGTAAATTCATCAAAAGAGAGTATACTGTAAGAACTTAAGGAAGAGTATTTTGAAGAATGAGAAAGAACATTAAAAACAAAAAAATTATAATTCTTTCTTTAGTGATATATATTCAGTTATGGTATTAAAGTGATAAAGTCCTCATAAAAAAAGTCTGGGAGGATGACTTCACTTTTGATTTCAATGAACAACTTCTGAAGTATTAGGACTAGATCTTCCATAAAGGTTTTGTTTTGTGTAATTCAGGTGGAATCCATCTACACATAGGCTTTTTGTTGATGGAAGCCTTTTTACTGCTAGATCAATCTTGTTGCTTGCTATTGGTTGATTTAGGTTTTCTATATTGATTAAAGTCGGTAAATTGTATGTGCCTAAAAATTTGTCAATTTCTCTTATGTTTTACTGTGAGCAGAGTATAAGTTTTCAAAATAGTTTCTGATTTTCATTACAGATTTTAGTAATTTGCGTTAATTTTCTTTTTTGCTTAGGTTGGCTAAGGTTTAACAATATTTTTAATATTTTAAAAGAAACAAATTTGTTTTGTTGTTCCTTTATATTATTATTTAATTATTTCCCAATTTCTGCTCTTATTCTCCCGCCTTCTACTGGGCTTGGGATTAGTTTGTTTCTGTTTATTGAGGGTCTTTAGGTATACCATTAGATTTTTATTTGATGACTTTTGGTTTTTCTTCTGTGGGCATTCAGTGCTATAAATTGTCCTCTTAAAATAGTGTTCAGGCTGGGCGTGGTGGCGCACACTTGTAATCCCCATGCTTGGGAGGCTGAGACAGGAGGATCGCACAGATTCAAAGCCAGCCTCAGCTACTTAGTGAGGCTCTCAGCAACTTAGTGAGATCCTGTTTCCAAATAAAGTATAAAATAGGTCTGGGAGTATAGCCCGGAGGTAGATAGCCTCTGAGTTCCACCCACAGTACCACACAAAAAAAAAAGAACAAAAAAAAGTCTTCAAAGAGTGCCTAAGATTTTGATATACTATGTCTCTATTTTCATTTAACTTTAATATTTTGAAAAAATTCCCCTCATTCAAAAGTGTATGATTCAGTCTTCATGTATTAATGTAATTTATTATGATTTTCTAGTTGGTGATATCTACTTTCATTCAATAATGATCTGAAGAGATGCAAAGAATTATATCACTTTTTTGAAAGTGCTGGAATTTGCTTTCTGCCCCAGAATATGGTCTATTGTGGAAAAAGTTTAATGATCAGCTGAGGAGACATGAGTATTATTATCCCTGCTTGTGTTTAGTCTCCATATGAATATACTTTTTACATTCTCTGACCTTTAGCTTATGATTGTCTTTGCCTGTAAGGTGAGATTTCTTGCAAGCAAAATATAGTTGGATTATGTGCTTTAGCCCACATTGCCAGTCTATGACTTTTAATTGGGCAGGTTAGACTTCTGACAGTGTTGTTACAGAAAGATGATTATTGTTTCCTGTGATTCAAGTTATATTTTCTGTATATCATATTATTTCTTTTTTGCTTAATTTCCTAACTGGTGGAATTCATTCCTCCTTTGGTTCTGAAAATTCCTATTTAAGTATATTCTCTAGTGCTAGGTTTGTAGACATGAATTCTTTTAGTTTCTGCTTGTCTTGGAAGGTTTATATTTGCCCATCATTTTTTGAACGAAATCTTTGCTTGATAGTCTCAGTTGAAAGTTTTCTTGCAGAGTCTGGAGTATATCATACTAGTTCCTGATGGTTTTTATGATATGGAAAAGATCTGAAGTGATTCTCATTGTTTTCACCCTGAATGTCGCCCATTTTTTTTTTAATCTCAGTTCATTTAAAATTCTTTCCCTAACCTACATTTTAGTCATTTTGATTATTCTGTACTGTGAACAAGTTCTTTTTGACCTTGTCTTAATGGTGTTCTGAATGTCTCTGGCATATGGGTGTCCAACACCTTTTCTGTTTTGAAAATTCATTTACTAATTTCCTGAGAACTTTTGTAATGCCCTTTGTTTGAACTTTTAGACTTTTTTAATGCCTATCATCCATAAGTTAGGTCATGCCATATTTCTTGGATGTTCTGGACTTATTGTCTTCTCTATAATGTTGACCATGTGGTCAGATTTGAATACACTGTCTTTCAAGAGTTAGACTCTATTTTCCATGTGATCTAGTCTACCAGAAGTGGTTTCCATTGAGGTTTTTAATTCATTTTATTACCTTCATTAAATTCAAAGCATCATTGTGATTCTAATTAGGGCCTTAATTTCTCTATTCATGTTTTTTTCACTTTTTATACACTCTATAATTTCATTTCTAATGTCTTTGTTAATACTGAAAGTCACAATTCTGTTATCTCCTTTTGACATTTTCTGTTGCTCAGTATTGGTGATCTCTCTTGTTCTTGAGTTGTGAGAGTTTACTGTTTCCTCACTGGTCTTCATTCTCATGGTTTCAAAATTCAAAGGTTTGTATCTCTGTTGATTTGGCATCTTCCTCATTGCATGAGACTCCTATGTCTATTTGTTATCCTTTTAAATAGATACCATCTATGTCAATGGTATCTATTTGCCTCAAGTAATCTGTCCCATGTAATCAAACTTTAGTGTTAGTCCCCAGAATCACTTTAACAAGATATAGTTTATAGCAGGGTCCCTTATGACCCTGCTGCCTGGTGACTGGAACTCAATGCCTCACAGACACAAAGACTGCTCTGATTGTGAGCACATAAAACACTGCAAAGAGCTGACCTCGCCTCTGTGCTCACTGGGAATATGTTCAACAGCAAAAATTACAATGTTTTGGGATTGTGACCCGGCAGGCTGAGCTTTGATGGGTGAGGGACCCCACTGCTGATCTTCTGGTAGTGATCATGTGATGTACTATCCTCACCGGACTACTGATACAACAAGCTGAAATAGTGTTGAGTTCCTAGCCTACTGCTGTGATCACATAAAACCCTGCTGTCCTCTGGCCTCCCTGTTTTCAGAACAGATGCTCTGGAAGGAAAAGACTCTAACAGTCTGAGCCTGGGGGTTGGTTGGCTATTATTTACCCCAGGGACACTGTTGCTGCTCTGTGCAGCTGTAATCATGTGATATCTTTTTGGCCACTGGCCATCATATTTCTAGTACACAAACATACATGATGTGAGCTAATAGCCTTCTCAGCCTGAAGCAAGATTGGCTGAAGTATCTCACCCTACGGACACCATTGCTGGTGGATCTATGGTGATTTATTGAGACCCTGCAGGGGCATGGCAAACTTACAATCCTATTCATGCCTGCTTGAGTGTCCCTAGAAACTGTCGAATTCATGTTTCTGCTGTAACCCACTGTAGCCCCTGCCCCCAACATCATAGGGGAGATTTGCCAACTCAAAGAACCTGTGCATAATTTTGTTTCCATGCATGTCCCTAAAGTTTTGCAGCTCTTTTTGGAACATTTTGTCAACTCCTGGCCTTGATGAGTGTCACTCTGGACCCTGCATAAAGAGGAAAGTTCAGATGCGGGCACAAAAATTTGCCAGATAATTTGTCTGATTGGTCAGTGGTCTTGAAGAGTCAGGTGGTAGAGTTCAGCTACAGCTGCAAGAATTTGATAAGGTTTGGCTAGGTGACCTGGGTTATTGAAATCTTGATGTAAATGAGCATGAAGAGAAGAATAAGATTGCTTTTGGTAGTGGTTTTCTGCAGTAACTCACTCAAAAAGATTTACTGTTGGTGGTCTCTGAGAGTCATGGGTCCGATTCCAGGTACTCACCAGGTAGAAAGCTATTTTCCCTCATTAAACCTTATTGTTTTCAATTATAATGCAAGGAGATTAAAAGAGATGAACACAATGATCTCTTCAAACTCAAATATTTTGTAATTTTAAAATAAAGTTGAATGTTGTACACATACCTGTAATCCTAATACTTGAGAAACTGAGACAACAGGATTACAGATTTGAGGAGAACCTCAGAAACTTAGTGAGAACCTGTTTGAAAAATAAAAATAAAAAGGCCTTGGGGTAGAGCTCAGAGACAGAGTGTTCTTGGGTTCAAAATCAGTAACTAACTAAATAAATAAATAGGATCATAAATATATCTGAGTGTAAAAGAGGAGGTCTTTGCAATCTAATAGAGGTAACTAGATTTGAGATAACTCTGTCTTAACTTAGCATCATGTCAAGTTGGAAATTTAAATCCAAAGAGTAGATAATAAAAGGATTGACAGATATTTGAAGTAGATGATTTTCCTATGATTTTTGAAAATAAGTTAACCTTTATTCATCCTTTATAGAAATATTGAATTCCCATTGTTAGCCACAGATAAAACAGATTCATGTGAGAAAGAGGTTTCATCTGTGTTCTAGAATAAAAGCAAATTAAGTATATCTATTTCCTTTCTCCAAATAAATGATTGCAGTCCCAGGAAAGAAGAGAACTATTAAGAAAAAATAGAAGTCAGGGGTTCTTTGAATAATAAGTAATCTTAAAATCATCAGTATAAACAGCATTAAATCAAAATAATTGTTGATCTAAAAAATTAAGAGTCAATAAAGTATAATCAACATTTAAGAGCCCATTATAGCATTAACTGTAAATAGAGCCTACTGGATAACACTATGGCAGAAGCCCTGAAAAGAGAGATTATAAATAAAGAGCATTGTAAATATATATAAAATCTGTTTCAAATAACTTTATAGTAATGGCTTTATAACTCAGTGCTTTTACAATGACAGCAATTTGGTTTCTCATTTTATTGAAATTTCTGTTAAAATGTTACTTGAACAAATAATAAAAATATTTATGCATGGAATCCTATTGATAGTTCCTAAAATGTGAGATAAAGGCAAGATCATGACCACAGAGAATTATCAAATAAAAATAATTCACTTATAAAAGCTTACCCCATAACTGTTCACCAGCTGTACATTTCAAATGAAGAAATACTGATAAAAATCATATTTTAACTAGTCTCTATCATTTAATATCACCATTTCCATAGTTGAGACTGACAAATTGATTGTAGATAAGCTTGCATTTATTAAAATAAAATTTTAGAAAACTGATATAAGGAGTTTTAGAACAAAGCTACAAAATTCAAATTAGACTGAGGAAAAAATCTATAGGGGTATTTCATAGTGTTTTCTTCAAAAATAATATTTAGTATTGATTTTGGATACATTCCTATGTTTATATATTATGACATTCTCCAGGTATTATTTCTTTCTTTGGAAAATAAAAAAAATGATTATATGAGGGATAGAACTGCATTTAAATACAACATGTAAAAATCTGATTTGTAGTTCAAGATATTAGTGATTTTGAAGCAACTTTATATCCACTACATATCAAAATACTATACTAAAAATAAAAGAAACTAACAATTATGAATCAACACTGAATTATTTAACATTTCTTGTGGAATACTAAGAAAAATAAAAATTCAACAATATAGTTAATGTTACTTATTAAAGTCACCTTATGGTTTTATTGCTGCATTATTGTCATACATGTTAATAGAGTCCAAGATGGTGGAGGCATACATAAACACATCACTCAATTAGCCCTTACCCATTTCTTGCTCCATTCCCTCTTTCTCCCTCCTCACATTTGGCTTAGTGTTGACAATGATATGTTTTTAATGTACATCATGAACATTAGAGAATTTCCCTCTTCCCTCCTCCTATCACCTGAGTTATATTGCCTTATTTGCTCATCAATAGTACCTACTTCATCTAGAGTTCCTACTAGGACCCAATTTCTCCCTAGCTTCCACATATTAGGGAAAGCATCCGATTTCTTATTTTTTTTGTGACTGATTAATCTCAGGATAATATCCTATAGTTCAATCCATTTCCCTGTAAATGAAGTAATTGTTTTCATTATAGATGAGTACAATTATATACATACCCCATTGATTTGTAATCCATTCATCTGTTGATGGACATCATCTGTTGATGAATGGGGTTAGATCTATTGTTAAGCATAGGTCACCCAGCGCGCTTTCCACAAATGTGGAATCTGTTTCCCCCTGCCTCCAAATGTGGCAGTTGCCTCTGAGACAAAACTCAATGTAAGAATATCTGTTCTCCACAGTTAGTGCAGGGCTAGTGCGACTTCTCCCCATTCACCACAATTTGATGGTCTGTCATGGTCTGGAGATCCTAGTAGTTGGATCTAGTGTAAAGATCTCTCCCTATACTTTTCATTAATATAGAGCCTGAGTCTGGAATAAGCATTATTAGGAAGTAAGCATTATTTTATCCAAATAAGAGTTAGTGATAACTTTTGTCAACACAAAATGATAAGGTAAAAGAAAAATTGCCATATATAATTATTTCATTTACATAGAAATATGGAAAATTACAATAACAACTACACTAACAATATATTGAAAGACTTGACTACACAACATAAATTTAGGAAAGGTAGCAAGATTCTAAAATAAGCAGAAATGTTACTTCATATCTCCGTTTTCTGTTTATCTCTTCTAAAATTATTTGCTGCTTAGAACATTATAAACTAGTAAATCAACATTTGAGCATATCAATGTTTTTGGAGGGTGCTGGTGCTAGAGATAGAACCCAAGGCAGTTTGCAAGGAAAGCACATGCCTGTATCACTGAGCTACACCCCTGGCCATAAAACAATTTTCATAAAGATTTACTTATTATCATTACATCATTAATTCTTTATTAACAGAATTCTAGGAAATGAATAAAATCTAACTTGATATATTTTACTTCTAATTAAGTTTCAAAAGATCAGTTATTTAACAATTTCATTATAAAATACAATAAGTTGAAAACCAAATAAGTCTTTAAGATTTTGGCAGAATATTAAAATATCTTTCTAGAGAGATTGGGGAGAGCTCAGGGATAGAGCGTGTTTTTGGCATGCATGAGGCTCTGCACTCAATCTCTATAGCTCCCCCGCTAAAGTGTATGTGATTCATTTATTGTTTGCTGAACCAAAGGCTAGCAAAAGATTGAGTCAATTACTATATGTCCCTGAATATCTTCCCATTTAAACAGTTAATTGGACAAAATTTTACAATATGTTATTCATTATATTTTTAAATGTCAACAAAATTAATGTAAGGAAAGCCAATGAATAAAATATTAATCTAATCTCCTGGCCTTGAGTCAAGGTTGGATGAAACCTCTAAGTGTACCTGGTTAGTGATACAAAAGATCCAAAAGAAAAATGTTTTCATATTTAAATTGAAAAAAAAATGCATGTTCTTAAATGTGTGATATAAGTTAAAATCTAATCTTTTTTGTTGTAATGGGAATAAAACTCAGAGGCATTCTACCTCTGAGCAACAAACGAGCCCCATTTTTTATTCTTTTTATTTTGAAACAGGATTTCACTGAGTTGCAAAGGGCCTTCCTAAGTAGATGAGGCTCAATGCAAATCATGATCCTCCTGTCTCAGCCTCCCAACTGCTGATATTGCAAGTGTGTGCCACCATGCCCAGTGGAAAAAAAACCTAACAATTTGGATACACAAAGAATACAGTAAAGCTATATCCTAAGTAATTTATTAGCTTATTTGCAGTAGCCATAGAGTACCTGTAAATAAGAATTAATCTAATTCTATTGCCAACAAATATCCACATATAGGAAATAAAGTGATGGTATTATGTCTAAATACCTTTCCAGAACAGGAAATATACATTTTTCTTTCATTATGCTTAGAATATTTTATTAAAAGTAAAATGTGTTTAATTTTAATTAGATTAATTAAGGGCTTTTATATTTTTTTTTCTTTTTTGCAAGTCTGGGGATGAGACCCAGGGGCAGTTGACCTCCAAGATACATCCTCTACCCTATATTTTATTCTTTATTTTAAAACAGAGTCTTACTAAGTTGCTGAAAGCCTCACTAAGTAGATGAGGCTACCCACTAACTACGATCTTCCAGTCACAGTCTTTGAATGCTGTGATTACAAACATGAGCCATCATGCCTAGCTTATGTTTAACATTTAAAACAATAAATAATAAGAAAAATAACATGTAGTTTAACCTCTAAATTTGACAATATAAATACTGCTTTGTTAACTTTCTTCAATACATGAGCAAACATATGTATATAAACATATATACACATAAACACACAAGTATGTATATGTAAATTTTTCTCATTAAAAATAACAGTAAAACCCCAAAGGCACAACAAATTAAAAGGAGAATCAATACGTGGGATTGCATGAAACTGAAAAGCTTCTGTTCAGCAAAGGAAACTGTCAAGAACCTCAACTGAGAGCAAACAGAATGGGAGAAGATTTTTGCCACCTACACCTCTGATAGAGGACCAATATCTAGAATATACAGAGAACTCAAGAAACTCAACACTAAGAAAACAAAAGCATCCAATAACAAAATGGACAAGCGAACTAAATGGACACTTCACGAAAGAAGAAATTCAAATGGCCAATAAATGCATGAAAAAATGCTCAACATCATTGGCAATCAGAGAGATGCAAATCACAACTACCCTGAGATTTCATCTAACTCGAACTAGAATGGCAATCATCCAAAATACAAACAACAACAGATGCTGGAGAGGATGTGGAGAAGTGGGAACTCTAAAATATTGTTGGTGGGATTGCAAATTAGTGCAACCACTTTGGAAAACAGTATGGAGAATCCTCAGAAGAATGGGAACAAATCTACCATTTGATCCAGCAATACCACTTCTGGGTATCTAGCCAAAAGATAGGAAAACAAACTACCAAACAAATGCATGTATATCTACATTCATAGCTGCAAAATTAACCATAGCCAAACTATGGAACCAGCCAAGATGCCCATCAACAGATGAATGGATTACAAAATTGTGGGATATGTACACAATGGAATTTAACTCACCCATTAAAAAAACCCTCAATTACATCATTTTCAGGGAAATGGATGGAACGGGAAACATTATGCTAAGTAAGATTAGTCACTCACAAAAAATAAGATATCAGATGCTTTCCATAATATGCAAGAGCTAGGGAGAAATGGGTCTTAGGAGGAACTCTAGATGAAAAAGGAAATCCTATAGAGCTGCAAACAAGACAACCTAAAGGAGGAGAAAGAAGGGGAGAAAAGGAAAATCTCTAAAACGCACAATGTACTTTAACATATCGAATTCAACCACTAAGCCAAGCAAGGGAAGGAGGGACGGGGAGGAAACTGGGTGGGAATTGGGTAGGGATTAAATCAGTGATGTGTACATGTATATACACACAATTTTTTTTACCCCAATATGATGTATGAATATAATGCACCAATAAAAAATTTAACAAGACAAAACAAAACAAAAACACCTTTTAAAAAATAACAGTAAAAAAATACTATTTTTGGTATAATTATGGGGCCACTATGTCTTATTAAAATGTAAGGGTAACATTTTTTCATGAAAACCAAACAAAAAAATGCAAGTGATTTTAAAAGTTATTGTGTTCTTCCTATATTAAAAATTATTTTGCGACTTCCGGGAAGATGGCGACCAAGAAAAGCGGGGCTTAAGAGCCACGCTAACAACCAACCTCCAGTACCACAAAATCAGCGCCTTTCATAGCCAGAAAACACCATCACCGAGAAACAAAAAACCCACCAGGCTCCAGAGAGAAAGCGGACTGAGAACAGAGCTCAGAGCCACAGAGGAGATACACCGGCCTCACGTCCGAGAACGCGGCAGCAGCGCCATACTGCCGGCGGCAGCGGCGAACTCACCAGACGGCTACAGCAAGCCGAGGTGAGCTGCTGTGGAACAGCCAGGCGGGATCTTTCGGCGCAGAGAGCAAAGAAATAAAAAAAATAACTGCACCCAGGCACATAATAATCAAACTACTAAAAGCCAAAGAAACAAGATAAATCATGATGCAACTGACTTCCGGGAAGATGGCGACCGAGAAAAACGGGGCTTAAGAGCCCCGCTAACAACCAATCTCCAGTACCACAAAATCAGCGCCTTTCATAGCCAGAAAACACCATCACAGAGAAACAAAAAAATCACCAGGCTCCAGAGAGAAAGCTGACTGACAACAGAGCTCAGAGCCACAGAGGAGATACACCGGCCTCACGCCCGAGGACGCGGCAGCAGCGCCATACTGCCGACGGCAGCGGCGAATTCACCAGACAGCTACAGCAAGCCGAGTTGAGCCGCTGCGGAACAGCCAGGCGGGGATTTTCAGCGCAGGGAACATCTAAAGCTCTCAGTGGCTGAGCTCAGCACACGCTGCAGGAACTCAAAGTGGAACTCAAAACCAGAGAAGAAAAAACAAGCCAGCCTTACGGCCGAGGGCGTGGCAGCGGCACCACATTGCCACCGGCGGCAGCAGCAGTGAATTCACCGAGTCCAGTACAGCTACATCTGCGTACTCAAGAACAGTGAGTCAAATTGCGGGCCACAGAGGAGAAATCCCAGTACTGTACTCCCTGGGACTTGACCCAGTGAGGGAGTGGCGGTGGCAGAGATATCACACCATAGGACAATGTGCAACCTGGCACCCCCCATAGTTTAAAGCAGCCTCTATCGACTCCCTGGGTCGGAGACTCTGTGATACAACCCAGTAAAGGAGTAGTGGGGTCTGAGATACCACAGACTCGAGATCCAGAGCACCTTAAGTGAAGTCATAGTGACCCAAGGGAAGAACCCAGAGAAGGCACAAACTTCCGAAATCATGGGAAAGAGGAATAACACTGGAGCAATGAATGCCCACAACCCCACAACATCAGAACCCGATAAAACAAAAAATCAGAGATTTCTAGAAGATCAAATCAGGAAAATAACTATAGAAATAATAGAGGTGCTTCAAAAAGAACTCAGAGAGAGCCAAAAAGAGATAAAGGATGCAATTAATGAAGTAAAGGCCTCAATTCAAAGTACAAACAACCGACCCCTGGAGAAACCAGGCCCAGTAAGACGCTGGGTTCTGGGCAGGGGTTGCGCGCGGCGCACAAAAGCCGGGGCCTGGGTCGCGGGACCCTGGGCCCCGGGCCGAACTGCGCGTAGCACGCCAGACCCCTGGAGAAACCAGGCCCAGTAAGACGCTGGGTTCTGGGTGGGGGTCGCGGGCGGGGCACGCCTAATGGGGCCCGGGTCGCGGGACTCTGGGCCCCTGCCGAACTGCGCGTAGCACGCCAGACCCCTGGAGAAACCGGACCCAGTAAGACGCTGGGTTCTGGGCGGGGGTCGCGGGCTGGGCATGCCAGATGGGGCCCGGGTCGCGGGACTCTGGGCCCCTGCCGAACTGCGAGTAGCACGCCAGACCCCTGGAGAAACCGGACCCAGTAAGACGCTGGGTTCTGGGCGGGGGTCGCGGGCTGGGCACGCCAGATGGGGCCCGGGTCGCGGGACTCTGGGTCCCGGCCGAACTGCGAGTAGCACACCAGACCCCTGGAGAAACCGGGCCCAGAACAGAAAAAGATAAAGAAAAATATCGGAGAGGTGGTAAGAAAGCCGTTATGGATGCCAGGACACTGGAGATGCAGACAAAACTTATCTAAATGCACTGGAACTTATGGAAAAATTCGCCGTGAAAGAGGACTGCTATTTCTCTATATTGTTAAGAATCTCAGACATCACATATAAGGAGAGAGTTTAGCGGAGACCAAGGAGAAATGCGGTGTTGAAAGAGTTCTTCGCGATGGTGGTGGAGACTTGTATTCAGGAGAAGCAGAAACCGGATCTTACCAACTTTATTTTTTTGGAGAAATTACACCAAATGTCGAATGCTACCATCACGCATGCTTAGGAACACTGGAAAACTTTCAGAGTGGAAAAAGAGCCTGGGAAGGATTTGAAACGGTGGAGGCAGTGACAATGCCAGTGGCCAATATTCGGGGGAGGCAGAGATCTGATACATTACAACTGGAACCTTTGAAATAATAACCACAGAGACAGTGATCGGAACCTGCTGATGGGTTAGGCGGGCGCTGGGGCCAGTGGCCGACATCTGAGCTTGCTGTGAGGCAAGGCCACTACTGAGGCCTCCGTGGCCGGGATTGGAACCTGCAGAGGGGTTAGACCGATGCTGGGGCCAGCGAGGCCGGCATTGGAGCCTGCCATGATGCAAGGCTTGTGCTAGGGCCTCCGAGGTCGGGTCCGGAACTTGCTGAGGGGTTAGGCCGGTGCTGGGGTCAGCGAGGCCGGCATCGGAGCCTGCCGTGAGGCAAGGCCAGTGTTGGGGCCCCCGAGGACGGGACCGGAGCCTGCTGAGGGGTTAGGCCGGTGCTGGGGCCAGCGAGGCTGGCATCAGAGCCTGCCATGAGGCAAGGCCGGTACTTGGGCCTCCGAGGCCAGGATAAGAGCCTGCCGAGGGGTTAGGCCGGTGCTGGGGCCTCCGAGGCCAGGATAAGAGCCTGCTGAGGGATTAGGCCGGTGCTGGGGCCAGCGAGGCCGGCATTGGAGCCTGCCTTGAGGCATGACCAGTGCTGGGGCCTCCGAGGCCGGGATCGGAGCCTGCCGAGGGGTTAGGCCGCTGCTGGGGCCAGTGAGGCCGGCATCGGAGCCTGCCTTGAGGCAAGGCCGGTACTGGGGCCTCCGAGGCCAGGACAAGAGCTTGTCGAGGGGTTAGGCCGGTGCTGGGGCCAGCGAGGCCGGCATCGGAGCCTGCCGTGAGGCATGACCAGTGCTGGGGCTGCTGAGGCCGGGATCGGAGCCTGCCGAGGGGTTAGGCCGCTGCTGGGGCCAGCGAGGCCGGCATCGGAGCCTGCCGTGAGGCAAGGCCGGTACTGGGGCCTCTGAGGCCGGGATCGGAGCCTGCCAAGGGGTTAGGCCGCTGCTGGGGCCAGCGAGGCCGGCATCGGAGCCTGCCGTGAGGCAAGGCCGGTACTGGGGCCTCCGAGGCCAGGATAAGAGCCTGCCGAGGGGTTAGGCCGGTGCTGGGGCCAGCGAGGCCGGCATCGGAGCCTGCCGTGAGGCATGACCAGTGCTGGGGCCGCTGAGGCCGGGATCGGAGCCTGCCGAGGGGTTAGGCCGCTGCTGGGGCCAGCGAGGCCGGCATCGGAGCCTGACGTGAGGCAAGGCCGGTACTGGGGCCTCTGAGGCCGGGATCGGAGCCTGCCAAGGGGTTAGGCCGCTGCTGGGGCCAGTGAGGCCGGCATCGGAGCCTGCCGTGAGGCAAGGGCGGTACTGGGGCCTCCGAGGCCAGGATAAGAGCCTGCTGAGGGGTTAGGCCGGTGCTGGGGCCAGCGAGGCCGGCATCGGAGCCTGCCTTGAGGCAAGGCCGGTACTGGGGCCTCGAGGCCAGGATAAGAGCCTGCCGAGGGATTAGGCCGGTGCTGGGGCCAGCGAGGCCGGCATTGGAGCCTGCCGTGAGGCAAGGCCGGTACTGGGGCCTCCGAGGCCAGGATAAGAGCTTGCCGAGGGGTTAGGCCGCTCCTGGGGCCAACGAGGCCGGCAGCGGAGCCTGCCGTGAGGCATGACCAGTGCTGGGGCCTCCGAGGCTGGGATCAGAGCATGCCGAGGGGTTAGGCCGGTGCTGGGGCCAGCGAGGCCGGCATCGGAGCCTGCCGTGAGGCAAGGCCGGTACTGGGGCCTCCGAGGCCAGGATAAGAGTCTGCCAAGGGGTTAGGCCGGTGCTGGGGCCAGCGAGGCCGGCATCGGAGCCTGCCTTGAGGCATGACCAGTGCTGGGGCCTCCGAGGCCGGGATCGGAGCCTGCCGAGGGGTTAGGCCGCTGCTGGGGCCAGTGAGGCCGGCATCGGAGCCTGCCGTGAGGCAAGGCTGGTACTGGGGCCTCTGAGGCCGGGATCGGAGCCTGCCGAGGGGTTAGGCCGGTGCTGGGGCCAGTGAGGCCGGCATCGGAGCCTGACGTGAGGCAAGGCCGGTACTGGGGCCTCTAGGCCAGGATAAGAGCCTGCCGAGGGGTTAGGCCGGTGCTGGGGCCAGCGAGGCCGGCATCAGAGCCTGCTGTGAGGCAAGGCTGGTACTGGGGCCTCCGAGGCCAGGATAAGAGCTTGCCGAGGGGTTAGGCCGGTGCTGGGGCCAACAAGGCCGGCAGCGGAGCCTGCCGTGAGGCATGACCAGTGCTAGGGCCTCCGAGGCCGGGATCGGAGCATGCCGAGGGGTTAGGCCGGTGCTGGGGCCAGCGAGGCCGGCATCGGAGCCTGCCGTGAGGCAAGGCCGGTACTGGGGCCTCCGAGGCCAGGATAAGAGCCTGCCAAGGGGTTAGGCCGGTGCTGGGGCCAGCGAGGCCGGCATCGGAGCCTGCCTTGAGGCATGACCAGTGCTGGGGCCTCTGAGGCCGGGATCGGAGCCTGCCGAGGGGTTAGGCCGCTGCTGCGTCCAGCGAGGCCAGCATTGGAGCCTGCCGTGAGGCAAGGCCGGTACTGGGGCCTCCGAGGCCAGGATAAGAGCCTGCTGAGGGGTCAGGCCAGTGTTGGGGCCAGTGAGGCCGGCATCGGAGCCTGCCTTGAGGCAAGGCCGGTACTGGGGCCTCGAGGCCAGGATAAGAGCCTGCCGAGGGATTAGGCCGGTGCTGGGGCCAGCGAGGCCGGCATCGGAGCCTGCCATGATGCAAGGCCGGTACTGGGGCCTCCGAGGCCAGAATAAGAGCTTGCCGAGGGGTTAGGCCGGTGCTGGGGCCAACGAGGCCGGCAGCGGAGCCTGCCGTGAGGCATGACCAGTGCTGGGGCCTCCAAGGCCGGGATCGGAGCATGCCGAGGGGTTAGGCCGGTGCTGGGGCCAGCGAGGCCGGCATCGGAGCCTGCCGTGGGGCAAGGCCGGTACTGGGGCCTCCGAGGCCAGGATAAGAGTCTGCCAAGGGGTTAGGCCGGTGCTGGGGCCAGCGAGGCCGGCATCGGAGCCTGCCTTGAGGCATGACCAGTGCTGGGGCCTCCGAGGCCGGGATCGGAGCCGGCCGAGGGGTTAGGCCGCTGCTGGGGCCAGCGAGGCCGGCATCGGAGCCTGCCGTGAGGCAAGGCCGGTACTGGGGCCTCCGAGGCCAGGACAAGAGCCTGCCGAGGGGTTATGCCGGTGCTGGGGCCAGCGAGGCCGGCATCGGAGCCTGCCTTGAGGCATGACCAGTGCTGGGGCCTCTGAGGCCGGGATTGGAGCCTGCCGAGGGGTTAGGCCGGTGCTGGGGCCAGTGAGGCCGGCATCGGAGCCTGCCGTGAGGCAAGGCCGGTACTGGGGCCTCCGAGGCCAGGATAAGAGCTTGCCGAGGGGTTAGGCCGCTCCTGGGGCCAACGAGGCCGGCAGCGGAGCCTGCCGTGAGGCATGACCAGTGCTGGGGCCTCCGAGGCCGGGATCGGAGCATGCCGAGGGGTTAGGCCGGTGCTGGGGCCAGCGAGGCCGGCATCGGAGCCTGCCGTGAGGCAAGGCCGGTACTGGGGCCTCCGAGGCCAGGATAAGAGTCTGCCAAGGGGTTAGGCCGGTGCTGGGGCCAGCGAGGCCGGCATCGGAGCCTGCCTTGAGGCATGACCAGTGCTGGGGCCTCCGAGGCCGGGATCGGAGCCGGCCGAGGGGTTAGGACGCTGCTGGGGCCAGCGAGGCCGGCATCGGAGCCTGCCGTGAGGCAAGGCCGGTACTGGGGCCTCCGAGGCCAGGACAAGAGCCTGCCGAGGGGTTAGGCCGGTGCTGGGGCCAGCGAGGCCGGCATCGGAGCCTGCCTTGAGGCATGACCAGTGCTGGGGCCTCTGAGGCCGGGATTGGAGCCTGCCGAGGGGTTAGGCCGGTGCTGGGGCCAGCGAGGCCGGCATCGGAGCCTGCCGTGAGGCAAGGCCGGTACTGGGGCCTCCGAGGCCAGGATAAGAGCTTGCCGAGGGGTTAGGCCGGTGCTGGGGCCAACGAGGCCGGCAGCGGAGCCTGCCGTGAGGCATGACCAGTGCTGGGGCCTCCGAGGCCGGGATCGGAGCCGGCCGAGGGGTTAGGCCGCTGCTGGGGCCAGCGAGGCCGGCATCGGAGCCTGCCGTGAGGCAAGGCCGGTACTGGGGCCTCCGAGGCCAGGACAAGAGCCTGCCGAGGGGTTAGGCCGGTGCTGGGGCCAGCGAGGCCGGCATCGGAGCCTGCCTTGAGGCATGACCAGTGCTGGGGCCTCTGAGGCCGGGATTGGAGCCTGCCGAGGGGTTAGGCCGCTGCTGGGGCCAGCGAGGCCGGCATCGGAGCCTTCCTTGAGGCAAGGCCGGTCCTGGGGCCACTGAGGCCGGGATCGGATCCTGCCGAGGGGTTAGGCCACTGCTGGGGCCAGCGAGGCCGGCATCGGAGCCTGCCGTGAGGCAAGGCCGGTACTGGGGCCTCCGAGGCCAATACAAGAGCCTGCCGAGGGGTTAGGCCGGTGCTGGGGCCAGCGAGGCCGGCATCGGAGCCTGCCTTGAGGCAAGGCCGGTATTGGGGCCTCTGAGGCCGGGATCGGAGCCTGCCGAGGGGTTAGGCCACTGCTGGGGCCAGTGAGGCCGGCATCGGAGCCTGCCGTGAGGCAAGGCCGGTACTGGGGCCTCCGAGGCCAGGATAAGAGCCTGCTGAGGGGTTAGGCTGGTGCTGGGGCCAGCGAGGCCGGCATCGGAGCCTGCCTTGAGGCAAGGCCGGTACTGGGGCCTCGAGGCCAGGATAAGAGCCTGCCGAGGGGTTAGGCCGGTGCTGGGGCCAGTGAGGCCGGCATCGGAGCCTGCCGTGAGGCATTACCAGTGTTGGGGCCTCCGAGGCCGGGACTGGAATCCTGCCAAGGGGTTAGACTGGTGCAGGGGCCAATGGCCAGCATCGGAGCCTGGCGTGAGGCAAGTTCACTCCTGCGGCCTCCAATGTCGGGACAAAAGCCAGCTTAGGGGTTTGACCGGTTCAGGGGCCAGCGAGACCAGAACTGGGTCCTCCCATGAGGCAAGGCCGCTGCGTGAGCCAGCGAGGTCTGGATCAGTCCACTGAGTAGCCAGGGCACTACTGGGACCATCAAGAGTGGGATTGGTACTTGCAACGCAGCATGCACAGAGAAATATCGCAGAAAATATAAATCAGACGCTTCCCTTAATCAGCAATAACTAGGAGGAAACGGGCAACAGGAAGAGGTTGAGCTATAGAAAGGGCCCTATAGTGAAGCAACTAATGTGACCAATCAGAGGGTATGTAATACTGGAGGACGGAGCCTCTTTAAAATGCAGGAGGTACATAAACAAATGTATCAAAGTAAATCACCAAAGAAGTGTGGGATGGAGGGAGGGGGAGGGAATGGGACGGGGGCTGCAGGAGGGCTAATTGGATGATGTGTGCTTGTATATCCTCTCAAGTCTTGTACTCCAATGTGATTGATATATGACTACAATGCACCAATTTAAAAAATAAATTAATTAAAAAAAAAAGAAAAACAAAAATAAACTACATGGCTTTAAAAAAAAAATTGAACTGAAAAAAAAAAAAAAAAAAAGTACAAACAACCGATTAGACCACATGGAGAACAGAATCTCGCTCTTAGAAGATGAGCAATCCAAAAATGAATGCATAGTTTCTAATCTAGAAAAAAATATCCAACAGCAGGAATCTGACATTGAAGAAATATGGGCCCATTTTAAGAGAGCTAACCTAAGAATAATTGGAATAGAGGAGGGAAAAGAAAGTGAAACCAAAGGGATCAACAATCTCTTCAAGGAAGTAATAGCAGAAAATTCTCCAAACATAGAGCAAGAGGTTGATACACAGGTCCAGGAAACTTATAGAACTCCCTTTAGATAGGATCGAAGAAGAGGATCCCCACCCCACATAATTGTCAAAATGACCAATGTGGAAGCCAAGCACAGAATCTTAAAGGCAACAAAAGCAAAGGGCCAAGTGACATTCAGAGGCAAAACAATTAGAATCACTCCAGACTTCCCAAACCAAGTCATGAGAGCCAGAAGGGCTTGGAGTAACATATTCCAAACTCTGAAAGAAAACAACTTCCAGCCAAAAATTTCCTACCCAGCAAAACTTTCTATCAAATTAGATGGGGAAATAAGAAGCTTCCACGACAAACAGAAACTGAAGGAATTTATGTCTTCAAAACCAGCGCTAGAGAAAATACTCAAAGAGATTAACTACAAAGAAGAAATACGTAACACACACCAGAACCAGAGAAACAAGATTCTCCATCCAACAGACAACTAAGATTGGTTATCGGTGGAGATTCATTATTTATGTTAGTCTTTTACCTATCTCTTAATGAGTTTCACCTAAAAAAAATAGAAAAAAAATATCCTCTGGTAAGAAAGAAAGTAAAAAGAAATATTGAAATGTTATCTTTAAGTCATCAAAAGCTTGGTATCAGACAAATGAAACTGTTATGTGAGATTATCATTTTTAATTTTGGATAAATTGCTATAATACTAGATGTCAACCACTAAGCCAAGCATGGGAGAGAGGGATGGGGAGAGAATGGGGTGGGGATCGGGTGGGGGCTGACTGGGCGATGTGTGCATGTATGTCTACAAAAGTTTTTATCCCACTATGATGTATGAATACAGTGCACCAATAAAAAGTTAAAAAAAAGAAATTTGAGATTTAAAAAAAATTATTTTGCTTTTTTTTTTTTTTGGTGGTACTGGGGTTCCTGGAAGCCCTTCTACCTCCAGGCTACACTCCCAGACCTATTTTTACATTTTTATTTGGAAACAGGGTCTCCTAAGCCAGCGTGCGCGGCTGGCTTCGAACCTGCACGATCCTCCTGTCTCTGCCTCCCAAGCGCAGGGATTACAAGCGTGCGCCACCACGCCCGGCTTATTTTGCCTTCTGTAGTCCTCATAATGGTTATACTTTATTATTATTACCTACCACGCCTATCAAGCCTGCCTCAAACTTTTTTTTTTTTTTTTTATCTTTTGGTACAGGGGATTGAAGCCAGGGAACATCTACCTGTAAGGTATACACCCAGCTTCACTTTATTCTTTATTTGGAAACAGGATGTCACCAAGTTGCTGAGTCTGGCTTCAAATCTGCGATCTTTCTGTCACCACCTCCAAAGTACTGAGATTACAGGTATTAACCACCAAATCCAGCTCTACCTCATCTTTTTTAAAAGCTATTGCAGAGAGACATAACACATCTCAGTCACTTTCAAAAAATTCAGCTATAATGAAGAGATGAATAAAAACAAAAAAAATGAATCATGGAAGAATAAAATCTAGTAGACAGGACAGGCAATAACAAAATGCCCATATGTGCACATAACCTGATAAACATTATGACCACTGCTGCAAATGCTGTTGGCCTGGACCATCTTGGACAGTGTATTAGAGCCAGATCTGCAAGCACTGTGGCCCCAAGAGATTCCCAGCAAAGAAGGCAGCAATTTGAGTTGAATTAAGCAACTGTTGATCTTAAGTAATCAGCTCCATGCTTCAGATACAACAGAGACCTGATAGTCCACACACTCATCCAGAACCTGCACCTGCACCTGCAGCAGTGCACTTTGCCCTCCAGAGACTCAGAGCTTCACAGGATAGTAAGTTTACTGTGTTTCTCAATGGGAGATCATGCAGAGCGGTCACAGGGACTCGAGTGGCTTGAGATTTGGTGGTCCACCCCTTCAAAAACTGGTTCAAAAACTGTTACTGAACACAGGAGAGGCATGGAAAGGGCCCATATTGGCCAGGGTTCATTACCTCAAAGAGTCTCTGGAGATCACTCCAAGATTTCACTGCACACCCACCACCAGTGCACCTAAGAAGGTAAAGCAAGATGGTCTGCAGAAAGTGCCTACATGGGGATCGATTGCCAGTGACACCAGCCACCTGCATAGAAATAGGCCCCATGGAGATCTTGGAGACCTAAGCACACAGCAGTGAGAGGAGTGAGAGAGGTTTGGGCACCTCACGCCAGAGAGACACCAGCTCAGAATCATAATCATTGCACAAAACCGAAACGTGAGACTGGAAACTGACATCACTACTATAGGTTATAGAGTAAACCCCTGTGTTGTCAGACTACTTTCAAATTCAGTGATCTTTCTAACTAAACTCCCTAAGTAAATGAAATTATAGTCATACACCAACAAGCCTGGCTTAATTTTTGTCTTTAATTTATCCTCTTTAATTCATCCAGATATCTAAAACAACTTAAGGTATAATCTCTTTCCAGGATCTCCTTTCTTTCTCAAGACCTACAGGAACTCTAGAAAATATAAATTCCAAGAGTCTATCATTTTTATCACATCATAGGAAAACATTGATGCCATTAGAATTATAATTAACAAAAAAATTCAACTTCAAATAATTTCCTAATTCATCTCATATAAATCAGTAATATAAATTTCTAGTTCCCAGTGTTCTGTGTTCAGGTTTTTACAATACAAATAACTTTTTCATACCTAATGTGTACAACCAAAATACTGGGTCTATACTGCCATATTTAATACCAAATACAGCTTTATATGTGCATAGAAAATATTTTACATACTTTCAAAAATCTGAAACACTAATCTCAAGTAAAACATCTGCTTTGCCAGCAAATGTTTCAAATTTGAAGACATTTGTTTCAATCATCTTTAAAGAAAGGAGCATTTTTCTCTTTTTTTAGACCAATTAGTTTTTAAAAAAAAATAATAACACCACTAAACCTTGGCAACTCTCATAAGAATTCAGCAACAGCCTCTGGATTAAGAATTCAATAAAGCTAGGATCAGTGACAGACTCCCAAATTTGATGGAGACATTATCTTAGTTGTGTTTACTACTGTTGAACTTTCCTTGATTTCTTCCCATTTTTAAACCTTGTAACTCAGTATTCCTGCTGACTCTAAGAGTTACCAACCTACTTCAATGATTTACTTGCACCATGACATGTCTAGTATAAATAGTATTTTCCACGTAGAAAATAGAATCTCACTATTAGAAGATGACCATTCCAAAATGAATATATAGCATTGATTGAGAAAAAATAATTTGACAGCATGAATTGGCCAATTTTAAGAGAGCTAACCTAAGAATAATAGGCATTGAAAAGGAAATAGAAAGTGGAACCAAAGGGATTAATAATTGATACACAGGCAAAGGAAACATATAGAAGCCCCAACAGACATATATTAGAGAAAAAGTTCAACATGTCACATAATTATCAAATGGACAAATGTATCAGCTAAGGAGAGAATCTTAAGGGTAATGAGAGTAAAAGACCAGTTACATTCAGAAACAAACCAAGTAGAATCATTCCAGATTTCCCTAACCAACTCATGAAAGCCCAGACTGAAGGGAACAGCATATTCCCAACTCAGAAAGAAAATAACTTCCAGCCAAAACTATTCTACCCAGCAAAACCATCTCTAAAATTTCATGGGTAAGTAAAATCCTTCCACAGCAAAGAGATGCTGAAAGAATTTATGTCTTCCAAACCAGCACTAGAGAATACATTGAAAAAGGTTAATTACAAAGAATAATTAATAAACACCAGAACCAGAGAAACAATGATTTCCATCAAACAATTTAGAAGAACAAACAGTACCTTAAGCAGAAGGTAAAACTCAAAATGTTGGAAAATAAAAATCATCTCTCAACAATCACATAGAATATAAATGGCCTAAATTCCTCCCCCCAAAAGACCCAGAAGAATGGATTCTAAAGTCAAGGATTAAGTACACAATGGAGTTTTACTCAGCCATAAAGAACAAAATTATGTCATTTGGATAAAACTGGAGAACATTATGCTAAATGAAATTAGCCAGTCACAAAAAGTGAAAAGTGAGATATTCTCCCTAATATGTGGAAGCTAGAAAGAAATTGGGATATAGGAGGAACTCTAGACAAAGGAGGAGAAACCTTAGATGAGTAAAGAAGACAACATAAATGAGGGAGATAGAAGGGGGAAGAGAGAAGTACCCTAATGTGCAAGATGTACATTCACATATATATCAACATATCAAAGTCAGTCACAAAGCCAAACTCAAGAAGTAGGAAGGGGGAAGGGAATGGGGTGGGAATTTGAGAATGTGTGATGTGTGCATGTATGCCTCTACCATTCTGTATCTCATTATGACTTATGTTTATAATGCACCAATAAATTATAAAAAATAAAGATAAATTAGGGAGGGGTATATGACAGAGGGAGAGTGCTCCTGAATTCAATCCTCTGTAAAACACACACACACACACACACACACACAATCATTCAAGAGTGGTGTTGGATTGGACTTGCATATGCAAAAGAATGAAATTGAATCTTTATTTCATATTATATAAAGAATCAACTCAGAATAGACTGATTTAAATATATGTCCTAGAACTATAAAACTATTAGAATAAAATGTATTGAAAAAGTTCTATGTCTTAGTCTAGACAATAATTTTTTTATAAAATATGATCCAAAGCACAGAAAAAAAATAAACATGGGGTTACATCAAACTAAAAATCATCTGCAAGGGAATTAATGAACTAAGTGAGACAATCCAAAAGTGAGAAAAATTATTTCCAAATCACACATCTGATTTGGGGTTAACATTAAAAATATATAAGAAATTTAACTCAGTAACAAGAAAATGAATGCCTGAATTTAAAAATGGAAAAATAACCTGAACAGATATTTTTTCTGAATAAAACATGCAAATGGCCAACAGATTCATAAGAATATTAACAAAATTTTAGCATCACTAATTATTGGGTAAAAAGAAAATTAAGACCAAAATGATCTATCACCTCATATCTGTTAGAATGCCTTTTATCAAAAAGATGAAAACTAAATCTTGGCAAAAATATGAGGAAAAGGAAACCCTTGAACACAACTGTTGAGAATATAAATTTATAAAGCCACTAGAAAGCGCTATATAGTTTGCTCAAAGATGAAAATATACAACTACTATATGACCAGTATTCTGACTTCTACAAATATTCAAAACAATTGAAATAATTATGTTAAAGAGAAATATGCATTCCCATATTGGTTGCAGCATTATTCACAACAACCATGGTATAGAACCAACCTAATTGTACATTAACAAATGAAAGGTTAAAGAAAATATGATATGTAATAGAGAAACACTGTTCAGGCTTACAAAAATTCTGTCATTTGTGAAAAATATGAAAGAACCAAAGGGTATTAGGCAAAGTTAAATAAGTCAGACACAGAAGATGAACTCAGAGAATAAGACTGGGATGGTAGTTACCAAAAACTAGGAATGGAAGAAAGGAAATGAGAAAATGCTGGTGAAAAAGTACAAAATTTTCAGTTAGCAGAAATAAGTTTTTTACTATGGCATAATAGGGTGATTATCATTAATAATATATTGATAGTTCAAAATAGCTGAAAGAGTATATTTTAAATATTTTACCATAAAAAGTGAGGTAATATGTAATTAGTGCTAGTCATTCTGAACACACACACACACACACACACACACACACACACACACAGAAAAACACTACACTGTCATACTGCCTCCCATTAATGTGTAATTTATGACTGGCCAATTAAAAATAGTAGAATTTCTCTTAAAAAGAAAACACTGAAGGAGGTAGGGTGAAAAGGTTAGCAGTTGAATGCCTGTTTACAATACATGAGGCCCATGGTTCGATCTCTAGCACAAAAATAATTAATTAAAAATAAACATAAATTTAGCCAGGCGTGGTGAAGCATGCTTGTAATCCCTGCGCTTGGGAGGTGTAGACAGAATTGCGCAGGTTCGAAGCCAGCCGTGCTGGCTTAGGAGACCCTGTTTCCAAATTTAAGCTATGGTAAAATATCAGTTTCACCTTCTGTAAAAGATATATATATATGTATGTATGTATGTATTTCTTTGATAAATACCATCTATGGTATCAACATGGAAATACGGTAATTGTGAGTTAATCATAGATTCTGGAATCTAAATAAATGGTCAAACATTTTTGTTTTATGACTTTCTAGGAAAATCATCAGATCATGATAACATTACTTCCTAATATGACTTTTTGTTTAAAGAATCATTTTGTGCCGGGCGTGGTGGCGCACGCTTGTAATCCCCGCGCTTGAGAGGCAGAGACAGGAGGATCACGCAGGTTGGAAGCCAGCCGCACGCGCTGGCTTAGGAGACCCTGTTTCCAAATAAAAATGTAAAAATAGGTCTGGAAGTGTAGCCCGGAGGTAGAAGGGCTTCCAGGAACCCCAGTACCACCAAAAAAAAAAAAAAAAAAAAAAAAAAAGAATCATTTTGTCACAGGAAATCAGTTTTAAAATGGATGCTTTAGTCTCAGATCAGTAAAGAAAGACACAATAATGAACTTATGTATGCGTACATCTGTATAATGAACTAAATATCAAAGTAGTTTTAAAGATATATAGTAATTACATTTGGACAATGATTATTCTCCAAAGAAAATATTCATATTTAAAGTGCTATATATGTGATACTTTGATGTTTGTATTCTCTTCTGAATTATAATTATCTCTAAAATTCACATAAAATTTCTTATAAGTTTAACCATACTAATTTTAAGTTATGACAAAATTTTGGCTTGGTTCTTTAAAACGCCAAAAAAAAAAAAAATTTAACCTCTCCCAAGCCAAGTGAGGTGGCACATACCTGTAATCCTAGTACTTGAAAGGCTGAGAGAAGAGGATTTGCAGGTACAAATCCAGACTCAGAAACTTGCTTCTAGCAACTTAGTGAGTCCCTATTTAAAAAATGAAAACTTAAAAAGAGCTGGGGTGTAGCTCAAAGGTAAACTGCCCTGGGTTCAAATGCCAGCATCTAAAAATAGAAAGAAAAACATAGAATCTCTTCCAAATAAAAATAAATTAAAATTTTCAAAATGTATGAAAGTTATCACTGTTTTTATAAAAGCACTGTTACATGTTCTGTTGTAACAAGTTTTCAAATTGCGATATCTACTTTAATGGGCAAGGAAAAGGCTTCCAGACAAAAGAACAAAATGGATATTGATGAACTAACAACAATGATGATGGAAGCTCACTAAATTTTAATTATAGGTAAAAATGAGGCAATTAATTCTGGAAAAATTTTCATAGGTAAGATTACTTGCATTATTGAAAATTTGGAAATGGATTTGATTATGTATGTACTACACACACAGTTCTATATGAAAATGCATCCTATTTAATGATCTATTAAAATTTAGATAACCATATATAGTGACATGTGAAAAGAGTTATTGGAGAAACAAATTGAATAAATTTTAAGTGACAACAAAAGTAATACTGCTGCGGAAAGACGTTTTGGCAACAGGTGCAGAAAGATGGGCACATGGGAAGGCAGCCATGAAGCCTGACAGAATTTATAATAATAATATTTAGAATTTATGCCATCTTTTTTTTCCTTAAAGGATTTTACACACATCAACTAATTAATCATCAAACACCCACATGAATATTTCTCTCCTCATTATCACACCCAAAAATGATGAGCTACTTCTTCTTGACTCCATAGTACAAATCCCACTTAATTTTATTTTATGCTTTTACTTTTCACACTAAACTTTTCTGCAATGTGTGTCTTTTCATCTAGAAGTAATTTATATCATTGCTTTGGGTATTTTCAACAGATTCTATGGCTCTAAATAAAACCAAAATTAGATTTATTTCTAATTTCCTTTGAGAATGACATCAGGATTTATTATAAGAATGACTACATCATATTCACTGAGTCAAAATAAAATGAAATAGAGTATACTAAAGTTCAGAACCATAACTGGACAAATAAAATGTAAAGTTTCTATAGAGTGCTGAAAAACAAATCAATTAACCAGACAAACAAAAATACATGTGTTAGGACTTTCAGCACTAATGGATGCTATTTTTCATGAAATTACTAATCATCAAATCCAATGGCCTTTCCTAAAGTGCTTCAAAATCTGTGAAATTAGCTACTATATGATACTTTCATCTTTGCCCCAAGACAAGACATAATCTAATTTATTGACATTGCTTACAGCTATTTTCACTTGATACTGCTGACTATATAAGGAATGTGTTACTCAAAAATCTTAACTTGAAAATCAGCTCTAGAGCCATACTGCCTGAGTTTGTATCCAATTCTATCATCAGTTACTAGTTGTGTAAGATATAGCAACCTCTATGTGTTAGTTCTTTCATCAAAAAAAAAAAGATGTTGGTAATAATGGCACCTCTTTTATAGAGCTTTTGTGAGATAATATTAAAAAATATATAAAATACATAAAGAACACCTTGTAAACAATATATATCAACAAATGTTAGTAGTAATGACAATGACAATTTCCATTATTAGTATTACTAGTATTATTCTCTTTATTTGTAGTATCATCTAATTCAATAGCTTCATCAATTCCTACTTAGAGAAAGATCTAAAATACTAAAATTGCATTGGTAAATACTTTTACTGGAACTCTAATTCTCATTTTCAACCATTTACTGAGTATTTCTGGTACAGTGTCCTGCCAACATCACAAATTCTCTATGCCCCCAAACTACCACTTCTTCCTTATCTATTTTTTGTTAATGATATAATAAAATTTCAAAATACAGATAACATTTTCTACTCTGTACCTGTACCTATACCAATATATACAACAACATAGACCATTACTGTAATATGACACTTAAAATAAGGATTAACTCATTCTATTAACTTTGATAGTATATAGTTTGTCTTCCCTTTTTTAGCTAAAATTATTTTTGTGTTTAAATTTAAAACTGATTAATCAAATTTCATTACTTATTCTAATATCAATTTTACATATATCTGTGCGCGTGTGCATGCATGCGTGTGTGTGTGTGTGTGTGTGTGTGTGTGTGTGTGTGTGAACTGTTTCAATTTCCAATTTTGCTTGTATGAAGTTGTTTGTTTATAATCTTCCAACTTTACTCCAAGGATTCATTATAAGTAGAAAACATGGGAAAGAGCTGGGCATAAATTCCTTAAATAACAAAGTTTTTAAGTTACCCTTCAAGAAAAGCCTCTAGATTTCTTACAGTTTGGAACCAGCCAGGAAAGCTGGTCCAGAATGGACATGAGTGAAAGAATCTAGCTAGTCCAGTCAAGAACATCACAAACTCAAAATCCAGCTACCGTTCCAATGCAGAACACCTCCTCCCCCCAAAAAATGCAACCTGTGAAGATTCAAACCATACAATCACTGGCAACTTTTTTCTCCCTTGCTATAAATGTGCTCAATACCAATTATATCGGCAATGCTGACTTGAACTCCTTTTCTCCTTGTTGGCTGGCTATGTGATAAATCCATTTTCTTTTTGCAAAAACCCAGTGCCATAGCACAGCTTCTATACATGTCAGGCAGTGAGCGAGCCCTTACTTGATAACATAGCAGCAAGCATCCGAATGAAGGTACTTAATTTTAGAGTAGAAAATAACTGCCTATGCTATCTTTTATAAAGTGTGCAATAAAGAAACACAAATATGTAATTCAAGGAGCTCATGTAAATTATCATTTGGGGGGGAATATTGTATCATTTAAGAATGTGACCTTGTACATATATCTTTGGTTGTCTCATTTCCTCACATTTCTCCCTAAGAATAAAGCAGTGGTAATTTTTAACACTTCAGAATAAATTCAAGAGTGACTTAAAACAGTTAAAAAAAGAGGACATAAATGTTTATGGGAAAAATATTTATCTATTTGAAAAGGTCATTTTTCAAGGCTTCAAAGATTATCATAATGAATATCCAGAGTGGGAAGAAATACATCATTTTGAACTAAAAATATACTTTCTTAATATATTTAAATCTGTCAGTGGTGAAATCCCAAATGCATTTATGACATGAATAGAAAGATTAATTTCTAACCATTCTAACTCATTTAGGGATAGAAAATAAACATTGTAGATGTATTAGTAGTCATTTCTTCCCCAACTGGGTTCTTTTTCAAGAGTACATCTTTAAAGTACATGGGATGAATGAGATTTCTTCTAAGCCTATGTCCAAGTCTAATTTCCCATGCTAGGATACACTTTAGACTCTTAACAAGTTATGACACATGGAGAAATATACAACTTTTCCCAAGCAAAATAATATTTTTAAAGAGGAAACACAACTACATAGTTTAAATTTCAGACATACTAGTTTTTAAGTTATACTTATCACACAAAATGAAGACTATACTATTAATTACTGCATTTACTCTCAGAAGGCACATAAATAAATTTTATGTAGATAAGCAATCTGTTTATTATAATCCTTAGAAGGTTCTTAGTAAAAAAAAAAAAAAAAAATTTAAGCCGGGCGTGGTGGCGCACGCTTGTAATCCCAGCGCTTGGGAGGCAGAGACAGGAGGATAGAGCAGGTTCGAAGCCAGCCGGGCGTGCTGGCTTAGGAGACCCTGTTTCCAAATAAAAATGTAAAAATAGGTCTGGGAGTGTAGCCCGGAGGTAGAAGGGCTTCCAGGAACCCCAGTACCACAAAAAACAAACAACAAAAAAAACATTTAAAACAATAATTACCAATACCAGTTATCATTATTTAATGTTTACTAAGAACCAAACATTATCTTATGCTCATTACTACATAATTTCATTTACATGGTCCTATGGAAACTAATATCTCCATTAAACTTGAGGAAATTAAGGTACAGAAAGAAGCAAGGTTTTAAATGCAGACAGTTTTATTTGAAGTCCTATTTTCATAATACTCTTTTCTATTTTACTTTTTTATTTATTTGTTCGTTTGTTTGTTTCTAGGGCAGGAGGGTTGGTACTGGGGGTTGAATCCAGGGACATTTTACCTCTGAGCTATACCACCAGCTCTACCTCATTTCTTATTTTGAAACAGTCTCACTAGTTGCTAAGAGTTTCATTACATTGCTGAGGCTAGCTTCAAACTTGGGATCCTTATGTTTCTGCCTCCCAAATACTGGTACTACAAGCATGCAACCACCATGCCTGACTTATTTTACTTTTTCTTCCTTAGACTTTATTCAAATCTCCAAATTTTAGATGCCCTATGATTTCCCTACCCCCCTTTCTCTTACTCATATAAAGAAGGCCCATGGGTTATTAATTCAAGGAGAGTACTCCAGAAACCTGGCAGAGAAGGAAAGAAAAAGAGAGCAAATTCTAATCAAGTTAAAAGTATATAGAAGCATACAGTATTCAGACTGTGCAGTAGTAAGATCCATGTTCATCTTTAGATAAAGGTAACTACACTGAAATATAGGTAAAGTTTCTTAAGGATGATTATTTGCATTGGACAGAACAACATGTTTAGACTAATAACAGGAACCATAACCAAACATTTTAAAGTTGGAAGATATTTAAATCACCTACTCCAATCTCTCTTCCCTTTTTCCATAAGAGGCAGAAACTTAGAAAAGTTATGTCTTTGTTTTTGTTTTTGTTTCAAGGTCTAAAAGTAAGCAGCAAAACTTGTTAAAGAATTTTTGTGTGAGGAGTGGTAGTACAAGACTATAATTCCAGTAAATGGGAGGGTAAGACAGTAAAAACACAAAATCCAGGCTGGCTTCAACAACTTAGACCCTATTTCAAAATAAGAAATAAAATAAGGGAGGGAGTATATATCTACACACAAAGAACCAATGCTATATTCTAATTAAAGAGCAAAACATTCTACAAATCCTTACTAATGGGAAATTATTGAATATAGCAAAGTACTAAGCCAGAAAAAAACTTCAAGCAAATAAAGAACTAAAATAGGAAGGAGCTGGGACCAGTTTGTACTATAAAATGGTACATGAGTGCTGACAACTAGAGATACACCTCACCTTACCCTGCTTTTTACATTCTCTTTTCCCTATGCTCTCAAGTTCAGATTCTGTTAGAATAAATGTTATCAGGAGGTATATCTATTTTCTATAGCTTCTGAAATCTAAGTAACCATAAAATGGCTCTTATTCCCAAGAAACTGGATAAGACTGGTCCAATCTTGTTTCACAAATTCACTAGCAAAACACAAACTGACCTAAGCCAAATAATAAAATCATTTCATATAGAAACTAATGAAAATTTAATAACAAATTATAATGAGGTTACTTTGAGAAAAAGAACTGAAAGAAATAGAGAAGGCTACTATTAAACAGAAATGTAGGAGGACCATGTTTTGGTCTAAGGTCCAGCACAGATCAAACTGAAAATCAAAATGGAATCACCTAAGCTAAAGTTCCATGTCACCAAAACAAAATTAAGTCATCTGACTTTTGAAGAACTCAAGAGAATGATAGATGTAGCCCTATACACATAACAATGAAGATCCTGCTGCTTTAATTTCTTGCACCCTTTAATCCTTACCAAAAGCAACCTAAAGTAATTTGGTACAAATTCACCAATTGTTTTTCTATTTTTCTGTCTCTCTGTCCCCATCACATAAAAAAAGTAATTGAAATAAACAATCCATTTTTTGTTCTTTTTGTTCTTCCTTCCTTTTTCTTTATCTCTTCTCTGACTATAAAAACAACCTCTTCTGCTTGGGTCATCTAAACACATTATATTTTATAGAATAAAGAATGAAGAATGGAAAATAAACCCAATTAAGATGTTTAAACTGTTGTAATTTTGTCCTTTGACACAGCTATTTAAAAAGAATTTAATGGTAGTAGAATTTTTAAATATACTACTGTTAAGCATTATAATTGGTAATTTGCACTTGTTGTTTCATAAAACCAGCACAACATCCTTATGAGATAGTTAATCCAATCTTAAAAGACTAGTTAATAAATCCTATAGCAACCAACTAATTTGTCCAAAGTAGGAAGTAAGTACTAAGTCACAGATTTCTGCGATCAGAACCATATCTAATCATATATTTACTTAATATCCAAATATATATATACTTCCCAAACATTTATTCTATGCTGCTCTAGGTCTATTTTACTCTATTAAAATCAATTATGAAACTAGAAGGGAATCTGGAGCTTATATAGAGCCTTGAAGAACTCAAAGACAAAAAGTGACTTGCCTTGCCTAAGATTTCACAACATGTTAATAGCAGGGCAAAAACTAAAAAAAAAAAAAAAAAAAAAAAAAAAAAAAAAAAAAAGTTAATATTTACAGATAACTTAAAACCTATTATTATAATGCACATTTTACAAATGAGAAAAGTGAAGCAAAAGAAATAAAAGTCACTTTAAAAAGTGACTTAAAGCCGGGTGTGGTGGCGCACACTTGTAATCCCCGCACTTGGGAGGCTGAAACAAGAAGATCGTGCAGGTTCGAAGCCAGCCTCAGCTACTTAGTGAGGCTCTCAGCAACTTAGTGAGACCCTGTTTCCAAATAAAATATAAAATGGGTCTGGGAGTATAGCCCAGAGGTAGAAAGCCTCTGTGTTCCACCCCCAGTACCACCAAAAATAAAAAAATAAAAAAGTGACTTAATAAAGTCCTAAGACAAGTAGCAAGAAAGAGAGATTTTTTGTGTGTGTGCTCAGGATTTTTAAGTCCACAGCCTGTATTCCTAACCACTGTGGTAGAAACTGCCTTTCAAATTGGATTCCTAATTCTCTAACTCCCCTGAAACTGTGATAAACATTGCACTTATAAATTATACAGGAAGCAATAACAGAAACATCAGCTAGGAACACAATTTGAAAATGCAAAGAGCTTCATTGTTTAAATCAACAATTAGATATTTACATTAAAATTCAAGCTAGCCAATGTACAAAGATTAATAAAGGCTTAAAATTAATCCAGAACTTTCCTCAGCACGATCAATTTCTGTATTTGGTTCATGATGCCAACTGTATCACATGGATATTTGGAAAGCGAGTCTAAGTATTAGAGTCGTTATTCAGAAAAAAAAAAATCATTCTAAATTGGGACCTTAATTGTTTCTGTTTCATGAGTCAGTGAGTATAATATTTTATCTGTTGGATTTTCTAAATGCCAATTCCATCATGTTCTTAGTACACTTATTTGCCCACTCAGTAGACGGGGTCACAAAGACAAAACTTGTGATTAGAGTAAAATGAAGTTTTCTAATTCCTTATATTCTCTAAGAGCAACATATAGACCAATATTTTCATGGGCTCATCTACCAATGTATCTCAATGTCCTAAGCCATTTTACCAATGTCAAATAACTGTTTAAATCACATATCAGATTTAAAGTGAGAGATAAAGAAGGAGAGGGAGGGTAAGAGGGTCAGGAAGAAAGAGAGAAAGAGAAAAGAGAAAGAGGAGGGAGAAAGATAGAGAGAAAGGAAGGGAGAGAAGAGAAAGGGAGAGAAGAGAAAGAGAGAGACGGACTTCCAAAGGCTCTGAATTTTTTTAAATAAATATTTCCCATTTGTTTTCTTAGTAACATAAAAAGATAAAAAAGTGGCAACTATTTGACTATCACTAAATATATATACAAGCCTCTTTCATCAAAATTAGTTGTAAAGAAAACTTTATTATCCTGAACCTCACTACTTTCTTGCCTTCCATTTGGAAATTAGAAATAAATTCAAGAGAAGTTAAAAGACAATTTTAGAGATCAGTTCAGATATAGTCTTTGCTTATGATATTAGCAATATGATACAACAATAACAACCACACACACACACACACACACACACACACACACACACACACACACTGGCTTAGAAGCTCCACTACAATAATCTATCACTTTTCAGCAAGGATTTCACTTCTTGTAAACTCAATTCACTTCTTTAATACACACATAAGTGTAGTAACTCGTGTGACCAAAGAAACAAAGTCTAAAAGACAGGAAGTAAAAACCGAAATATAATATTTCCTAATCAATATTATATAGTGTGATAAGTCAGATACTAATTGGTGGCTGACCTCTATTTCAGAGGCAAATGACTATATCTGATTATTAAACTGTAAAAGAAAGGGTAGGACCAATAACATTGAGGATAAAAATTAAAATCAGTGATTCCTTTTCAGAGGAAAACTCAAGGAATAAAGGCCTTGAAAATAGCCTTAAACGTGAGATATGAAAAAGTATTGAATTGAGAGGCAAAAAAATTTATAGGATAGCTGGTCATGGTGATACACACTTATAATTCCAGTACTTGGGAGGTTGAGACAGGAGGATCACAGGTTTGAAACCAGCCTGAGCAGCTTAGTGAGGCCGTTGGTAACTTAGGGAGATCCTGTTTCTGAATAAAATATAAAAGAGGTCTGCAGTTATAGCTCAGAGGTAGAAGGCCCCTGGGTTCCATCCCCAATACTACAAAAAAGAAAAAAATATATAGGATGAAAAAGAAGGGGTACTGATTCAATAAGAAGTTACTGAATGATGACTCTGTTAAAGGCTAGAAAAATAAAATGTAGAGAAGGCGTAATTCCTCCATAGTTTTAAGGATAAAATTAACAAGCTAACAGACAATTATAAACTGTATAATAACACTTTAAACAGATAGCATCATAAATAGTATAATAAATCTGTCATATAAGAAAGGGTTAGAAGCATGTACAAAATCATAGATAACTGAAAGAATTTCATGTGTGTAATGTGCGTAGCATGTAGGATATGATGGCATAAGAGGAGGTTGAAGAGATAGAAAGGGCTTGGTGGTATAGAAACTTGCACATTTTGCCAGAAATTTATGGACTACTAAATGAGAGTGATATGAGCATATCTAAAGACATACATAACTGCAGTTCTCAAAGCAGAAATAAAGAATATAAGCAAAACAGAAAATCAATAAAATCAAAAGCTGGTTTCTTGATAAAATGAACAAGATAGATAAACCACTACCCAACCTAATCAAGAGAAAGAATTTATCCAAACTACTAAAATAAGAGATGAAAAGGGGGATATTACCACCAACAGCATGGAAATCCAGAATATAATCAGAAACTACTTTGAAAAAATATACTCCAAAAACTGAAAAACTTAAAAGAAAATGACAATTTTCTAGACACAAGCAACCTTCCTAAATTGAACCAAGAAGATATAGAAAATTTAAAGCAACCAATAGCAATCAAAAAGATTGAGGCTGCATTAAAGAGCCTACTATCAAATAAAAGCCTAAAACCAGATGGTTTTGCAAGAGAATTCTATAAAACCTTTATAATAAAGCTAATCCTGATATTACTCAATCTTTTCCATGAAATAGAAAGAAATGGGACTATCCCAAATACATTCTACGAAGCCAACCTCTCATTAATACCAAAACCAAATAAACACAGCTCAATAAAAGAAAGCTATTATGCCTATATTGTTGATGAACTTAGACTCAAAACTATTCAACAAAAATACTAGAAACATGCAATCAAACCACATCAAGAAAACCATACACTATGACCAAGCTGGGTTCAACCCAAGGATGCAAGGCTGGTTCAATATACAAAACTCAATCTATATAATTCAATCACATAAACAGAACCCAAAACAAAAATTACATGATCATTTCAATAAATACTGAAAATCCAACAACCATTTATGCTAAAGGACTGCAGAAAATTGGAAAAAAAGGAACATACTTCAACATCATAAAGGCAATATACAATAAGGCCCACAGCCAACATCATATTAAACATGGAAAAATGGCAAAAATCCCCCCTAAAAACAAAAACAAGACAAAGATGTCCATCATCATCACTTCATTTTAATATAATACTTGAGACTTTAGCCAGAGCAATTAGGCAAGAAAAGGAAATTATATGAGTACAAATAGTAAAAGAAGAACTAAAACTATACCTAATTGCAGATGACATGATATTAAGAAGACCCAACAAATTCAGCCAAAAAACTTATAGAACTGATCAACAAATTCAGCAATGTGTCTGGATATAATATCAATCTTAAAAATCAGAAGCTTTTCTGTATGCCAATCATAAATTCACTGAAAAAAATCTAGAAAACACTTTTAATTAGGATAGTACACAAAAAGTTAAAATACTTAGGAATAAACCTAAACAAAATGGTAAAGGACCTCTACAAAGAATATTATAAAAAACTGACAGAAATCAAAGAAGATCTTAGGAGATAGATTTTCCATGTTCTTGGACAGGCAGTATAATTATCATCAAAATGGCCATTCTTCCAAAAGTAATCTACAGATTCAACAAAATACCCATTAAATTAACAAGGTCATTCCACACAGACATAGAAAAATCAGTCCTTAAATTTATTTGGAACAACAAAAAACCCAGAACAGCCAAAGTATTTCTCAACAAGAATCATGCAGGGGGCATCATAATATCTGACTTCACACTATACTACACAGCCATTGTAATAAAACAGCATGATATTGGTACAAAAACAGACACATAGACCAATGAAGCAAATTAGAAGACCCAAAAACAAATCTGCACACTCACAGTCAATTGACTTTTTACAAAGGGGCTAAAAACAACACTAGAAAGAAGATAGTCATTAAAAATGATTAACCATATGCAAACTAGAAATAAACCCCACTTTCTCACCTCCACAAGAGTCAATTCAAGATGGATCAAAGACTTGGAAATCAGATCAGAGACCTTGTAGCTCCATGAAGAGGTCATAGGTCCAATACTTCAACATATAGATACAAGTAAAAACTTTCTCAACAAAACCCCAAAGGCACAATAAATTGAGGATCAACATGTGGGATTGCATGAAACTGAAGAGTTTCTGTATAGCAAAGGAAACTATCAAAAACCTCCACAGAGAGCCGACAGAACGGGAGAAAATTTTTTGCCAACTATTCCTCTGATATAGGACTAATATGTAGAATATGCAGAGACTCAAGAAACTCACTGCTAAAAAAATTAATAATAACCCAATCAAAACATGGGCAAGTGAAATAAATAGACATTTCACAAAATATATTAAGATGGACAATAAATGTCTGGGAAAATGTTCTACATTATTACTAATCAGAGAAATGCAAATCAAAACTACCCTGAGATTTCACCTAACTCAAACTAGAATAGCAATCATTCAAAATACAAACAAGAAAAAATGCTGGCAAGGATGCGGATAAGTGGAAACTCTAAAACATTGTTGGTAGGACTACAAACTAGTGCACACACTTTGGAAAACAGTATGGAGGATCCTCAGAAGAATGGGAACAAATCTCCTATATGATCCAACAATACCACTGCTCTTCTTGCTATCTACCCAAAAGAATGGAAACCAAACTCCTAAACTAATGCATGCATATCTATGTTCATAGCCACACAGTTCACAATCACCAAACTATGGAATCAGCCTAGATGTCCATCAACAGATGAATGGATTACAAAACTATGGGATGTGCACAATGGAATTTTACTCAGCCACAAAAAAAAACAAAACTGTATCATTTATGGGGAAATAAATGGAACTAAAGAACATTATGTTAAGTGAGATTGGTCAGTCACAAAAAGTTAAAAAAAAATGGTTGTTTTTCCTAATATTCAGAAGCTAGGAAGAAAAAGAGTCATAGGAGGAAGTCCTGATGAAGAAGGAGATAGCATAGAGGAGCAATAAGGCCCCTAACTGAAGAGAATGGGGGAGGGGGATTCCCTAATGTACATGATGTACATTCACAAACATATCAAAGTCAATCACTATGCCAAACATAAGAAAGAGAGATGTAGGAAGGAATGGGGTGGGAATCGTCGAAAGGATAAATGAGTGAAGTGTACATGTATGGCTCCACCATCTTGTACTCCATTATAATATATGACTACAATGCACCAATAAAAATTTAAAGAAATAAAAAATAAAGTGATATATATATATATATACATGCAAACAAATATATATATATATATATATATATATATATATATATATGAAAGTGCAAAATATAAGATGTATTAAAAATAATACCAGAGAGACTCCAGATGATGGGGGGGAAATCTCAGCAAAGCTTGAATGGAAGGATAGGAAAGGAAGAAAGCTGAGGTTGTTCAGTGGAGGAGCTACATACGAATATGTGTAATAGCATAAATACAACATGGTTAACCTAGACACTCTCTATTGGCAGGGGGAAAAGGAAATGGGAGGGGGAAGGGCATGAAGCACAATATAAATGTACACCACTTTCAATATGTTCCACTTATGAAAATAAAAATTAAAAAAGTAAATAACCAATTAAAAGGTTCTTATAAATTATATGGTAAGAGACAAAAAGGTAGTTATGTGGTTTTTAAAGGAAAAGGGAATATAGGAAGAGTTAGATATTAAGCAATCAAAAATGCAAAAAGGGTTTTAAATACATGTACGAAGCCTAATAAGTAAATTATACAGTATAATATTTAGAAGAATAAGTGCATTTTTAATTCAAGTCCAAATACTTATTTTGAACATCAGGTCCAAATATTTGTCAAAAGAAAACAAACAATTCATTCCAATGAAATCTTTCATCTATAAAAAGCACATCTCAAACAGGGAAATCTTTTCTTATTACCTACTTTTTGATCACTGTTCTTCTGTCTGAAGGGATGGGAAAATTCCTCCTCTTAATCCAACTGAGGGCAGAAACTTCAAATGGGAAAAACTTCTGGCATGGTTTTACAAAGAGCGCTTAAATCTCTTCCAACAACATAATGTGGGAGTATTGCAGCACAGACTGAAACAATTTCAGGTTCATCATTACCTCCTGAGAATACCTTTGATAGATAAAGCACTATAAAAAAAAAATAAGGCTAAAGTCTCAGCTCTCTTAAATAGACAGCAGTAATTCTCTTCTGTTTTTAACATTCCAATCCTAGTAGGCAGGAATTACAAATTTCTGATAACTAGCAGTGATAGCAACATATCCCCAACCTTTAGAATGAAATTAGGTTTTGCCTAGCTTTTTTTTTTTTTTCCTCAAGGGAAGTATGTATGTAGGGGAAGAAATTTTCAATTTTTTAAAAATCATCCCTACCTACATCAAAGTTACTATGAATATTCTTAAAGCATCCTTCCCAATTCATTTTCTAGTCTTATTCCTTTTATTTTTTTCTGTCTCCTCTTCTCTATATAAAAAAGAGATAATTGCTTTTACATGTTTCCTTGAAGAATAGGTGCTATTAATAAGAAGTGATAAATCCCTTTGTTCCCTCAATATCTCTCACACAAATCTACCTCAATCTCAAGGCCCAAGAAGAGAGATGTAATAATAATAATATAGAATCAGAAAACTATAGAACAAAAAAACAAGGACAATGAAACATGAGATAAAAGAAAGGAATGGAGGGGGGAGGGGGAATGGGGGAGAGGGGAAGAAAGGAGGTAAGGATGGAAGGAACTTCCATACTGCCGTAAATTTCAAAGTATCTTAGAAATTTTCTAGTCTCATCACTTTATTTGGAGAAAATAAAATATTAAGTTCCACTGTGAGACACTTTTTAGGGATGAAGCCAAGAGGAACTGACTAAATTTTTCAAGTCTATAATGTCCCAGAAATGTACACAGTGTAATGGTGATTTTGTAGTCTCCATATTATGTAAAACCTGAAGAGCCTTTGGTGGTGTCCAGTATAAATGTTATCAAATATTACCCAATTTCTTTTTCTGAATTCCTCAGTTGTTTCAAAGAGGCAATGACTAGTTTCCAACTGAAAAGAAGTGGAGAAAGTGTTTTCTAGCCTAAGCATTTTCTTTAATGACTCTCAACATGAAAAGTAAAATGAAAATGTATTTAAAGAGATGATAAGCACTGTTTTGTCATGATGCCTTTTTTGTTGTTGTTATTGGATAGGTCCCCCTCATAGAGAACATAATTTTTCTATGAAAATTAGACAAATCCTGAATAGTCATTTGCCAGTTTGGTTTGTTGAAATCATCTGAAACAATGCAATGAGATAAAAAAAAAATTGCCTCATTTTATGCTCTCTGTAAGTCACTGAGACCGTCAAATGAGCTACTATGACATATATTTCTATGGCATATTTCAAAATAGCTATTCAAAGAAACTGCAGACTTCTGCAGACAAAGAATTAACTCTGAAAGACAATTTGTAAAAGAAATTTATATCTATCTTAATTATTATTTTGCACTGGCTATTTTTAAAAAAATTTTATTGGTGCATTGTAGTCATACTTCTTAATGTGAAACAAGATGGTTGAGATATACATGCACACATTACCCAATTAGCCCTTACCCAATTACCACCCCATTCCCTCCTCATGCTTGGCTTAATGATTGACTTTGATAAGTTTGTTAAAGTACATCATGTGAATTAGAGAATTTCCCTCTTCCTCTCATCCCCTCAGGTCACCTTATATGCTCAGCTATAGTCTCCTTCTTCATCCAGATTTGCTCCTGTGACTTATTTCTCCCTAGCTTTTGCACATTAGGGAGAACATCTAATTTCTTATTTTTTGTGACTAATTTCACTTAGCATAATGTTCTCCAGTACCAACCATTTCCCTGTAAATGATGTGTTTTTCTTTATGGCTGAGTAAAATTATATTGTGTACATATCCCACAGTTTTGTAATCCATTCATCTGTTGATGGACATCTTGGCTGGTTGCATAGTTTGGCAATGGTGAATTATGCAGCTATGAACATAGAAACACAGGCATTAGTTTGGTAGTTTGTTTTCCTTTCTTTTGGTTAGATACCCAGAGGTGGTATTGCTGGATCATATAGTAAGTTTGTTCTTATTCTTCTGAGGATCCTCCACACTATTTTCCAGAGTGCTTGCACTAATTTGTAATCTCACCAACGTTTTAGAGTTTTTAAATACCCACATCCTTGCCAGCATTTGTTGGTAGTATTTTGAAAGATTGCCATTCTACTTTGAGTTAGGTGATATCTCAGGGTAGTTTTGATTTGCATCTCTCTGATTGCTAATGATGTTGAACATTTTTTCAAACATTTATTGGCCATCTGAATTTCTTCTTCTGTGAAATGTCTATTTAGTTCACTTGCCCATTTTTTGATTGGGTTGTTTTCTGATTGCTGAGTTTCTAGAATTCTCTGTATATTCTAGATATTAGTCCTCTATTTAAGAAGTATTATGCAAAAATCTCCCATTCTTTTGGCTCTCAGTTGAGGTCCTTGATCATTTCCTTTGCTATACAGAAACTCTTCAGTTTGATGCAATCCCACGTACAGATTCACCTTTTAGTTTCGTGTGCCTTGTTGAGGAAGTTTTTATCTGTGCCTATGTGTTGCAGTATTAGATCTATGCCCTCTTTAAGGACCCTCAAGATCTCTGGTCTAATTTCCAAGTCTTTGGTCCATCTTGAAATGACTCTGCAGGGTGAGAAAGTGTGATTTATTTCTATTTTTCTGCATATGCTTAACCAGTTTTCCCAACACCATTTATTGAACAGGCTATCTTTTTTCCAGTGTTTGTTTTTATCCCCTTTTCAAAAATCAATTGGCTATAAGTGTATGGATTTGTTTCTGATTCTTCTATTCTGCTCCAATGGTCTATGTATCTGTTTTTCTGCCAGTACCATGCTGATTTTATTACAATGGCTTTGCAGTATAGTTTAAAGTCAGGTATTGTGATTCCTCCTGTATGTTTTTGTTTTATTTTGTTTTGTTTTGTTTTTTTGCTGGGAATGACTTTTCCTATTCTTCGTTATTCTTAGTATGTCATCTTTCTTTTAAGACAGATTCTTTTCACAGAATGAAGAGATATTGGTATGGCATATGGCTGAAACAAAGATTACCAAAGCTTACCTGGAGGCACTCATCTGTATAAAAAGACAACCCTTGCAGGTTGTGCTTCTATACCTCCAACCATTTGCAGTCTGCTACCATCTCCTTTAATGTAGAAATCCATTCCTGCAGTCCTCTGATTAGATCTGTATCTAATTCAGCCATCTTGCTTACCTCTTTGCATCTTATACTGAATGTGATGGCTATATTTTGACACCTTATAATTTTTTTTTTCTGATTTCAAACCATATAAAGCTACAATAATTGAAACAGTGTAGTACTGTTCTAAAGGCAGATATATAAACCACTGGAGTTAAGTACAAGCCTAGAGCTAAATTCTTCCCTATATTGTCAAGTTATTTTTGACAAGGTTTCCACGAATATTTGGTGGAGGAAATAATAATCTTTTAACCAAATATTGTTGAAAAATAATTACATGGAAAAGAATAAAATTGGACCCTTACCTAACACATATACAATTATTAACTCAAAATAGATAAAAGACCTAAATATAAATCTGAAGACTATAAACTTTTAGAAGAAAATCTGGGTCATAAAACCTAACAACATTGAAATTGGCAGTGATTTCTTGGATATGATTTCAATGGCACAGGCAACAGAAGGGTAAACAAACTCCCTAAAATATAAAAAAAGTATATCCAAAAACAATGTAAACAGAGTTAAAAGTTACTGATAGAATGGGATATAATACTTCCAAATGCTATATCTGAAGGTATATTAATATTCCAACTAGAAATCCTAAAAATTAGCAACAATAAAAGCAAACAATACAATGTAGAGATAGGTAAAAGACTAACATAAATAATGAATCTCCAAAGATAACCAATCTTAGTTGTCTGTTGGATGAAAAATCTTATTACTCTGGTTCTGGTGTGTGTTACCTATTTCTTCTTTGTAGTTAATCTCTTTGAGTATTTTCTCTAGCGCTGGTTTTGAAGACATAAATTCCTTCAGTTTCTGTTTGTTGTGGAAGCTTCTTATTTCCCCATCTAATTTGATAGAAAGTTTTGCTGGGTAGGAAATTTTTGGCTGGAAGTTGTTTTCTTTCAGAGTTTGGAATATGTTACTCCAAGCCCTTCTGGCTCTCATGACTTGGTTTGGGAAGTCTGAAGTGATTCTAATTGGTTTGCCTCTGAATGTCACTTGGCCCTTTGTTTTTGTTGCCTTTAAGATTCTCTGCTTGGCTTCCACATTGGTCATTTTGACAATTATGTGGCATGGGGATCCTCTTCTCTGATCCTCTCTAACGGGGGTTCTGTAAGTTTCCTGGATCTGTGTATCAACCTCTTGCTCTATGTTTGGAAAATTTTCAGCTATTATTTCCTTGAAGAGATTGTTGATCCCTTTGGTTTCACCTTCTTTTCTCTCCTCTATTCCAATTATTCTTAGGTTAGCTCTCTTAAAATGGGCCCATATTTCTTCAATGTCAGATTCCTGCTGTCGGATTTTTTTTTATAAATTAGAAACTATGCGTTCATTTTTTGAATGATCATCTTCTAGGAGTGAGATTCTATTCTCCATGTGGTCTAATCGGTTGTTTGTACTTTGAATCGAGGCCTTTACTTCATTAATTGCATCCTTTATCTCTTTGGCTCTCTCTGAGTTCTTTTCGAAACACCTCTATTATTTCTACAGTTATTTTCCTGATTTGATCTTCTATAAATCTCTGAATTTCTGTTTTATCAGGTTCTGATGTTGTGGGGTTGTGGGCATTCATTGCTCCATTGTTATTCCTCTTTCCCATGATTTCAGAAGTTTGTGCCTTCTCTGGGTTCTTCCCTAGGTCACTTCGACTTCAGTTAAGGTGCTGTGGATCTCGAGTCTGTCGTATCTCAGTCCCCACTACTCCTTTTCTGAGTTGTATCACAGAGTCACAGACCCTGGGAGTCAATTGAGGCTGCTTTAGACCATGGGGGGTGCCAGGTTGGGCGTTCTCCTATGGTGTAATATCTCTGCCACCACCACACCCCCACTGGGTCAAGTCCCTGGGAGTCAGTACTGGGATTTCTCCTCTAGGGGCCCCAATTTGACTCACTGTTGAGTGTGCAGTTGGAGCTGTCGTGGACTCGGTGAATTCGCTGCTGCTGCCCTGGTAGCAATATGGCGCCGCTGCTGCACCCTCAGCCGTGAGGCTGGCGTATTACTTTTCTGTTTTTGAACTCCAATCTGGGTCCCTGCAGGGTGCGCTGAGCCCAGCCCCTGGGAGCTTTAGGTGCTCTCTGCGCCGAGAAATCTGCCGAATCCCGCCCAGCTGATCCTCAGCAGCTCACCTCGGCTCGATGTCCGCCGTTCCTCTCTGGAGCTTGGTGGGCTGTTGAGTGAATTGGTCTGGTGCCGTCCGGTGAACTCGCCACTGCCTCCAGCAGTAAGGCGCTGCTGCCGCGTTCTTGGGCGTGAGGCTGGTGTATCTCCTCTCTGGTTTCTGAGCTCTGTTATGAGTTACCTTCCTCTCTGGAGCCTGGTGCTGCAAGGCAAAATGGCGCCCGCCGCTTCACACCGCGGCTCCGGCTGCAGCACTGTGGTCTGGTTTCTGATGTCTCATTTTTCTAGCCCTCTTTTTCTCCGTCCCTTAAAATTACATTTTTTTGTTTCTCTGCTGATGGTGTTTTCTGGCTATGAAAGGCACTGATTTTGTGATAACAGAGATTGGTTGTTAGCGGGGATCGTAAGCCCCGTTTTGCTCCTTCGCCATCTTCCTGGAAGTTTACACACCTTATAAATTTATGTTTTGTTTTCTATCAATCTACTGATAGTTTATTTCAGAGGCTCAATTACTCAACCTACAGAGGTGGGTAGGAGAAGTGTCCAACAACTCTAAACCTAAAAGAGTCATATATTTTAAATTAAGAATCATGCATTTATTTTTGTATGCCTATTTTATTTTATTTTTTAATTTTTATTGGTGCACTGTATTCATACATCATAATGGGATAAGAACTTGTGTAAACATACATGCTCACATCGCCCAGTTAGCCCCTACCCATCCCCACCGCATTCCTTCCCCATCCCTCCTTCCCATGCTTGGCTTAGTGGTTGACATCTAGTATTATAGCAATTTATCCAAAATTAACAATGATAATCTCACATAAAAGATTCATCTGTCTGATGTCAAATTTTTGATCATTTAGAGATAACATTTCAGTATTTCTTTTTGCTTCCTTTCTTATCAGAGGATATTTTTTCTTTTCTTTTTTTTAAATTTTTTTATTAGTGCACTGTATTCATACATCATAATGGTATAAAGAAAATACTTTTGTAGACATACATGCACACATCGCCCAGTTAGCCCCTACCTGATCCCCACCCCATTACCTCCCCATCCCTCCTTCCCATGCTTGGCTTAGTGGTTGACATCTAGTTTTATAGCAATTTATCCAATATTAATGATGATAATCTCACACAATTTAATTTGTCTAATACCAAGCTTTTGATGACTTAAAGATAACATTTCAATATTTCTTTTTGCTTTCTTTCTTACCAGAGAATGTTTTTTTTTTTTTAGGTGAAATTATCATACATTTATTTATTTATTTTTCAGAAAAAATCCATCCTGATATAGAAGTTTGTTCCTTCTCTGGTTCTTCCCTGGGTCACTACGACTTCACTTAAGGTGCTCTGGATCTCAAGTCTGTGGTATCTCAGTCCCCACTACTCCTTTACTGGGTTGTATCGCAGAGTCTCACACCCTGAGAGTCGAGGCTGCTCTAGACCATGGGGGGGTGCCAGGTTGGGCATTCTCCTACGGTGTGATATCTCTGCCACCGCCAGTCCCCCACTGGTGTCGGGGCCCACTCGGCTGGACCGAGATGGCACCCAGGCTTGTTGCCAGCGTGGACTCAAGATGGCGCCTAGGCTTGCAGCCAAGTCACGAGGCTCATGAGGCTGGCGGTGCCCTGAGCCTGCGCAGTGAGCCCTATCAGGCGTCCTACGGATGATCAGTGACGCAGCGCCTCATGCTACCACCAGCCCACCTATGAGAGGGTTAGAAATGCGCATACCCTAGCTGCGGGAAGCTTGGGGTTGGTGGAGTGATGAGGGAGGGCTTATGAGACTGATATATATTTGCCTGCTGTGCGCATTGAGAGAGAGAGAGAGAGAGAGAGAGAGAGAGAGAGAGAGAGAGAGAGAGCGCGAGCATTAAAGAGGAAGCATCATCAGCAGACTCGGCGTCCGTGTGTTTCTTCCCTAGGCTCTGCTGGTCAGAGCCCTAGGGACATGATACACTGGGTCAAGTCCCTGGGAGTACAGTACTGGAATTTCTCCTCTAGGGGCCACAATTTGACTCACTGTTGTTGAGTGCGCATATGGAGCTGTAGTGGACTCGGTGAATTCGCTGCTGCTGCACCGGTGGCAACATGGCACTGCTGCTACACCCTCGGCCATGAGGCTGGCATATTTCTTCTCTGGTTTTGAGCTCTGCTCTGTGTCCCTGCAGGGTGTGCTGAGCCCAGCCTCTGGGAGCTTTAGATGCTCCCTGTGCCGAGAAATCTGCCGATTCCCGCCCGGCTGTTTCGCAGCGTCTCACCTCGGCTCACTGTCCGCCACTCCTCTCTGGAGCCTGGTGAGCTGTTGAGTGCGTTCGTCTGATGCCGTCCTGTGAGCTCGCCGCTGCTGCCGGCAGTAAGGCGCTGCTGCCGCGTCCTCTGGTATGAGGCCCGTGTATCTCCTCTCTGTTTCTGAGCTCTGTTCTGAGTTCCCCTCCTCTCTGGAGCCTGGCGCTGCAAGGGAAAATGGTGCCCGCCGCTTTGCGCTGCAGCTCCGGCTGCAGCACTGCAGTCTGGTTTCTTTCTGGTGTCTCGTTTTTCCAGCCCTCTTTTGCTCTGTCCCTTGTAATTACATTTTTTGTTTCTCTGCTGATGGTGTTTTTTGGCTAAGAAAGACGCTGATTTTGTGGTAATAGAGATTGGTTGTTAGCTGGGATCGTAAGCCCCGCTTTTCTCCATCGCTATCTTCCTTTTTTTTTTAAGGAAACACTATTGTACATTTTTTTCAGAAAAAGTCTATCCTAACATGAAATATGAATTCTAAATACCCAAAACAATCTTGAAAAAGAATAAAGCTAGAAGATGTACATTTTCTGATTTCAAACCTTATAGAGCTACAATAATAGAAACAGTGTAGTATTGATATAAGAGCAGAAATCTACCTAATTTCAAATGTATTGTTTTATCCATAAAAGCACCCTAGAAATGAAGTTAATGTGCAAAGTTATATAGAGTTAGGTCCAGAATGCTGGTCTTCTGATTTTCCACTCAAAAAAATATAAACCACAAGAATAGTCCTGGTGTGATATGACTGTTAATATGCCTAAGATGACTAGACTATAGCAGATATGATAGTTCAACCCTTACCCCTCACTCCTGAGATACAGATACACACAGACACACACTATATACCCATATTCTAATACTTTGTCATATTAGTCCCATCTAAATGTTTACCAAGTACTATTTGCTAAATACATTATGAATAATGTCTACTTTAACCAATAGAAAAATCCTAAAACATAAGGTTCTCCAAAGCATAAATGAGTAAAAAAAAAAAAAATCAGAAAAAAACTGAAATATAAATGTGCTGGTAAAGCTTCAAGCTACTTTATATAATTAAAATGTTTAAGCTAAAATTAAAGCATATTATTCACTTTCTCAAAACTTATTTCAGCCTAGCAGTTTCTTACCTAGCCTGGCAGTCAAACTGGCATACAACCCTCTACCAAATGACATTTCTAACATCATTCCCTACACCCTTGAATGCAATAATACACTTATTTTGGTCCCCATTCTATGCTAGGAATACAGTAAGTACCTTTTTCCTCAATAAGCTAAACGGGGTCCTTAAAAACACAGGATAGTGGGACCATCACAGTGATAGGAAAAAAACAAACATTCAAAACTACTTGGTGCCAGGACTGACCACAAAAAACTAGAAATACCATACATAAGAAAGGAAGAAACTGGAAAAGGTTATAATAAAATCAGTATACTTAGCTAGACATCGTTTGTAATTCCAGTACTTGAGAGGCTAAGAAAGGAGGATCACAGGTTTGTGGCCAGCCTCAGATACTTAAAACCTCCACAACTTAGTGACACCCTGTTTCAAAATTAGAGAATTAAAAAAAGGAAAATGAGCTGGGGGTATAGCTTAGAGGTAGAATAGCTCTGGGTTCAATTCCCCGTAACACACAAACACACCACACACACAGACACACACACACACACACACACACACACACACACACACACACACACACAAACACACACACACATTAGTATACTTAAATCCTTTGATGATTTAGGAAACATAATGATCTACTGCAATGACAAAGAAGATGGAGTGGGAAAAAAAAACTAGTTTAGGGTAGGCATAAAAAGCCGAGACTTAGGCAGACTGTCTGGTACAAAAGCTACTATATTAGAGTTCCAAAAACAACATTACTTAAAAACAAAAACAATGGGTATAAACATAACTTAATATTAGAGAATTAAATCATCCTGACAAAATAAAGAATTGGTAAGTGGAGTCTAGATTTTTGGGAGAAAATGAAATAAAGTAGAAAAGGAGGAGAGAGTTAAGAAGTAGATTAGACACAAGGAAAATAGCAGAGAATAAAAATTTACTCCTCCTTACTGAATCCTTGTACATGTAAAATGTTATACCTTTAAAGCGATAAGCATAAAATATGGAAATAAGGCTCACATAACCTACTGACCTTTAGATGTCATAAAATGCCAGAAATGGATATTTTTCTGTAGCAATTTATACATTACCAAAAATTATCTAGCTGTTCGGAATCCTTAATAAAACTCTAAAATTCAGTTAATAATTTTCAAATAAAATAATTTTGCTAACAAATGAAGAAAACTGCAAAACAAAGTATGACAAAAAAATTTAAAACAAACAAATAAGGAATTGTTAATGTGGCTGAGGCCAATACATGAGCAAGAAATTTTTAAATAAAATTAGAGTGGGCAAAAAGGCTGGAAAAAAAATCTATTTATTCTCAAAAAGGTTAATCTTTAACTGGTAATGCTTACTTTCAGGCAAGACTGTGGAACCCAGCATTTGCCAAAGTTAAATAGGCATAATATTAAGTTCCTCAAGCACATTCATACCGCCCTTTGGAAAATAAATAACTGAGAAAGTAAAGCCCAGAATGACAGTCTACACCTGTAATCCCAGTGCTTGGAAGGCTGAGAAAGGAGGATCACAGGTTTGACACCAGTCTCAGCAATTTAGCACGGCCCTAAGAAACTTAGTAAAACCCTTTCAAAAATTAAAAATAAAGTATGGCTGGGATGTAGTTCAGAAGTAGAGCACCTCTGAGTTCAATCACCAGTATCAGGCAGGCACGCAGGCAAGAAGGAGACTTTGTGATCAAATAAATTCATAGAACAAATGGTTAAACAATATTTTAAATATTTGGGTTTTTATTTCTTTTGCCAGAATTCTTTGATGATAATATACTCTTAGGAATTTCTTTTTTGAATGTCTTTTTTTTAATTGGTATATTAGTCATACATCTTAATGGGGTACAAGATGGTAGAGGCATATACGCACACATCATTCATTTAGTCATTACCCAATTCCCTCCACCTTCCCTTCTTCTCATGTTTGACTTAGTGATTAACTTTGATATTTTGTGAACATACATCATGCACATTACGGTCTTAGAAATTTCTAAGAGTAGGATCGATTATTTCTTCTTCTTTTCTTTTCTTTCTTTTTTTTTTTTTTTTCCCTTTGAGGTACTGGTGAGCAAACCCAGGACCTCTAGCATGCTAGACAGGTACTTTACCACTGAGAATTATCCCCAGCCTTTATGCTATGTTTCTACAACATATTGGAACACAACATGTTTAAAGATCATGTCATCAGAACAAACATTATAATGAATAAAAAACAAATAGGTCAAATGACTGCTTTTCTTTTCTTAATTTCTAAAAGACTGAGAAAGATCATGTACAGTATTCCATCAAAGATTATATATTTAGCCAGGTACTTGTTCCAATACATAGTAACTAATGGAGATCCTGTTTTCAAATAAAAAATAACAAAGACCTGGGGGTGTAGCTCAGTGGTAGAATACCCATGAGTTTAATCTCTTCCACAACAAAAGACAAAAAGAAAATATAAAAATCATATACTTCATTCCACTAATTCTAAGATATACTGGTTATAAGATACAACATTAATTTTATGCAACTTTAAGAAAAGATTCTGCCAATTAAATTATTACATAAGATCCATTTGTAAAATGCAACTCAATTTAAATCAATAATTTCAAAGTAACTCTTTAAGTGGAAAGACCAAAACACATGTAATCCATTTATTCCCCTACAGAGTATTAAATAAGTATATCAAAAGCTCCCTAGCCAGGCGTGGTGGAGCACGCTTGTAATCCCCGTGCTTAGGAGGTGGAAACAGGAGGATCACACAGGTTCAAAGCCAGGTTCAGAGACCCTGTTTCTAAATAAAAATATAAAAATAGGTCTGGGAGTATAGCCCAGAGGTAGAAGGGTTTCCAGAAACCCCAGTACCAAGAAAAAAAAAAAAAAAAGCTCCCTGAATTTTCTTCTTCTGGCATAATGTCCAAATCTGGAACTAGACAGAACACTACCATGCTGTCATAGACTGCTGACAGTGATTATTGCATAGATATTGTTGAGAACTTTAAATAAGGTATTAACACATTGGACTACAAGTTCTACAACAGAATATAAATAAATAATTCCCATTGCATAGAGATGCTAGATTTAGAGAAATAACATAAAAGTACCTGAAAGTAAGTAGGTACTTGTTTGTTTTTTTCTTTCTTATTTTCCTCAGTAATTCACCCTAGTAATTCACTTCAGCCAAAATACCTTACTGTTCTTGCTTTTCTCTTATTTAGTCAGCTATAAACAGGAACACATAACCAATTCTTCCACACAAAATCCTATGTATATAAATGAAATACTTTATTTCAGACAAATGAGTCCAAAAGACCCTAAAAATGTCACTTTTAATGAATTTATATGTTCAATTAATGCAATGTAAAGGAATCTTAGCACGCCATTTAACTTTGTTTTTATTAAATATAATGAAGAGTGCTTAGTTGGAGAGTGGGCCCTTATATGACAGATCAATATACTTTTATTGTATGAACTAGTTTCTGTGAAGCATAAAAGACTTCTCTCACAGACTGATAAATTAGCAAGATAAAAAGAAAAAGACTTGTATTGAATGTTTAAAGGAGAAAAGGCATCAAGTAAGGAAGAAATTAAACCTGAATGACACTGGGTTCATAAAAGGGCTCTAAAAAATAAACATGGTAACTATAGATCTATTCACCAGATTTTTTTAAATTTATGAAGCAAAACAAAAAACCTAAATATCAAAGAACAATTAAGCAAGTTGCCAAAAGACAAAATACTTTGGTGGGATGTCAATCAGTTAACACTGAGCTGACAACTGTGCCTTAATTAATTTTGAAACTGTTTCCAATTAGTTAGTATAGAACACTAGAGGCTTCATGCTGCCTATGACTCAGTGCACTGACTCATCCACCAAAACTTTTCTTACACAAGAAATATTCAAGCACCCGCCAGGATGCAAGATCAAAAGGAAAAAAGGTTCACCAACCTTCTTAGTTAAACCCCTGTGATAAATTTAGATGACCGGAAGGATATAGAGCAACTTTCCAGAAAGCTTTAAAACAGTCAGAAACAGCCTGAAAAGTTTGATTTGTTAACAAAACAATAAAATTGTATTACATGAAAATCAGTTTCTCAAATATATCTCTAAAAATTGCTACTAGTTTTTAAACCATATAAAGGATAAAAAATATAACCAACTTTAGAGTTACATTTACCTAGTCATCCTATTTATATAGCTCATATTACCTAATTCTTTAAAATAGCAGTAGAAACTAAATTTAGAGATGAATTAATGCCTAAAATCATTATATGCATTATCTCATATTATGTTCTTATATTTCAGACTTAGTTTATCATTGATGAGATCCAAAATTACTACCTTTCTAGAATTAATCTAAATGTTTAAAATGATTCTTTCAAAAAACTAAACTATAAATGTAATTCACCACATAAATAGAATTATGGACAAAAACCACATGATCATCTCAATAAATTCAGAAAAAGCCTTTGACAAGATTCACCACTGCTTTATGAAAAAAACAAACTAGAGATAGAAAGAACATACATCAACATCATAAAGGCAAGCCAGAAGTGGTGGCTCATGCTTGTAATCCCAGCATTCCAGAGGCTGAGACCATAAGATCATGGTTCCTAGACAGCCACAGCTACTTAGGTGAGGCCCTCCCCAACTTAGTGAAACCCTGTTTCAAAATAAAGAATTAAAAAAAAAAATAGAGCAGCGGGTGTAGATGAGAGGTCGAATGCCCCTGGGTTCCATCCTCAGACCCGCAAAGGATAAAACAAAAATCATAAAAGCTGCATAGCACAAATACAAAGCCAATATAATACTTAATTGGTAAAAACTAAAAGTATTTCCTCTAAAAGTAGGAATAAGACAAGTGCGTACACTATCACCAAATCCTATTCAATAGAGTACTTGAAATTTTAGACAGATCAATAAGACAAGAAAAGAAAAATTATAAAAGAGATACAAATAGAAAAGGAAGAAGACCAAAAAAATCAGTAAACAGATATAATATTCTATGCTTTGAAAATCCCAAAAAACTCAAATAAAAGACCTCTAATGAACAAATTCAATTATCTCATATTATGTTCTTATATTTCAGACTTGGTTTATCACCGGTGAGATACAAAATGAATTTACAAAACAAATAGCTTTCCTACATAACATAATAGATCTGATAAAATCAGGAAAATATTTATTCATAATAGTCTCAAAACAATTAGATAAAAATACCTAGAAATAAACCTAACAAGGAGAAGGAAGTTTACAATGAAAATTTATATAACACAGAAGAAAAAACTAAAGTAGACACTAGAAAATGGACAAACTTCCCATGTTCATGGATAGGCAGAATTAAAATTATTATATTACCCAAAATTAAATAAGAATTTAGTGCAACTGAATTTAATACAAATAATAAATGCTGGCAAGGATATGGGGGGAGAGAAACTTTAAAACTATTGGTGGGATTGTAACTTAGTACAAATGTCATGAATATTACTAAGGAAGTTACTCAGAACACTAGGAATGTAACTACTGTATGACCTAGCTTACCATTCCTCTGTATTTATCCAAAGAATTAAAGTCAGATCACTATAGTGATATATGCATTCCCTTATTTATTGCATAGCAATTTACAATAGCCAAGATATGAAACTAGGCTAAGTATCCATCAACAGATGAATAAATAAAATTTATTACATACACACACACACAAAATGGAGTTTTATTAGGCCATAAGAGAAATTATGTTACTCATATTTTTACCAGTAAATAAATGACCCTGAAGAGAATTATGTTAAGTGAAACAAGTTATACTCAAAGTCAAGGGTGTAAACACAGAAGCATGAGAGCAAACATGGGGCTTCAAAGACAAAAGCACAGTTATTCAAACCACACCCCCAGGGACTCACCTTCTCCAGTCACACCCCACCTACCTAGGCTACCACCCTGCAAGTCCATTACAATGGATTTATTTACTGATGAGATTTTAACACTCATAGCTTAATTATATCAATTCTGAATATTAATACATGTGCTTTTCATGGGAGATTCTATATCTAACCATTAAAAGCAATATCAAAAAATCTAGGACTGCATATTTTCCCTTTTACGTGAAAGCTTAAGAGAAAAAAGAAAATGAACCTCACAAACGTTTAAAACACCACTAGCGTAGCTGAGAGGAATCGGAGAGGAAGAAGAAAAAGGGAAATTGAAGAAAGAAAGAGACTAAATTATGTGATGTGCATGTATGAGTAAGAAGAAAAAGGGAGATTGAGGAAAGAAAGAGACTAAATTATGTGATGTGCATGTATGAGTTTAACACTATGAGTCTCACTATTATGTATGAGGAGAAAAGGGGGAGTTGTGGGAAGGAAAAGGATCAAATAATATATTTTATGCATATATAATTATAGTACTATGAATCTCATTATTACATATGTTTACAGTGTACCAAAAATTAATAAAAATTTTAAAAAGCTAGCAAGACAAAAAAAAAAAAAGAATAAGGGAGGAAAGATGAAAATAGAAGGGCAACAATAGAGTAGAGGAATGGAACCAAGGGAGGAAAGAAGTAAAGAACAGAAGAGAAACTGGGAAATAAAACTGACAAAATGTATGTAAAAACAAATCCCATTATTATGTATAATCATAATATACTAATAAAAAGAATAAAAAAGCATATAGGAAAAAAGGAGAAAATTTAAAAAGTTATTTTAGAAAGTGGTGGGGGAGCCACTGTCCCAAGTGGTACCTTTATGTTTACCATCCTTTACTCCATTAAGATATATGACTATAGTGCACCAATAAAAAATATTTTAAAAGGAAGGCAATTACTACTTTTCCTTGCTTTTATTATAAAGTTTATATCTAATTTCATCTGTTACATCACAGAATTATAATACAACCAATTATTTTTAAATACTTTTGAAATGCTATTGGATTGAGATAATGGGTAGAGGACCTACAAAAAAGAGAAATCAAATACCATTCCCTGAAAGGAAAACAAAACACACGTATATTCAGAATAAGGAATATCTAAGAGAGAGTATTCCACAGGCCACAGCCACTCTTGGTATCTTGAAAAATCTAGAAGCTCCATGAGATAAGCCAAGGTTATACCATATTAGTTCCCCAAATATTTATCAATAAAAAATATATTATTAATAGAGCTCTACAATGTAATAATTTAAATTATTGATTGAAAAATTTTTTGAGATTAAATTACAAAGATGAATTAATACAAGTAAAAAAGGAAAGAAATGAAGATAGAAAAGCTATGAAGGTGTCAATAAAGGTAGAGGGCATATTAAAAGTATAATTAAAATCAGTGGTATGAGCTAAGAATGATGGCACCCACATGAAATATCAGTATATGTAAGGCTGAGACAAGATGATTACAGTTTTAAAGCCAGGCTCACCAACTTAGTGAGGCCCTCTGCAACTTAATGAGATCCTGTTTTAAAATAAAAAATAAGATAGGGCTAAGAGTATAGCTCAGAGGTAGAATGCTTCTGGATTCAATCTCCAGTACCACAAAACAAAACAAAACAAAACAATCCCTGGTATGACTATTACTCAAAATATAAGATATAAAATGATTATGTCCTTTGATAAAAATAAACAACAAATTTAGCTAAGTTTCCTAAAAGCCACTGCAAAAAGAAAAACATGAGCAGTTTCATTATTCACCATAATCATAAAAAATTAAATATAAACACAGACATGTATGTGTGAAAATGCACATAAAAGAAAAAGTATCAGGCCTGGCAAACAGCAGTCCTGTCTTCCTAGATTCCAAAGTTTCATGAAATGGCTAATTTTTTTCCCCCAATATTGGGATGGGACCCAGAGGCATTCTACCTCTGAGGTACACACCATTCCTATTATTTATTTATTTATTTATTTATTTATATTTTTGAAACAGGGTCTTACTGAGTATCGAAGGGCCTCCCTAAGTAGTTGGGGCTGTCCTCGAACCACGATCCTTTGGTCTTTACCTCCGGAATACTTGAATTATAAGCTTATGCCACCATATGTCTAATTTTAACCTCTACTCACTTCAATGTAATTTTTTTTAACTTCATTGCTGAATGCTAAACTTTCACTCCTAAACGTAACAGTTTATATTTAAAGTAATTTTTATTTTTTTATTTAATTTTTATTTTATATAAGTGGAACATATTGTGAGTGGTGTACATTTACATTGTGCTTCATGCCCTTCCCCCTCCCTTTCCCCCCCCCAATAGAGAGTGTCCAGGTTAATCATGTTGTATTTATGCCATTACACATATTCATATGTAGCTCCTCCATTGAACAATCTCAGCTTTCTTCTTCTCCTCTCCTTCCATTCAAGCTTTGCTGAGATTTCCCCTCCATCATCTGGAGTCCCCCTGGTATTACCACTACTCCCTAGCTTGGACATATTAGAGAAAACATATGTGCCTTCTCTCTCTCTCTCGGTGCTTGACTAGTCTCACTTAACATAATGTTCTCTAGTCCCTTCCATCTTCTTGCAAATGCTATTATTTTATTTTTCTTAATAGCTGAATAAATTACATTGTGTGTATTTACCATAATTTTGCAATCCATTCATCTGTTGATGGAGATCTAGGTTGGTTCCATATTTTGGCTATTACAAACTGTGCTGCTATGAACATGGGTATGCATATGTTAACGTAGCTCTCTGATTTCAACCCCTTTGGAAAGATACCCAGGAGTGGTATAGCCAGATCAAATGGTGGATCTATTCCCAGTTTTCTAAGGAATCTCCATACTGATCTCCATAATGGCGGAACTACTTTACACTCCCACCAACAGTGTAAAAGAGTTCCTCTTTCCCCACATCCTCGCCAGCAATTGTTATTCTTTGATTTCTTTGTTTGCCACTCTGATTGGGGTTAGATGGAATCTCAGCATAGTTTTCATTTGCATCTCCCTGATGGCTAGTGATGCTGAACATCTTTCCATGTATCTATTGGCCATTTGAAATGTCTATTCATTTCAGTTGCCCATTTCTTGATTTGGTTGTTTGTTTTGCTAATGTAGAGTCTTTTGAGCTCATTGTATATACTGGATTGTGATGCCTCCTGCCTGGTTCTTGTTGCTGAGAATTGCTTTGGCTATTCTGGGTCTTTTCTTCCTCCATACAAAATTCATAACTGATTTTTCTAGGTCTATAAGAAATGTTTTTGGTATTTTAATGGGGACTGCATTGAATCTATAGATCACTTATGGCAGAATGGCCAGTTTGATATTAATTCTTCCTATCCATGAGCAAGGGAGATCTTTCCATCTTCCAAGGTCTTCAATTTCTTTCTTTAGTGTTTTGTAGTTTTCTCTGTAGAGGTCTTTACATCTTTGGTTAGGTTTATTCCTAGGTATTTTATTGGTTTAGAGGTTATAGTAAATGGAATGGCTTTCTTTATTTCTTTCATTGTGGATTCATTGTTGGCATAAAGAAAAGCAACTGATTTCTTTAGGTTGATTTTGTGTCCTGTAACTTTGCTGAATTGGTTAATCAGCTCCAAAAATCTTTTGGTTGAGTTCATTGGATCATCTAAAGAATCATATTATCTGCAAATAAGGATAGTTTTAACTCCTCTCTTTCCATTTGAATTCCTTTGATTTCCTTCTCTTGTCTTCTTGCTGTGGCAAGAGTCTCAAGGACTATATTGAAAAGGAGAGGTGATCATGGGCATCCTTGTCTTTTGCCTGATTTTAAAAAGAATTCTTGCAGTTTTTCTCCATTCAGTAGGATGTTTATTGTATATAGCCTTGATGATGTTGAAATATGTTCCTTCTATTCCAATTTTCTGCAGTGTTTTTAACATAAATGGGTGTTGGATTTTGTCAAATGCTTTCTCAGCATCTATTGAAATGATCATGTGGTTTTTGTTCTTAGTTCTATTTATGTGGTGAATAACATGTATTGATTTGCATATATTGAACCAGCTTTGCTTTTCTGGGATGAAACCAACTTGGTGATGGTGTACAATTCTCTTGATATAATTTTGAATGCGTATAGCTAGTATTTTGCTTAGAAATTTTGCATCTATGTTCATTAAGGATATTGGTCTGTAATTTTCCTTTCTTGAAGTATCTTTATTAGGTTTGAGGATTAATGTGATACTGGACTCATAGAAGGAATTCGGGAGAATTCCATCTCTTTCAATTTCCCGGAACAAGTTGTGAAGTATTGGTATTAGTTCTTCACTAAAAGTTTTGTAAAATTCAGCTAGGAAACCGTCAGCGCCTGGGCATTTCTTTGTTAGCAGAATTTTGATTGCTGCTTCTATTTCTTTCTTTGCTATTGGTTGGTTTAGGCTTGCTATGTCCTCTTGGCTCAGTTTAGGTAGGTTAGATGTGCTCAGAAATCTATCAATCTCTTCCATGTTTTCCAGTCTGTTGGAGTATAAATTCTCAAAATAGTTTCTGATAATCCTTTGAATTTCCCCTCTGTCCATGGTGATGTCTCCTTTTTCATTTCTGATTTTAATAATTTAAGTTGATTCCCTATTTCTTTTGATTAGGTTGCCCAGGGGTTTGTCAATTCTATTAATCTTCTCAAAGAACCAGCTTTTTGTTTTGTTGATTCTTTGGATTTTTTTTTGTTCTCTATTTCATTTATTTCTGCTCATTTTAATAATTTCTTGCCTTCTGCTGGCTTTGGAATTAGATTGTTGCAGTCTTTCTAGGTCCTTGAGTTCTGTCATTAGGTTGCTTGTTTGGTGGCTTTCTGTTCTTCTTATGTGGGCACTCAATGCTATGAACTTTCCTCTCAACATTGCCTTCAAAGTGTCCCATAGATTTTGGTAAGTTGTTTCTCTATTTTCATTTAATTCCATAAATTTCTTTATTTCTCCCCTAATTTCCACTCTTACCCACTCGTCGTTCGAGTGTATCATTCAATCTCCATGTATTTAAATAGTTTATTTGGGGTTTCCTGTTGTTGATTTCTACTTTCATTCCATTATGGTCTGAAAAGATGCAGGGAATTATATTACATCTTTTGAATTTGCTGGTGCTTTCTTTGTGCCCCAGAATGTGATCTATTTTGGAGAAGGTGCCATGGGCTGCTGAGAAGAATGTGTATTCTGTTTTTCCTAGTTGAAATATTCTGTATATGTCTATTAAGTCCATTTGGTTTATAGTTTTCACCAGTTCTGCAGAGTCTTTACTCTTTACTCATCTTTTGCCTCGAAGGTCTATCTAGTTGCGTGAGAGCTGTATTGAAGTCTCCCACTATTATTGTATTTGGGGCCATTTGAGATCTTATGTCCAAGAGGATTTGTTTTACAAATATGGCTGCACCCACATTCAGGGCATAAACATTTACTATCATTATATCTTCTTGGTGGACTGTTCCTTTTGATAAAAGGAAGTGCCCTTCTTTGTCTCTTCTGATGTGTTTTAGCTTAAAGTCTGTTTTGTTGGATATCAGTGTTGCTACTCCTGCCAGTTTTTGGTCCCCATTGGCATGATACATCTTTTTCCATCCTTTCACTTTCAGTCTGTGAATGTCTTTTGCTGTAAGGTATGTTTCTAACAAACAGCATATATTTGGATTATATTTTTTAATCCACATTGCCAATCTGTGCCTTTTGATTGCAGAGGTAAGTCCTTTGACATTCAGTGTTATTATTGAACTGTGTTGTTTATTTCCTGTCATTTTGTGTTCTATCTCCTGTTGGATATTGTATTATTTCTTCATACTTAGATGCCCTGCTGATCAACTACATCTCTTCTCTGGTTCTGGAGTCTGCTTCTTTTTTCTTCTATATTGTTTATTTCTTTAAGTATTTTCTCTAGTGTTGGCTTAGAATTCATGAATTTTTTGAGATTCTGCTTATCCTGAAATACTTTTGTTTCTCCACCAATGTTAAATAACAGTTTTGCTGTATGTAGCAGTTTTGGTTAGAAGTTGTTTTCTTCCAGAATCTGAATCACATCATACCAGTCTCTCCTGGCATTCATGACCTGGGATGTGTAGTCTGGAATGATTCTTATTGTTTTGCCTCTATATGTTACTCATCCTTTTGTTCTCACTGCTTTTAAGATTCTTTTCTTGATGTCTATGTTGGTCATTTTGATTATTATATGACAGGGGGATGTTCTTTGATCTTGTCTTAGTGGTATTCTGTATGTCTCCTAAACATTAAGATCCAAGTCTCTTTCCATGTTTGGAAAATTCTCTGAAATTATTTCTTTGAAGAGATTACGACCCTTGGTCTGTGATTCTATCCCTTCTTCATTACCTTTTATCCGTAAGTTAGGATGCTTCATATTGTCCCATAGTTGCTGGATGCTTAGATTTTGTTGCTGTACTGACTTCTGTATGCTGTTGACTGTTTTCGGTTTTGAATGAACTGTCTTCTAACAGTGATATTCTACTTTCCATTTCATCTAATCTTCCAGAATTTTCTATTACTGTCTTCATTTCATTTATTGACTCCTTCATTTCATTCCAGACCTCTTTTTGATTCTTTCTTAGTGATTCAATTTCCTCTTTCATTTGCTGTAGACTTGTTTTAAAGCCTTTCATCATATTGTAGATCAAGATTCTGAACTCCCCTTCTTGCATTTCTTGCAGGTCAGTATTTGTGATTTCTGTTGTCTCTTCATTATTCCTTGTTCTCATATTTTCAGCGTTCTCTGTCCTGTTTTTCTGATTTCTACCCATCTTTGTATTATGTTTAATCCAATCTTAGTATTAGGAGTTTAGAGGTATCAGCAGGTCAGCAGTGCTTTTCCAATGTTGAGGGTTGGGTGATGGGGGGAGGAGCTAGGGTGATGGGTATAGGAGTCGGATTAAATAGAGGATATGTTTAGGTTAAGAAAGACTTTAAGTATGATAAGGTAATATCTTGCTGAGAATGAGAGAGAGTTAATTAGTAGGACTCTTGTAGTTAGTAATTATGGAGATATGAAATACTTTGAGTATTAAACAAGTAGGTATATTACGGGAAAAAATTTGGGGGGAAAAGAGTATATAGGTTAGTGTGGGGAAGTTTGTAAGAGGGGTAGGGAAAGGAGCAAACAAACATAAATGAAATATCAACACAAGATACCAAGACTAACTATTATGTAATCAAAGTAAAAACCAACCAAAACAGGAAAAAGAAAATAGAAAAGAAAGAGGAAGAAAGAGGAAAAAAGAACAAGAATAAAATAAAAAGAACTAGTGACTGTGTGAAACCAGAAAACAAAGCAAACTATCAAATATATATATATATATATATATATATATATATATATATATATATATATGTAAAAGTAAAAGAAGGATGGGGAAAAAAACAAAACAACAACAACAATAACAAAACAAAAGCAATATAAAAACAAAACAAAACATCAACAGCAAAAAAAACAACCACCAGTCCTACTTATTTACAAATGTGGAATCAGGTCCATAAAATATTTGAATGTCTGATTGCTGTGGTAGCTTTCAGAATATAATCCAATGTCTCTTAATTTTCTCTGTACTCTATTTTCAGCTTCTTAAGTCACTCTCTGGGTGTTTGGACACCTTTCTTTCCTTTGACAGCTTTGGGTTTAGGTGTCTGGATGTCTGATATCACTGTTAATAAATTCTGTACAATTCCCAGGTTCTGTGTATTTCCAAACTGTAGTCAGCACCTCTGCACTCACTACCCTAGACTCAGGCCTGTGATTCCCTACAGCAGGGGTGTAGGATGTCCAAAGTAGACCTGGAACCGCTCCCTGAGGCCCTGTGCAGGTATTGCGTCTGGATGAATTTTCCTGTGTCTCTGGAAATTCTAACTTGGCTAGCCCGTGTGGTCCCAAGATATATCCTGGGCAAAAGGTTGCTGTAGAGTTCCTGGGCACACACAATTACTGCCAGAGCACTGCTAGTTCCCAGGGTGCAGGCTGGGTGCACAGCTATTACTGGACCCCGGCGTGAGTGGGCGCAGACGCCTAGTGCCTGATCATGGGCTCGGCCAGGGAGCACAGGGCTGTGCTCTAGACTAGAACTGAGTCTCCAGCTGCGGGGTGGGCGCAGACACCCAGCGGTTGCTAAGGGGTGCAGGACAGGTACACACAGGTCGGGGGCGCAGGCGTAGCACTGGGTGCAGCACTGGTGTCTGGCTCTGGCAGTGCGCACAACAGTAACACTATGGTCCAGGGCATCTAGCATGCATACAGGCTGGTGCTGGACTTGGTGCGTGGGCTGGTTGCCCGAGGATATCTCACAGGCGCACATAGCTTTGGCAGCCCGGGAAGCAGGCAGGGCCCATGAGGTAAGTGCCTGGGCTCAGGAGGAGCGTGGGGTCCAGGCGCACAAGGTGAGCACTGAGTTTAGAGGTGGGGGTGGCACAGGCAACTAGCGGGGGTCCTGGGACACAGACAGGGTGCACAAGGACAGTGCTGGGTTCTGGGGTGGGGGACAGACGCCCAGGGCCAGTGCCAGACCTGGGGCACACACTAAGACCCACGGCTTCTCTGGACGCACCTGGCTTCCTTGATCCAGGTGTGTGAAGGACCTCAATATAATTTAAAGATGTATGGATACCACTAGGGTAATATATAACTTGGAGAATGCCTTGCGCCTGCTTGTGATAAACGTAGCCAATAACCAATCAATGTCCTGTACTACACTAGTCAACCAAGGCAAATGTAAGCATTAGTTTGCTGGAACCTTCTTATCACTCTTTGATTTGGGGGAGAGGTGGCTGGAGCTTGAACCCAGAAACTTGTCCTGTATATATGCTCTCTCTTTCTCTTTCTTTCACTCCCAACTATAAAACAAGACCCTTCAGATGCCACTTTGAGAGCACTTACTCTATCTACTGGAATCTGTGTTTTACCCTGTGTGGTCACCCTCATTTGGGCTCAAATCTTTATTGCCACCCTCAATATATTTGAACTTGCCTTTTAAGTTGATATGTACATGATATGTACAAATCTTAGTGGTTGAAAATATTCTTTCTTACTAATGCACCTTGAAAAAAATCCTGTCAGTCTCCATAAAAGTATCACAATAAACTCTCACTTCATTTATACAAAAAATACAACCATCAGTATAAAGGTTGCTTTAGTTTTAATATCTTTCCCTATAAGTTATGAAATGAAAGCAAACCACAATTCTGTAAAGCCAATTATTATTGTATGAAACTGATAAGGTTCAATTACACTGTAGTCCTTCATAAATTTTATTTTCCCCAAACTTTCCATAGGTATTTGGTAGCAGACAGTTCAATGTCATAATCTAAGAGAAGAAACTATAATAGAGCATTTTTATATTGTTTACTAAAGAGCAGGACTATATACTCTAAGAGTACTCTACACAGAAAATATTGATATACACATGTGAAACCTAATGAGCTGAATGAAAATACCTATCTGAATCAATTAGACAAATGCTTAATAAGCCCCATTATATAAACAATAAAGAGTAGTTACTGGGGATGAAATGGTGAACTTGTCACCCATCCTTCAAGAGGTTCAAGTCTATAGGGCACCACATGCATTTAAATAATAACTACATCAATGGTAAGGATGATAACAAGGTATCAGTTCCTTTTGGAGAAGAACCTACACTGAAAATAAGATATCAGAAAACGCTTTTCAAAGAAACCCGTTGAAGCTTTCCAAAGAAACTTCCTAAAGCAGGCGTTAACTTAGAAATCCAGCCAGAAGTCAAGAGATCTTAATCAGTCTCCCCTAGGATCATCTTTCTTAACCCAGATAGTAAATGATGGAGCTACTCAAGAACCAAGACACCATTTCATCTATTCAGTAACAAGGCAAAATTCACTTAGTCCCTTGACTTCAATTTTTACTTATATGCAGAAAATTCAGTTACATGACAAAAGTCATTAAACTATTACTATCCCCACAAGTATTCCCTGACGTTCCTCTCTCTAAGCCATCAAAATAATTTCTGGCTTTGTGCTCCAAGTTTCATTCTTTATTCTCCACTGCAAGGAAAGGTCTATCTTGTCAAAACAGAAACAGTTATATCAGAGAGTACAGAACTTGAATTAATTGCAAGGAGAAAAAAAAAAAAACTGGCCTGGATGTGAATAAAGAAATAACTTCTACGTTGTTTGAAGAAAAAGAAAGAATGAAAACAGTAACATTTGATGATGACAGAGGTTGAAAAGGGGATAAGAACATTAGAAAGTACTGCTGAGAATTAAGGTTTTTGAGAAATGCATAAAAAATTCACATTATTTTGAAATAACTGTTGTTTTAATGGACTGTTATTTTGACCAAAGACTCCTCCTGAACCCTAATACATGGGTTATGACAAATTTTTATTATCATGATCAGACCTCTCCCATGAGGTCCTAAATGAATATCTACCTGGCTACTGAAACTCCATTTTGGCTACCTAAAATGCATCTAAAAATATATCCAGAAAAAAATATGAGATATTTTGCAAAAGAAAAAAATAGAGTCCTTATCCATCCAACAAGGCCAAAATATCTATCTTAACACTATTCATTTCCCTTATCTAATCTGCACCACATTACATTTATTTTACATCCAAAACTATTTAAATATTCCCAGCTATCTACATTAAAACTGCTACTATTCTTTTCCAAACTGTCATCTTTTCATTAAATACAACTGCTTTCTAAGTTGTCTCCTTGAGATGACTCTTGTTATACACTCCCCCACACCCAGCTTACCACTTTTAATAATTTTCCACAAGGCAATCTGAATGTTCTTTACAAAATACCAATCTGATCTGGTTATCCCACATTCTCTACTCAAAATTTTTCAATGATTTTTTTCTCATGGCTTTTAAAATACAGACCAGAATACTTAATATGACCTCAGGCCTTGCATTTTCTGATCTTTTTATATCTCTCCCCTTCTTTTACTTTCTCAAAAGTTCTCTGGTTTTTTCCCACATCAGGGCAATATGGCATGCTGCTCCCTCTGTCAGGAATATTCTTTCCTATTATTTGTCTTTGTTTTGTTTTGCCCTATTAGAGTTGAATCTAATGGCACTCTACCATTGAGCTACATTCATTTGTTTTTGAGACAAAGCCTCATTAATAGAAATTGCAATCTTTCTACCTCAGCCTACTGAATGAGTAGCTGAGATTACAGGCCTATACCGCTGCACTAGCTTTTTTCCTGCTCTTTGGATCTAAACTCACAAGCCCTTTTCAATCCCCTATACTAAAAAAAAAAAATCTGTTAGTCATTCTCATATCAGTATATACCTTTCTCTATTATAGAAATCAGTACAGTTGAAACTTCACTTTTTTGTGTGTGTACATTGCTTCTCTGTGATGCTTAACAAATTACCCCAAAATTTAGAAGCCTAAAACAATGAACACATTATCCCACAGTTCAGATGGATTAGGACTTCAGAAGCATTTTAACCAGGTGATTCTTGCTTGGGGTCTCTCATAAAGTTGTCACAGTATTGGTGAAAGTTGGATTCATGTAAAGGCTTGACTGAGACTGGAGGACCTGTCTGCAATATGGCTCACCCATTTAATGCTGTTAGGAGGAAGGTTCAATTCTATTCCAAGAATGCCCCTCTAGGAGCTGCACAAACACCCTAGTAGCAGAGCAGCTTCCTTGGGCAGAACAAGCAATCCAAGAGACAAAGTGGAAGAAAATAATATTTCTTTTATGACTCATCCTCAGAAGACACACATCTCTTCTCTGCAGTATTTTATTAGCTATACTGGTCAACCCAATTTAGTGTAAGAAGAGACTAAATAAGAGCATGAATACCAAGAGGTAAAGGTTAATGGAAGCTGTTTTGTAGACTGACTACCATCATGTGTTAACAAATTTACTTTTTCCCCTCAATCTTCCCCTACTGAACCCTAGAAACTAAAAAAAAAAAGTGACCACAGTAAGCCTGAAATTGCCTTGAAACCTTGTACTTAATCATTCATAACTCCCACCCACAAAGCAATCTATTTACTGCCACTTTATTGAAAAAATTAATAGAGCACCCTTACAACATTCTATAGCTTCCATGCATCCTTAATTACTATTTCTAGCCTAACTATTCCACAGGAATTTTTAAAATCAAATTTCCTACATTTTTTAGGGGAAAAAATTACAAAATTACTGCACCTTAAGAAATTACCTTATGTCTTGCTTTTAGATTTACTCTTAGGCAGTATTCACAAGATTTTGTATGTGAAGAGCCCCACCCATTGCCTGCTAGCTCGAAGACCTAAAAATAGCGCCGAGGAAGCTCTGTGAGGCCCATTAAGCAGTAAACAACTTTCAGGAAGTCCGGTAACCGGAGCATGGGGCGCACGGGAACACAACATACCACTGTTTGTAACAAATGAGCTAATTTTGCATAGAGCGAGTGATCTGAGGCTGATTGGCTGCTTGGGATATATAAGCGGGGAGCGGGGAGCGGAGAGGAGAGAGTATGTAAGAGCCTGGGATAATAAAGAGTCCGAAGAAGATCGTCTCCGGTGTCGTGCTTGAAAGCGGCAAGTGGTGGCCCGTACGGGGAATCTCTCTCAACGAGACGGTCAGAACTTTGGACTTTCCAGGGCAGCCGGCTGGTAAGTTCTCCTGTGAAGAGGGAGGCTCTACAAAGTAGAGGATCATAAGATTGTTCTTTCCCAACTCCGTTTGAGGACGAAGGGGAGCTCCTTTGAGGGGAGGATTTATAGGGTAGTATACTCTCAGGCTGGACCTGAGGCTGAATAGGTATGGGAAATAATCCATCTCATCCAATACAAAAGGCTTTAAAAGCCTTATTAAACGGAAAGGGGTTAAAACTTAGGGATAAGACTATTCAGGGTTTTTTGAGCCAAGTGGATGAGGTGGCCCCTTGGTTTGCAGTATCAGGAAACTTGACCCTGGCAAGTTGGGATAAGTTAGGGAAGGATATTAAAAGGGCAGAGAAAAACAATCAAGTCACGGGAGGAACTTATCCTTTGTGGCGCCTCGTCAGGGCATGTTTGGAGCAGAAATACTACAAACCACTAGTGCGAGAGGGACAAGTGGCACTTGATCTGTTAAAAGAGGAACGGTCCACTTCCTCTCACCCAGCTAGTGAACTAGGCTCTGAAGGGGAGGGGGACTCGGACGAGGAACTTGCGGCAATAGAGGAGGAAGTCAGCAGATTAACCCTAGCTACGGGCCCCTCGCAGGGCTCTGTTCCTCCGCCCTATAATCCCTCAGCTCCAGGACAAAGCGGAGGCCGCTCCTTTAATGAAAAGGTATGGCGTGAGCCGGAAATGTTACTATCCAGACAGGCTTTCCCCGTGTTTCAACCACAAGGAGGAGGACCTCGGTATCATGAGCCTTTAGATTATAAGCTTGTAAAACATATTGCTGAGTCCGTGCGGACTTATGGTACCAATGCTGCATACACCGTAGCCACCTTAGAAAGCATTTACAGGTATGCCATGACCCCTGGAGATTGGCAGAACTTGGCCCGAGCGGCTTTGACCCCAGGACAGTATTTAGATTGGAAGGCTTTCCTTATTGAGTTCGCAGCAGAGCAAGCAGCGGTGAATCAGGCCGCAGGACAACCTGCCTGGAATTTGGATATGCTTTTGGGACAGGGACAATTTGCTAACAACCAGACCTGTTACCCTCAACAAGTGTATGATCAGATAAACAATTTGGCCACCAGGGCATGGAAAAGTTTGCCTAATAAAGGGGAGGTGTCAGGCAATCTTACTAAGATAATTCAAGGTCCCACTGAGCCTTTTTCTGATTTTGTGGCTAGGATGGTAGAAGCTGCTGGACGAATATTCGGGGATGTCGATGCAGCCATGCCACTTGTTAAACAGCTTATTTTCGAACAATGTAATACTGAATGCAAACAAGCTATAAATCCATATAAAAGTAAAGGTTTAGAAGTATGGATGAAGTTATGTAGAGAACTCGGCGGACCTTTAACCAACTCGGGGCTCGCTGCGGCTATCATGCAAGCATCTGGCAGGCAAAAGGGCAATAACAACACCCGACTAGGAAATTGCTTTTCATGTGGGGCGGCAGGGCATTTAAAAAGAGACTGCCCAAAACGAGGCTCTCTCTCTCAAAAGAGCCCACCAGACCTATGTAAGAGATGTAGAAAAGGCAGACATCCCGCCTCAGAGTGCCGGTCCGTTAAGGATATTGACGGCAATATCCTACCGTCCCATGATCAGTCGGGACAGGGTCGCCCGCTGTCAAAAAAACGGGAAACGGGGCCCCCATCCCCAGGGCCCTTACAAGTATGGGGGCCAACAAATGTACAATGCTATAGAGACACACCAAACACCCCAATGGCCCAATCTCCAACCGCCCAAGGAATCCGGAGAGCCACTCCCGGTTCAGCGGGATTGGACCTCTGTGCCACCACCAGGCTGGTATTAACCCCTCGAATGGGAATTCAAATTATGTCGACTGATATGTCAGGGCCATTACCCCCAGAAACGGTGGGCATAGTTTTGGGGCGATCATCATCCACCATGAAAGGCCTAATAACTCATCCTGGAGTTATTGACCAAGATTATGAGGGCGTTATAAAGGTTATGGTCTCCGCCCCCAGAGGAATTGTTGCCATCTCTCCTGGTGATCGGATAGCGCAGCTGTTATTATTACCTAGTCTACATTCTCTCTTCCCTTCAAAAAAGGAACAGCGAGGAGAAAAAGGGTTTGGGTCCTCTGGTACTAATATAATATCTCTCGCCTTTGATATGGGAAAACGACCTTTAATTACTTTGAAAGTGGAGGGAAAGCCGATTCTAGGATTGCTTGATACAGGGGCAGATACTAGTGTAATTGCTTCTAAGGATTGGCCCCCCGCCTGGCCCATAAAAAAGGCTGACACACAGCTTAGAGGATTAGGATACATTAAAACACCTGATATTAGTGCTAGACCCCTTCATTGGGAGGACCAAGAAAAACATTCTGGGACCTTTACACCCTATATGCTGGAAATTCCGGTCTCCTTGTGGGGTCGAGATCTACTTCTGGACATGGGATTCCGATTACATAATGAATATTCTCCCCAGGCGCTACATATGTTTAACAAGCAAGGTTTTCATCCATCATTTGGATTAGGGCGAAACCTACAGGGACGGAGGAGCCCTGTCCCCACTGAAGGACAAAACACTAAACAGGGATTGGGTTTTGTGGAGTAGCCACTGGGGAGGCAATTCCCATCACTTGGAAGACGGGGGATCCAGTATGGGTTTCCCAGTGGCCTCTCCCCCGTGAAAAATTGGAAGCAGCAAAAGAGTTAGTAAAAGAACAACTAAAATTAGGACATATCCAATCATCCACATCACCCTGGAATACCCCTATATTTGTAATAAAGAAAAAATCAGGAAAATGGAGACTATTACATGATCTCCGAGCCATAAATGAACAAATGCAAGTTATGGGACCAGTCCAACGTGGACTCCCCCTTCTCTCAACTATTCCAAAATTCTGGCCAATTATAGTGATTGATATAAAAGATTGCTTTTTCTCTATACCATTAAATCCTCTAGATACCCCACGTTTTGCTTTTACTGTGCCATCCCTAAACCAAGAGCAAATTGACCAGAGATATGAGTGGAGAGTGCTCCCCCAGGGTATGGCGAATAGCCCCACTCTTTGTCAACTATATGTGGATGCTGCCTTACAACCTGTTAGGGATAAATTCCCTCCATTGCGTTGTCTCCATTATATGGATGATATCCTATTAGCCTGTGAAAATGAAAAGGTACTGGATGAAGCGTATTGTGTGCTTGTTAAAGCCCTTGAGGAAAAGGGTTTAGTTATAGCATCTGAAAAGGTTCAAAAGGGCACCGTCACCCATTTTTTGGGAAATATTCTTTATCCCAATTTTGTCACGCCTCAAAAGGTCACCATTCGTACAGACCAGTTACACACTTTAAATGATTTTCAAAAGTTATTAGGAGATATTAATTGGATACGTCCTGCTTTAGGAATCCCAAATTTTATGCTAAAACCTTTATATGATATCCTCAAAGGAGATTCTTCCTTAACCTCTCCTAGAATGCTGACTGCTGAAGCCCGGGAAGCCTTAAGTTTGGTAGAACAAGCTTTAACTAAGGCTTCCCTTAAGCGCATTTCACCGAGGGATTCTATTTGGGCATGCATACTGGCTACTGAGCTCCAACCCACTGGGGTCTTATGGCAACAAGGACCTCTATTATGGATTCATCCTAAACTATCTCCTCAAAAGGTTATTGAGTATTATCCCTCTATGGTGGCAAAGGTTGCTGTTCTTGCCATACAGCAATGTATTCAACATTTTGGCCAAACCCCTAATAAGCTTATTGTTCCCTATAGTAAACACCAAATATTAATTTTACAAACCTCCCTGGATGATTGGGCTATATTACGATGTGTGTTTAATGGAGAGATAGATAATCACTTACCTAAAGATCCTATATTACATTTTGCAACTCAACATCCTATTATCTTTCCAACCATAACCAGAAGAACACCTATACCCTTCGCTATCAATATTTTTACTGATGGATCAAAATCTGGCCTTGGAGCTTTTATGATAGAAGGACAAAAACCCATAGTTGTTCAATATCAGCATATATCACCTCAGCTAGTTGAACTAAATATTATATTAGAAGTGTTTGAGAGATATGATTCTTCCTTTAATTTGTTATCGGACTCCTCCTATGCTGTAGAGATGATAAAGTCCCTTGAATGTGCGGGGCAAATATCAACACATACGCCCATCCACTACTTGGCATCTAAAATTCAACATTTAATTTTGATGAGGAAAAATCCCTTTTATGTACAACATATTAGGGCACATACAGGCTTACCAGGGCCTGTTGCCCAAGGTAATGATTATGTAGATAAGCTTACGAAGATGCCCATGATTTTCTCTCTCACCCCACTTCAACGGGCACAAGATTTTCATCGCCAGTTTCATGTAAATGCTAAAACTTTACAGATTAAATTTAAAATTCCTCGTTGTCAAGCCCGTGACATCATCAAGGCCTGTGGTACTTGTGCACCCTTTATCCCCTCTTCTAATGTTGGTGTTTGCCCACGTGGGTTGCTCCCCTTACATTTATGGCAAATGGATGTGACCCATATACCTGAATTTGGCTCTGTTAAGTATGTACATGTTTCTGTTGATACTGTTTCTGGAATTATATATGCTTCTACTCACACAGGGGAAAAAGCTCGTGACGTTATCGCTCATTGTCTTGAAGCTTGGGCAGCATGGAATGTGCCAAAAGAAATAAAAACTGATAATGGTCCGGCTTATACCTCACAAAAATTTCAGTCTTTCTGTAAACAGATGGGCGTAACATTAAAACATGGCCTTCCATATAATCCTCAAGGACAGGGCATTGTTGAACGCGCCCATCGCACAATAAAAGAATGTCTAATAAAACAAAAAGGGGGAATAGGTGAGAATCTGAAACCAAGGCAGCGATTATCTTTGGCACTTTTTACTTTAAATTTTTTAAATTTAGATATTAATGGCAAATCGGCCTCAGATCGCCATTTTGGTCCTTCTAGTATTCCCCATGATATGGTAAAATGGAAAGATGTCCTCACCGGAAAATGGAAGGGACCTGATCCGGTACTCACATGGGCCAGAGGCTCTGTTTGTGTTTTCCCACAGGACGGAACCGATCCGATTTGGATCCCAGAGAGACTGACTCGTCAAATAATATCGCAAGATGGCGCCTCAGGGATGGATACACCTGATCACCATGCTGATCTGGACAAAACCAGTATGGAGTGAGCAACAATGGGGCAACTGGAGCTGGGAGTTTGATAAACTCACCGAACAATTACGTGCTGAAATCATCAAGGTCAACACCACCCGAATCGACCCCAAAGTGGCCCAAACGCTGGCGTCCCGGATCCAGAAGGCAGCATTCCATCTAAAAGAATGGGCCGGGTTGGGAGCATTGGGATTTTGTTTTGTTTTCCTGTGCATTCTATGTCTCTGTTGCCTGAGACGTTTATTTCTGCAGAGGGCCAAGGATCAGGTGCTCCTAGCTCAGGCTTTCATGGCGGTTGAAGCAGGACAATCGCCTACTGTTTGGCTAGCCGCAATGGAAAAATCATAAAGCAGAATGTCAGCAAGGACTGCACTTGGGACCCCGGGAGGGTGCATCCCAAGGAGGATATGCTCAGCTGCATACGGGTTACCACTGTATTGCTCGCCCGTCCCTGCAAAAAAGGTGGTGGCAAATAATTGCATAAACTATAGCAGGGGTTGAGTCCTCTATCCTCTTCTGCTTAAAAACAAAAAGGGGGAACTGTGAAGAGCCCCACCCATTGCCTGCTAGCTCGAAGACCTAAAAATAGCGCCGAGCGGAAGCTCTGTGAGGCCCATTAAGCAGTAAACAACTTTCAGGAAGTCCGGTAACCGGAGCATGGGGCGCACGGGAACACAACATACCACTGTTTGTAACAAATGAGCTAATTTTGCATGGAGCGAGTGATCTGAGGCTGATTGGCTGCTTGGGATATATAAGCGGGGAGCGGGGAGCGGAGAGGAGAGAGTATGTAAGAGCCTGGGATAATAAAGAGTCCGAAGAAGATCGTCTCCGGTGTCGTGCTTGAAAGCGGCATTTGTACTTAACATATTTTATAAATATCACCAATTAAAAGTTGTTACTTAGTACAACTTAGAAAATGTAATCAAATTCCTCATGTACCAATCTTCTAATAGTCTTGGGGCTTAGAATTATGAGAAGATAAACAGTGAAAAGTAAAAAAAATGTACCCTCTTTTCAATCATATCAATTCATATGAATAAGTATTAATTCAGTACTCTTAAGTTCAGTAAGGCACACTCAATATAATGCAGTGTAGAAAGGAAGTGTTTGAAACTTGATTTTCAAAGAACTTTTCAGGAATCTGTAGTGGTTAAAAACAAACAAATAAAACAACAAACCACTACATCATGTATTTAAGATGAATATTTTATCGTGTACCACAAATCATACCAAAGTGAATTTTCAAAGGAGAGACCATTGAAAAACTCATACTTTATAAGAATCTCATGGAAGAAACCTCCCAGGGAATAAATTTAAAACAGCTGAATGTGCTAGGGATATGGCTTAGTGTAGAATGCTTACCTAGCTTGCAGGAGGCTCTTGGTTCAATACCTAGCACTCATCGAGGAATGGTAACAGTAGCTGAAATCGATTTAGTTGACTTATTTTCAAGATTATGAGGAAAAAGTGATAGAGAACAAATTATTTTCTACCAGTTTAAAACATTAACTAAAGTACTAATGTTAAGAAATAAGAATAAATTGAATCTTATGAGATATCTCATTTTTCTGATGCAAAAATAATACATACTTTAATATGGAAGAGGAATGACTTAACAAAGAGATGCCACCCATGCATATATTGTGATATATTACATAGTACCATTTATATCAGTTAAGTCAGTGGCCATTGCAGCATTCCATTTCAAGATCACGTCTGTCGCTATGACCTTTATAGGGCAAAGAGTTTTCATCTTTATAACTCTAGTTTCTCTATAGAGACAAAAAAAAAAGAAGAAAAAAAGAAAAACAATTAATGCTATTCAGAGTGATTTAAGTTGAAGGGGCATTTCTTCTAGGAATGAAATTAAACAGAGAAATGTATTTCACAAGGCAGGCATATTTTAGGAATTTTTAACGTCACCAAAGCTTTTACTTCATAAAGAAGCTAAAAACCTTAACATACTTGTTTAATTTCCTGGGTATATAATCATTATTTTTAACATCCTTAATTATTAAAAATAAAAAATATTGTTCCTTATTCCAAGTCACCTAATTTCAAATAAAGCACAATATCTAAATGGCCCAATTTGGCTAGATTTTATAACATTAATCTTTTGAAAACAATGCTTCTGATTATGACCAAATTAAACTGTTGCAAATGAGATAATTATTCCAAAAAAATATTATAACTAACCAAGAAGGATTAAAGTTTTGCCAGTTTCAACAAACTGCAGTTTGTTGAACTGCAATGATCATTTTCCCTGGTTACAGTATATGTAAGTGCCTTTGGATTTGTTCAGAAGCAAAGATAGAAATGTACTGATAACATTTTTTTTTTTTTTTTTTTTTTTGGTGGTACTGGGGTTCCTGGAAGCCTCTCTACCTCCGGGCTACAGTCCCAGACCTATTTTATACATTTTTATTTGGAAACAGGGTCTCTTAAAAGCCAGCACAGCTGGCTTCGAACCAGCGCGATCCTCCTGTCTCCGCCTCCCAAGCACAGGGATTACAAGCGTGCACTACCAAGCCTGGCTTACTGATAACATTTTAATTCAGGGTAAAAATGAGAAATTAACATTCACATGGGAAATATCAGGCATTTGTACCTGCCTCTGAATGGAAAAGAAATGACTGAAAGTATACTAGAAAGAAAAAAATGCTAATTTAGCTAAAAGAAAATTTCTTTAACTGTACTCTACCAAACCAAATGCTGACTTCTCACTTCTCTACCAAACCCAATGAAGAATTCTACCAAATACATCTAGAGTAGGTGGCTTACAGGAAAAGATAAATGTAGGTGGAAGGCAGAGATGAAAAGAAAACTTTAAAGCTGGGTGTGGTGGCACACACTTGTAATCCCAGCATATGGGAGGCTGAGACCTGAGGACAGTGGTTCGTGGACAGCCTCAGCTGCTTAGTGAGGCCCTCCTCAACTTAGTGACACCCTGTTTCAAGATAAAGAATAAAAATAACAGGGAAGGGGGTGTAGTTCGGAGGTCAAAGGCCCCTGGGTTCCATCCCCAGAAAGCAAAAAAAAAAAAAAAAGAAGAAGAAGAAAACTTTACCACCTTGCACTGCATCAATTTTATAACAGAATTCTCCCTGATTTTTTTTTTTTTTTTGAAGGCAGGCGATTTTTTACTTAGATCCTTATTATACTTGGTCATTCTTCAAAATGGAACTCTTCTTAGGTCTAATCCGCATATTTCTCTGACTTCCTTTCCCTAACACAGAAATGTTCAATGTGGGCGTTCTGAAAATGTGTTTGGGCTGTAATAAAAGAATTGGTGGATGCCACTAGCACTTAACAGGTGAGATAGAATTCTGGATATCCTGCAGTGTACAATACAAATCTCAGTGCTACAAAATAAAATGACTCAAATTCTGCATGAATTACAGTGTCTCTTTATGAAGGGGGAGGAGAACAGTAGCGATCATCTAAGCCTGAAAACCAAACTTAATTTTCCATATCACACAATACTTTTTAAAAATTGACCTGTAAGAGTTGTACATATTTATGCTTATAATATGTAGTGATTAAGTCAGAGTAATTAGGACTTCATCTTAAACATTTATCATGTCTCTGTGTTGGGAATCTTTGAACTCATTTCTTCCAGTTCCTTGGCATATAATAAATTGCTGTGAACCAAAGTCATCCTAGTATTTCTCCCACCATCTGACCTCTCTCTGTCCCCAATCTTTTTTCCCTTCCTAATCTCTAGTGATCACTATTCTAGTATATGAAATTAATTTTTTATATTCCATATAGGAGTAAAATTAAGTAGTACTTGTATATTTACCCAGTCCTTTTTGAAAAGATTTAACATGCACTGAATTTTCTAAGAATGTAATTATTATGTAAATTGATCAAAATTTTACCAAGACTACTTCCCCATCAAAAAAATCAAGTCAAGCCGGGCGTGGTGGCGCACGCTTGTAATCCCCGCGCTTGGAGGCAGAGACAGGAGGATCACGCAGGTTCGAAGCCAGCCGCGTGCTGGCTTAGGAAACCCTGTTTCCAAATATAAAATGTAAAAATAGGTCTGGGAGTGTAGCCCGGAGGTAGAAGGGCTTCCAGGAACCCCAGTACCACCAAAAAAAAAAAAAAAAAAATCAAGTCACTTGTGGCAATGTCACTTAGTCTATAACTAAGTTATTTAATACAACACTACCTGTACAAATTTTATATTCACTGATATTCTGTTTATAAATATACTCTTCTGATACCATGTTAATACATCCATCTCAAAGCTAATGAATGCATTTTACAGTCAGTTGCTTGACATTTATATCAGCTCTCTGAAATTTTAAATTAAAACTCTCTCTTTTTTTTTTTTTTTTTTTTTTTTTTTTGCGGTGCTAGGGATGGAACCCAGGGGCATTCTACCTCTGAACTACACTCCCAGACCAATTCTTTATTCTTTATTTTTTAAACAGTTTCTCACTGAGTTGCAAAGGGCCTCACTACATAGCTGAGGCTGGTGGCAAACCCAGATCCTCCTTTCTCAGCCTCCCAAATGCTGGGATTACATGCATGCACCACAATGCCTGGCTAAATATTCTTGAACACAATTATTCTAGAACTTGCATGTGCACATCAACTTATCATCTCATTTACTCTCTGTACAGCCCCAACAATAATACCAATGTTACTTATTTTCTACTTCATTCCTGATGTTTCAACAATAAATAATTAATAGTGCAATATATGGGATATTTACTACATACTAGACACCATTCTGACACTGTATATGTAAACATTGATTAATTACAACAATATTTCAATAAAGTAAGAACAATTACCCCATCTGGCAGATCCAAATTAAGCACAGGGAGACAATGGGTCTTTATTAATCAGTAACAGAATTCCAGAGCTTATACTCTGTATCTACTACACTGGAACATTTCTTTTGTTTTTGTTCCTAATCTTCCTGCACCTCTTACTTATTCTACTGACATTCTTGTCTCTGGTCTATCTCACCCAACTACCTCCTCTCTGCCTCTCCACTAGAACTACCTCATTAGCATTAATCAGAACCTCTTCATTCTTTTCTTGCATTCTCAATCTATGAGAGCCCTTCATAGACTGTCTTCCATCCCTAGCCAGACTAACTTCCAAGAGTATCAGACTACTTTCTTTCTATCAATCTTTCTTTCCTTTGAACTCCTATACTTCTCACCAGCAAAAGCATTATCTTAGATTAATACTCAAAATTTTCTTATCGAGTGAAAACTCATTATTACATAATAAATGCACAAATTATTTCTCTATTTAACAGCTAAGTAATACTCAAGGAAATCACACAACCAATTCTAAATGATTATTCTATTCTTTTTTCTTCTTCTTCTTTTGGTGGTACTGGGGTTCCTGGAAGCCCTTCTACCTCCAGGCTACACTCCCAGACCTATTTTTACATTTTTATTTGGAAACAGGGTCTCCTAAACCAGCGCGCGCGGCTGGCTTCGAACCTGCGTGATCCTCCTGTCTCTGCCTCCCAAGTGCGGGGATTACAAGGGTGTGCCACCACGCCCGGCTTTTTTTTTTTTTTTTTTTTGGACTGAGGATCGAACCCAGGGCAGTGCACTCGCCAGGCAAGCGCTTTGCGACTGAGCTACATCCCAGCCCCTAAATGATTATTCTATTCTAACTTATCAACAATTTATTCAAAAGCCTACTTCAATAATCTCTTCAAACAATCTCTGAGATTTACAAATAATATTGTCTTTGACCTCAACATGAAAATGGAGGCCTTCAGACTGGATTCCTCTCAATTCTTCTAATCTAACATCTATAAAATCATCTTCAATCCTAAAGATAGGATTAGGGTTAGAATAGGATTGAAGATAATGCTTACTGCAAATCATAAAGGAAGAAATTAAACTCTTTACCCCAAACCACAATTCTCTGTATTATGTAGAAGTGGTTTACATCTGGTTATTCTCACAGAAAGAAGAAAGAGATCATAGGCTTTTTGCCCTTCTTCATCCAATTCATCACTGTAACTCCTGATTCAACTCTTTCCTTCAACATACTAACTATTGCTATTTTGGTTTAGGTATTTATTATTTTTAATATAAACTATTACCCTCCTTGCCTATAATACACTATCTGACATCTGAGTAACCTATAAAAATGGAAATTTATCCAGATCATCCCTTAAATTAAATCTCTTCAAAGGTTCCCCATGGCCACAAGAAAACAAACAAACAAAAAGGCATTTTCATTTAATTGGCTTAATACTATACTGATTTTGCTAGATTATAGAGGAAAAGTACACTCTTACTATGACATTTTAGTTTTATACTTTTACCTTGTATAAATAAATGAGAGTAAAATCCCATATCTTTAGTCATATCAAATTACTTTTGGAGGGAGGTATGGTATGAAAGAATTTTAAAAAATCAATAGGAATCTGTTGAATTTTCTGTGTTTGACACTGTATTAGGAATCTAGTGGCTACTTAAATACTGAGTGGGTAAATATGGAAAAGATAATTCTTTGGAATACTAGAATAAGACTGAAGACAAATCATCTAAAGGTAGAGTTGAGGAAAAGAGAACCAAAGTAGCTTGTGATTTCATGGGAAAAAGAGAGGTGGGCTTTCTCTCACTTAAAGTGTATACCACTTTGACAGTCAAGTGTTAAGTGGTATGTGAGAAGATAAAATAAATGTCTCCCAGGGATTATAATTCAATAAGTGACAATGGCCTGTAGTCTCATATTTTACCACTATCCTCCCTTCACAGTTCAGCCTACTCAGTGGCTTCCTTTCAATCCTTCATTCTACCACAATCCCTCCCAGCACAAAACCTTTGCACATATTCTGTTTTATCTCTGAAAGGGTCTTGTTTATCCTTTTAATTCTTTGCCTTGGTGGTTCCTTCTCCCTTAGTAAAGCCTTACCAGTTTAAATTTTCCTATTAAGCAATCGCAGAGCACTATCTATTCTCTTTTCATAGCCGTGGAAATTTCGCATTCACTTGGATGATTATTTGATAAATGTCTACCTTCCCTGCTAAACTGTAAACTCATTGGGGTTAAAATCATGTCTAATTTTGCTACATATTGTATCCTCAACACTAAGAGTGCTACAACTGATGCATATCATGTTCAACATAAATTTATTGAGGAAAGGAGAAAATAGTCTCATTTTTACATTGAAACTCAGACTAAAAAGCTCATTGTCAATTTTTCATTTCTCCCTCTACTTTTCTATCTTCACCCAAGCCCTCACCATATCTCTCTCCTCAATGTATATTTCACCAGTGACTTTCTTTTAATCCCTCTATTCAGTGAGTATTTCAACAAATATTTGTCCTTCACCTTCTACATGCCAAATACTGTCCTTTGCACTGAGAACAGAGCAGGCAAAGAAACAGAGAAAATCCAAGGTGTCACGCTAGTGTTGGATGGAGGAAATGGGAAGGGAAAGAAATGGAGAAAAAGGAAAGCAGACAAGAAGTAAAAGATAATGGAAGATGCAGTATGTTGTTGACAAATGGAACAGAAAAAGCAAGTAAGGGGGATACCAAGTACAACAGAATGGTAGTTAAAATTTCTCAGGGTATCCAGGGAAGGTACTAACTCAATAAAGACCAGAAGTAAGGGAGTCAGTCATATGGCTATCTTAAAAATGAGTATTGTAGTTTTCACAAGTTAAGGTGCTATTTTTACCCCCAAAAAAATGTCTACATTAGCACTGTTGGATATTTAAGTCAAGACAACTTCACTGGAAATATACATATTGAGAAATGAGCACCAACCAAAAAAAAAAAAAAAAAAGAAAAAAAAAAGAAAAAGAAAAAGGCACCCAGGAATACATAGCTATGAGAGGGTTAAAAGAAGAAAAAAGTAATAGCAAATAATCAAAATTACTATTTTAAGTCACTAAAGCAAAGTTTAATTTAAACACACATAATTTAAGGTAAGTTTACATTTTAGAAAGATCATTTTAGATTTCTTCCCCAAAAATCAAAACAAGAAATTAAAAATTCCACCAATTAAAGAAGCACCTGTAATATGCAATTATCCTAACTCAAAATCAAGCATACATGTAAAAAATAGTATTGTTATTTTATTTAACTATTTAATTCTCTGAATTCTCATTACAGTGAAAAGTGTAAAACATTACAGTGAAAAGAAAAAAAACAGTGAAAGGTGTCAGGGATTTGAAGCATTGTGGTTTGGGTGTTTTGTTTTGTTTTGTTTTCCGTATGCAATTATAAAACCAAATATGTCAAAGCAGTGAGCTTGGGTTCAAAAATTAACAGCAGAATATACTATAAACAAAAATGAAAAACTTCCAAGTTTTGGATGGACACTTGCTTATCCATTTGCAAAAGGCTCAGAAATAGTAACATCAGCACAATAAAACCAAAATGGTATCAATCTACAGATAGAAAATTTTGCAAGATAGAGAATTTGACACTTATACCATTTCTCACTCATGATTTTCAGAGGGAAGTTACTTTAGGCAAAATTTACTGTTATGTTTCTGATATAAATATGTCAAAGGATTTGTAGTAGCTACTTAAAATATATCTTGAAATAAAATTTTTGTTTTGTATGCTTAAAATGTTTTTGTGTTAGTATAAGAAAATACCTGAGGCTGAGTGATTTATAAGAAACATCTATTTGCCTCACAGTTCTAGAGGTTGGGAAGTTCTAACAAGCTGGTATTGGCATGTGCCCAGCATCTAGAAAGGACTTTCTCACTGTATCACAACATGGCAGAGGATATCATATGCTGAGACAGCAAGCATACCAACTAGGGCCTCTCCTTCTTCTTGTAAAGCTATCATCATCATATCATCTAAATCTGCTTTCCAAAGACTCCAGTTTCTTTTGTTTTTATTGGTGCAGTGTAGTCATACATCTTGATGGGGTACAAGATGGTAGAGGCATACATGCAAATTGACATATGAATTGGAAGGTTAAGTGTCCAGCCATGAAACTTGGGGGGATAAAATCAAACCATAGTATATATTACCTATGATACATTTAAGTAAAAGCTCTTCAGGAAAATGCTTATTTTTTTTAAAAGATGAATAATTTTTATTATTAACCTGATGTTACTGAAATAAATATAAAGATCAAAAATCTCCCTCTTATAATTATCTCCATTCTCCCTTCTAAAAATTTTCAGTCTGCATTTAAATTCTAAATTCCCTAAAAGAGAAACTGATTCATGTTCATTTATAAAAGTAGTTTACTAACTTGTTTATTTTATTTGGTGTTGGGACTTTAACCCAGGAAGTTTTGAATACTAAATACAAACATTACCATTAAGCTACCCCTCAAAACCACTATTTAATCATTTTAAACTGGAGAAAAGTCAAGCCTGTATGCTAAAACAAACAAACAAACAAACAATCTTGGCAATGACATTCTATGCTGCTGAAAAAATTAAAGCAGTAATATGATTGTTATAAAGTTCATTTAAAACCAGAAGTAGAGTGAAAAACTAAATAAGTTCTAATTGTCTTATTATTTCCCTGAAAAAATAAGAATAAAATCAAAACCCTAAAGAGGAGAATTATGGGAACTCTGTGCTGGAGAAAGCATTGAAAACAGAAAAGAGAGAAATTTGTATAGTTTAGTTCCTTTTTAAGTATTAACACTAGGTTCCTTCAAAGTATTCTCTTGTGCCCCCCCACATACACACACACTACCCTTTTACTCTATCATCATTTCTAAGCCTCAGTTAGTGAAGTATGCTAGTCAGTTTATCCCCTACTTTTTTTTTAATTAGTGCATTGTACTCATACATCATAATGGAGCACAAAATTGTAGAGGTATAGCTGGGCGTGGTGGCACATGCTTGTAATCCCCATGCTTGGGAGGTAGAGACAGAGGATCACGCAGGTTCGAAGTCAGCCTTGCTGGCTTAAGAGACCCAAATAAAGTATAAAATAGGTCTGGGAGTATAGCCTGGAGGTAGAAAGGTTCCATCCCCAATACCAAAAAAAAAAAAAAAAAAAAATTGTAGAGGTATATATGCACACATCTCTCAATTAGCCCTTATCCAATTCCCACCCCATTCCCTTGGAGCAATTTCCCATTCTATTTTATGTCATTACAAATACTTATGAGAGATCAATCTGGGATAAAATTCTGAAAAATCCAGTTAGCTGACCAGAGATGAGTCTAGCTCCTTCTGCAGACTTGTAAAGGCAAGAACAGCAAAATGTGTTTCAAATAACTGAGGACAAGAATATCCCCAAGTGCTCAGAAGACTAGTGATCTACTCTCAAGAGACATTAGATCAAGTTGGCTATCCTGAGATTAAGGAGCTCAATATACACCCTAAAGACCTTATAGGCTGACCACTACAATGAACACTTAAAATAGAGGGGGGAAAGCACAAAATGTAATTTGATTATTAGCTAGAAGCCTTCAACAACAATCAACAGTCATTTACTTCAATCAATATGGTTCCATTATCATAGAAGCACTAGAGATACTTTCTCCTTTTTATTTTTTTATTATTATTTTTATTTTTTAGTGTGTGTGTGAGTGAGAGAGAGAGAGAGAGAGAGAGAGAGAGAGAGAGAGAGAGGGAGGGGCACTGGTGATGGACCCAGGGGCATTCTACCTCTTAGCTAACCCCCAGCACTATTTTTTATTCTTTATTTTGAAACAGGGTCTCACTGAGTTGCAAAGAGGTCACTAAGTAGCTGAGGCTGTTCCTGAAGCAGGATCCTCCTGTCTCTGACTCCCAAATGCTGGGATTACAAACGTACACCACCACGCCCAGCTCCTTTTTACATTTGACACAATACATTTTGCAATACTACCAAGATTATCACTCAGGAAAGGCACAGACAGGAAAATCTTACAGAACTTATTATTATTTTCTTTCTTTCTTTTGGTGCTGGAGATTGAACTCAGGGGCATTCTATATCCAAGTTACACGCTCAGCACTTTTTATTTTTTATTAGAAACAGGGTATCATTAAGTTGCTGAGAGACTCACTAAGTTTCTGACACTGGCTTCAAACATGTGATTCACCTGTCTCAGTCTCCCAAGTACTGAGATTACAGAAATGGGCTTGTATTCTTATTATTAATACGCTGCCCAAAATATATTTGCATCAACTGGAAAATCCTTCATCTTTATGGATATATTCAATATCCATAGCTTACTTCTTTTGCTTTCCAGAACAACAACAACAAAAGTTTAACTAAAGAATTAGAATTTACCTTGGAATTAATGTATATATAAAAATACTGTACATGACACCGCAATTAAGTAGGACAAAGATAAAATAAATGCCTAAATTAGTACATAGTGATAAAATGATAACCCAAATATTAAGACCAAACATGCCAAGTAGTTTATATAGAATGAGAGAGAAAATATGCAGCTACCAAAAAGAACACATAAGTATTTTCTAAAACAACACTCACCAAAAATAATCTTTAAATTTATCTTAGCTCCTGTTGAATGATAAATGTTTCACACAAAGGAGATAGTCACTAGTACCCAAACAAAAAATGAAAAAAACATCAAAAGGGTCTATAAACAGGGCATTACAATAGGAGTCACCATTAAGCTTTAGAACTAGGTTTATTATAATATAACATTTTAAGCATACTACTTACAGCTCAGTAGTTTATGAGAAGACAGTAAAAGAAGAATAAAATATTATGATAACTCAAAAGGTCAAGGGACACTTTCTACCACTGTACACAAAACAATATGCAACTTAAAAGAACAATGGGAAAAAATAGAACTACTGGATCTAGCCTCTTGCAGTAGTTATGATTAGACTATTGATCAGGGATTAATGCTGACCTAAATAGGGTAACCATGATTCACATCAATGGGCTTTGTAAATAGAAAAGTCTCCCTTATTTCTCTTTTTCTTATTATGAGCTACCCACATAGAATAAACTGATTTCTTGGAACACCTCAATCAACTAAACCAGAAGAATTTTATACATCCAATTTTTAAATATAGAAAAGTATAATTTTCTCAGCCATGAAAACATTTTAGTTATTTTTAAATAGATTTCACTTTCCAATTTTGTGTTCACAACACAATTGAGAAGAAACAGGTTTCCCACAAACTCTTCATCTCCATTTGCTGGGCGTGGTGGCGCACGCTTGTAATCCCAGCATTTGGGAGGCTGAGGCAGAAGGATTCAGGTTCACTGCCAGTCTTACCTACTTAGCGAGACCCTCCGCAACTTAGTGAAACCCTCTTTAAAAATAAAGAATAAAAAATAAGGCTAGGGGTGTAGCTCAGAGATAGAATGTCCCTAGGTTCAATTCTCAGTACCACAAAAAAAACATAAATTAGGATTCCCTCTAGTTGTTGTATATTTTATAGATTTGGACAAATGTATGTTATGTACCCATTATAGTACACAAAGTAGTTTCACTGCCCTAAAAATTCCCTGTGCTCTACTGATTTCCCTCTCTAATCTCTTTACTGTCTCTATAGCTTTGAATTTTCCAGCATGTCATATGGTTAAAAGCAAATAGCACATACCTTTCTCTGGTTGGTTTCTATTACTCAGTAATATGAACTTAAGTTTCTGCCATTCTTTTCATTGCTTCATAGCTCACTTCCTTTTAGCACTGAATATTCTATTTTCTGAATATGGTATACTTAATCACCTAGTGAAGGGTGTCTTGGTTGCTTCCAACATGGGGGCAATAATGAATAATGCTGCTATAAACATCACTGTGCATGGTTTTGCACGGGTATGTTTTTAATTCCTTTGGAAAAAAAGGAGCCCTTTGGAAAAAAAGAATTAACTTACAGTAAGAGTATGTTTAGATTTCTAAGAAACAGCCCAACAGTCTTTCAAAGTAAATGTATCATTTTGCATTCCTACCAGCAGTGACGGTTCCCATTACTCCATATTCTTGCCAGCTTTTGGTATTGTCAAATGTATATATGTAGTGGTATCTCATTGTTTTAATCTGCATTTTCCTTGATGACATATGATTGGGAGCATGTTTTCATATGCTTATTTGACATCTGTATATCCTCTTTGATAAAATGAATAGTAAGATCCTTGGTCCATTTTTTAAACTGTTGAGTTTTAAGAATTTTTTGTATATTTAGATAATAGTTCTTTAGCAGATAAATATTTTTTTCTAATATGTGGCTCATCTTTAAATTCTCTTGGCAGTGTTTTCCTAGACAAAAATTTGAAATTTCGAGCCAAATTTATCAATTATTTTTTTCACAGACCATGCCTTTAGTGTTGGTTGAATCTAAATAGTCATTGCTCAACTCAAAGCAATCTAGATTTTCTCCTACATAATATTTTAGGATATTTTTTCATGGGATTTAGGAATTATATAGTACATTTGGGTTTACATTAAGTCAGATTAATGGAAAAATAAGCATAAATATGTTAGTTTCATTTTATTAAATAATTCACTCACTTATTTATTTATGTATTTATTTATGTATTTATTTATGTATTTATTTATTTATTTATTTATTTATTTATTTATTTATTTATTTGGTGGTACTGGGGTTCCTGGAAGCCCTTCTACCTCCAGACTACACTCCCAGACTTATTTTTACATTTTTATTTTGGAAACAGGGTCTTCTAAGCCAGTGCGCGCAGCTGGCTTCGAACCTGCGCAATCCTCCTGTCTCTGCCTCCCAAGCGCAAGGATTACAAGCATATGCCACCACGCCCAGCTCACTTTTAAAATTTTAATGAATTGTTAAAAAGACTACAACTGTGCACATAATAGAGAAGCTCATTACCTAAGAGATTATTTTACATGTATATATGTTAAAATTTGAAGATATAACAAAAAATAATTTTGTATTATTTCTTAATATTTAAGATATGAAAAAGTATTTTACAAATCACATTAATCATATAAATTACCATTAAATAAAACATATAAATTTGTTTGATTCATAGTATTATAACCCCCAAAATTCTCTAAGAATGTGTAAACTTGATATTTTTAGCAAAATAGTTAATACACAACAGTTTTGACAAACTATAATTGTATAACTAATATGTCTTATCAAGAAAAATGTATTAAATCATCAAAGATAAGATTTCAATATTTAATTACTATTTAATTCTTCTGTTGATTACTATTGACTCACCTAGAAGATTTTAACAACAGTATGCAAAATGTTTATCAAATCACCATGAAATATAGGCTCCCTAATTATGATACTAATATTCCAAATGAAAAATAACAAAATAAACACCACTTTTAAAATACTACATATAGTCGGGTGTGGTGGCATATGCTTGTAATCCCAGCATTCCGGAGGCTGAGACCAGAGGACTGTGGTTCGCAGACAGCCTCAGCTATTTAGTGAGGCCCTTTGCAATTCAATGAGACTCTGTTTCAAAATAAAGAATTAAACATAGAGCAAGGGTGTAGGCAGAGGTCGAATGCCCCTGGGTTCCATTCCTAGACCAGTAAAAAATAAAAATGCCGGCCGTGGTGGAGCATGCTTGTAATCCCCGCACTTGGGAGGTGGAGACAGGAGGATCGCGCAGGTTCAAAGCCAGCCGTGCTGGTTTAAGATACCCTGTTTCCAAATAAAATATAAAATAAGTCTGGGAGTGTAGCCCAGAGGTAGAAGGGTTTCCAGGAACCACAGTACCACCTAAATAAATAAAATACTGCATATAATAAACACTAAACTAAAGATGAAATCGAATATGAATGGAATTTAAAAATATATATATATATATATATATATATATATATATATATATATATATATATATATATATGTTAGCCGGGCGTTTGGCACAAGCTTGTAATCCACGGGCTTGGGAGGCAGAGACAGGAGAATCGCACACGTTCAAAGCCAGCCGTGATGGTTTAAGAGACGCTGTTTCCAAATAAAAATATATATAAAAAAAAAGGTCTGGGAGTGTATCCCTGAGGTAGAAGGGCTTCCAGGAACCCCAGTACCACAAAAAAAAAAAAAATATATATATATATATACACACACACACACATATATATATACATATATATAATATATTCTCTAGAAGTATTCATACAAAAATTATGCAAGAAATAATAGAACTCAGAAAAGTAAAATTAACAAAGCACAAACCATACTTGAATGTTCTGATATTATAAAACAATCATGTGTTTCTGGAAAATCAAAGTAATATGAAAAGAACCATAATTTATTTAAGTCTTATTTGCTTTTAAAATATTTTATTAACTAATATTTTGTTACTCTCAAACCATGTTATTAACTATTACTAGCTATATTGGAATGTAGGTTAACTTTTTATTTTTTTTGCAATGTTGGCAACTGAACCAAGGGACCTGAATATGATAGGTAAGCTACTCTACCACTCCGCTACACAGCCAGGCTGGAGTCAATAATACTCAAAATTATTTTAAGATGTGTTAGAAGGATCAAAAGGACTTTTTTCTAAATTTATTAAACAAATGAAGTAAAAAAATCTTTGTATAACAGAGTCCAAGGACAGCATATTATCTTCAGGTCTCAATGTATAAATTATAAAAAGAATTAAATTAAATAAACTTGTAACATTTTATAAATTATCAGTTCAACTATAGTTAAACATTTATTGCCCTCCCACTATGAGTCAGGCACCCAATGTGCTAGAAAGAAAAAAATTTCTGTTCTAAATCAACTTCTCATCTAGTGGCAATAAAGAAATATTTATAATACAAGGTAATGAACTCCATAATTTCAAGAAGGGCACAGTTCTGAAGTAGTAGAAAGGAGAAGAGAGTAACGTTTCAGAAACATTTACAAAACCAGTTTTTGAAATAAGAACAAGATATTTGTTCTCACACCAACATGTCACATAAAAAAGTGCAAAGGCACAGACATATAAAATATTACTACATTATGCATTAAAAACTGCATTATAGCCAGGCGTGGTGGCACACACTTGTAATCCCTGCCCTTGGGAGACAGAGACAGGAGATTCGCACAGGTTTGAAGCCAGCCTCGCTGGCTTAAGAGACCCTGTTTCCAAATAAAAATATAAAATAGGTCTGGGAGTGTAGCCCGGAGGTAGAAGAAACTGCATTATAATTTAATATAAAATTTTAAAAGATGGAACAGAAGAAGAAATAAACAAGCCGGGCATGGTGGCTCATGCTTATAATCCCAGCATTCGGTAGGCTGAGACAGGAGGATCGCAGTTCACAGACAGCCTCAGCTACTTAGGCTCTTTGTAACTCAGTGAGACCCTGTTTCAAAATAAGGAATAAAAAATAGGGCTGGGGGTGTTGCTCAGAGGTAGAATGCCCCTGAGTTCCATTCCCCAGAACAACCAAAATAAAAGAAAGAAATGGGTAAAGACTAAATCTATGTTTAGTGGCATCGATTGGCTGCTTGAAATAGGTAATAAGAAATATGTGCACCATGGAAAGATGCAAGCACTAAAATCAGCGTTTTTGTTTTTGGTTGAATTCATATCCAACCCTTCTCAGAGCTAAGTATAGAACATTTGCCAACACAGCACTAGAAATATCAAATCCAGAATGTGTTTTAATACAAAAGCTATTTAATGTGCTACATGATCCTTTTATGGCAAAAACATTCTTCAAAAGTAGAATGCAATTTAAAACAAATTTTACCTGAAACAATCCTATATTTTAAAAAAAATGGGAAAACAATCCATCCATCTAAAATTTCAAAAGTACTTTCTAAGTGGAAAAAACACATTTCTCTTTACATGTTATGCCATTAGTCCTGTTCCTCAGAAGAGCTGCTAGCTCTCAAAAATCTGGTGTCAAACAAATAAACTACTCTGTACCATCAACCTCCAGTATTTAAAGAAATCAAACATATAGTCTCAGTACTTTCTCTTTCTCTTTGATGTTTACTTTCCATTAAGGATTACAAAGATTTTCAGATAAACTATTGTTATTGATCTTAGAAAATTCCAATATGCAAAACATTATACTTTTTTTTTTTTTTTTACAGGTCTGGGGATGGAACCCAGGGGCATTTGACCTCTGAGCTACACCCCCTGCCCTATTTTTTATTCTTTATTTTGAAACCAGGTCTCACTGAGTTGCAGAGGGCCTCACTAAGTAGCTGAGGCTGTCCGCGAACCGCGATTCTCCAGGTCTCAGCCTCCTGAATGCTGGGATTACAAGCGTGGGCTACCATGCCTGGCTACATTATACATTATTTTTTTTGAAGATTTAAAGTTTATTAGAAAAACAGAAATACAGAAAATAGAAATACAGCCCCATGCCAGAATGGCATGGGGGAGTGACTCGAAATGAATACACCCTACATTATACATTTTTTAAATAAAGAAAATAATCAGGATGCGCATACGCCCTAGTGAAAAAGTACCTATCATTATCATACATGAGCGTCTGGGTTCAGTTCCCACCACTATAAAAATTAATGAATGAACAAATGAATGAATGAATGAATAAAATAGAAAAAAGAAAGAAAATTATCAAAGTTGGTACAATAACAACTTTAATAAATAACTATAAAAATTAATATTAAATGCTAGAATATTAAAATATTAACCAAATCTTAGCCTGTCATCACAATCTATTTTGCATCAGTTTAGGTGTCAATTCATTTTACCTTCATTTCTGCTTCTGATTCCATGAATTTATAATAAAAAGACCTGTTTCCTCTGGAGGCTTAGAGTTTCCATACAAAAGTAAAATGTGATTCAAGACCTGAAGGATGGTGATGAGGAGAGTTCTATACAGAACTTTTTCAGTTCCAGATATGTTGGTTCCATCTTTGCTTTCTCCTGCATTCTACTCCTGAATTTATATGGAGCTACCAACTCTCATCCTTCTCTCTGCTTATAATAATGGTTAATGTTTACTGAGCTTATACCACTAGAAAATACCGTTCTCAGTAACTGGTGTACATTAACTCATCTAGTACCCATACTATGTAAGATGGGTTCTGTTTCCTCATTCTACAGTTGAGGAATCTAAGACACTGCCATGATAAATTTCTTAATCAGAACGACACGGCTTTCAGAGTCCCTTCATATTTATCCTCTCTCTCTGATAATTTATGCATGTTACAGAAGGCCCAAGATACCAAACTAAATTAGCACTACTACTGAGAAAAGTATTCCAATCAAGTTTTCTAGACCCTCCAAACTATTCACTGTAAACTATGCAAATAATATTTAATTTAATTTCTCTAGCTTTCAGAAATTAGAAATGAAAATTGAATCATGTAGAGTAAAATATTTCATGAGCATGAAAAAATGTTTTCAGATAACTAATATATTCTTACAAAGAGTTATCCACCGAAAATATGAAATAAAAACTAAGCAAAGAGAAACAATTATGATTTAGTTTCTTCTATACCTCCCATGGGACTAGAAAATAAGAAAACATTTTTCCTTATAATTCCTACTAGTAAATATTTTAACATATTTGTAAAAGTAACTCAATATGAGGTAAACTAGCTATGATTCTAAAGAAGTTCCCCAAGTCAATATTTTATTTAGGTCAGTACCTTTTAAATATTAAGTTCTGTAAAATATCCTAGGCCTCACTTAATACTACATTGAAATACTTTTAAAAGCTCCCTTATGAACAAAGTTCTCATCTGCAAATTTACCCTTGAAGGTAATGTGGAAAATAGTAATTAAGTATGTGATAGATATGATTGAATCTATGACTCATAGTTTGCAAAGAAAAATGATTTTGGGGAAAAGGCTCAGGAAGAAGAGAAGCAAATAATGGATTCTGGATGAAATGAAGACCTTTCCTGTCCAAGGACTGTCACCAGTTCTTTATTACTTGAAGATTAAGGGAATAGAGAATAAAGCTGTCTGCCAGACAGCTGAAAAGGTAAGAATAACATTGTCTTTAAGTGTATTTCACATGAAAGTTTTCAGAAATAACATTCAGAAAATTAAACTTTCTATAAAAAGTTACTAGAAAACCCAACTCATATCAGAACAATGGAAATGTCAAAATAAACTAACATTATATTTGTCAGGAATTTGAACAGAATGAAACAGCAGTGTAGGTCAAGTTGTAGAATCATCTAATTTTAATTCACTTGGTTTCAGAAAAAGGCAGACATAATATACAGACTTTCTAGACTTAGTGAGGTTTCTTTTTGTTGGTTATTTTTCTACTCTATGGATTAGAACAAAACAAATATTTATTTTTGCTAGTAGGCATCAGTAAAATGTATTTGATAAAATGTATTTGGTTTTGAGATTTAAGAAGTCAGAGATTCAAGCCACTGATATAACTGCCCCTCCTTTCTAAGAGATAGGGATATGTGCATGTGTACAAAATAAATCATATAAATTTAAAAACACTTTAAAATCATATTTTAAGTATAGATTTTAATTGCTACCTATACATGAGGAAATGTATAGAAATTTTCTTTAAGAAAAATAAAAAATTGAAGTTGTATTTGACAGAAAAATTAACCCAATTTTTTTAATTTAAATTTTATGTATATTTGTTTTAGAGTCCATACTATGTTTTAGCATTCAATACTCAATGAGGTTGGATTTATTCTGTATATATTGCCTAAGTAGAGGTAAACAATATTTTTATGATGAAGCAAACATACTTCATATCACTGATGGCTTTTTTTATTAGCAACACCTAGTCAATCTAGTATCTTACAATATGCATACAGCTTACAACGTTAGTTCATGAACACTGCCTCATTCAACTTGTATTCTCAAAAAAAACAAAAAACTACCTTAAGTGTTCTGCATGTGTGCATTTGAGAACATGTGTTCTACACTGATTCAGAACAAAGCAATCCAGTTCCACAGTCTTTGCTCTTTACCATCACTAAGCTGTATACTCTCCTAAAAGCTGTAAAAAGGTGTGACTGTGAAAATTAAAATAACTGACTTACTTACTTAAAAGACAGCTTTTAGAATAAGGGATTGCGTTTCTGACCTCAATACACTGAGAATACTATCAGTATTAAGTCACCAGCAGATACTTGAAGAAACTTTATTATAATGCATATTATTTTATCTTTTGTAATTATAAATTGCCAGAAAGTTTCCGACTTTTCCTTTTGGATATTACATCATCCAACATTTTTATGATTTCCTTAAGATTTCAAAGCATTTTATATTTTAAAAAAAAAACTATTTAACCCTGTCAGCAATACTCTAAGTACAATAGGTATGATGGCTAATTTCATGTTTGCTTTCAGTGCCCATAAATTTGGTCAAACATTATTCTGGACATTCCTGTGAAGATAATTTTGGAACGAAAATAACATTTAAATTGGTGGACTCTGAGTAAAGCAGATTAGCCTCCATAATAGGCAGGCTCACCCAATCAGTGTAAAGCCTAATAGAACAAAGACTGGCCCTCATAAGAATATGAAAAACTTCAGGCAGTAATCCACAAACTCTACCTCTTCCTCTGGTGGATACCAGCCTGTCATCCTACCCTGCAGATGAAGGAATGCACATTACAGAGTAAATTCCTTAAAAGCGCTCTCTCTATCCTTCCTTCCCCTCTCCCTCTCCCTCCCTCTCTCTCTCTCTCTCTCTCTCTCTCTCTCTCTCTCTCTCCCTCCCTCCCTCCCTCCCTCCCTCCCTCCTTCCCTCTCTCTCTCTCTCTCTCCTTTCTCTCTCTCACTTTCTCCACACACGCATGCATGCGCACACACAAACAAATTAGTCCTCCCTTAATTTCCATCATTTCATAGAAAACCCATGTCAAAACTTTGATTTATTTCAGAAATAAACTATTCATAAGTTTTAAATTGTGCAGCATTCTGAGTTAGTGTGGTAGAAATCTCACACAATCCCACCCTGTTCCACTTAGGACATGAATCATCACTTTGTCCAGAGTATCCATACTGTATATACACTAACCAGCTGTTAGTTACTTTGGTTATCTGATGAAATGTCACCCTGAGGCACTGGTTTTATTCAAGTAATCTTTATTAGACTTACTAATGGAACCAAAGGGTGTGATGCTGGCAATTAGGGTACACAATAAATTGTATCCTTGAAGCAAAAAGGTAAAAGTTCTCAATTGGATAAGGAAAAAAATAAATGCTGAGGTTACTAAAATTTATGCTAATAATGAGTAGATATAAACATAGTATGTATAAGGTAGTATCCATAGTTCAGGTACCCACTGGGGATCTTGGAACATGTCTTCTGTGGATAAGGGTAGACTACAGTTTAGACACCCACACAGCTGTGTGGTTTGTCCCCCGAGTGTTCATATACTGGAAGTTTAATCCAGCATATGAACCCCAGTATGGCAATGCTGTGAAGTAGCTGGACCTTTAAGAGATGAGCCAGTAGAAATAATTAAGTTATTAAGAGTACTTCCTTCAGAAAGAAGTGATGCAGTTCTTAAAAGAGGGTTGTTATACAAGAACATTCTAGCTTCCTATCTCACCATATAATCTCCCCCTCTCATGGCTGCTCCCTTCATGATGCCATCCACCATGATGAGATAGCTAAGGGAGGCCTCTCTAGAGCCATGTCACAGATTGGACTTTCAGCCTCTAAAAGATTAAGATACAAAAATATTTTTCTTATAAATAACCCAGCCCCAGGTATTGTTTGTAGTAGCAGAAAACAGACTAACACATATATACACACATCTTTATGTTTCTATTTATCTGAAGATCCCTGATTAATATGGTAGGATACTAGAAAATCAAAGCTAAAAAAAACTGAAAACCATTATTCAGATCCATATCTTTGTGTGTGTGTGTGTGTGTGTTGGGGGGGTACTGGAGATGGAACTCAGGGTCATTCTACCTCCAAGCTACACCCCCAGCCTTATTTTTTTACTCTTTAATTTGAATCAGGGTCTCACTAATTTACAGAAGGCCTCACTAAGTAGCTGAGGCTGTCCACAAACTGCTATCCTCCTGTCTCAGCCTCCCAAATGCTGGGATTATAAGCTTGCACCACCATACCTGGCAGATCCATGTCTTTATCTCCGGTCATTTCTGAAAAGATTATAATACTCTCAAGGAATTATACTGGAATTCAGTTTTCATACCCTAAGCACTCAGCCAGTGTAACATTCTTTTTCAATCTATGATTTGACAAAACTAATCCATTCCAGCAAATAATTTGGCAAATCCCCCCAAAATTAAGCATAGGGCAATTCCACCCCTAGGCATAAACCCAAGAGAACTGGAAACATATGGCCAAACACTTGTAAGCAAATGCTCAAAATAGACACATTCAAAGTAGACACGAAGTGGATGGAAACAACATAAATGCCCATCAATTGATAAAGGCATAAAAATCCATACAAGTAAACTATTCAGACATGAAAAGAACAAAATGGGGATGAAAGTGTAGCTCAATGGTACAGTGCTTACCTAGCATGTGAGGACTTGAGTTCCATCCCCAGGGACCCCCATCCAAAAAAAATACAGAAAACAATGTATAGATACATGTTGTACTAGGGGCAGACCTTGAAAACTGCTGAGTAAACAAAGGCCAACATAAAAGGAAACATACTATATAAATCTATTTACATAAACTGTCCAGAAAAGGCAAATCCATAAAGACAAAAAATAGATTAGTGTGGTCAGGGCAAGATAAAGGTCAATGAGGGTTGAACACCAGTAAGTATGAGGTTTCCTACTGAGGTAATGAAAATCTTCCTGAATTCAATAGTAGTGATAAATGTACAACATTATGAATGTACTAAAGACCACTGAATTGAATAAGATGGTTAATACTAAAAATGGCTGTCTCAATAAAATATTACAGAAAATAAAAAAACATATCTACTCACCTGCCCTTTCTGTGGTGCCAAACAACGAACAACTTCATCCACCATTACTGGAACATGTAATTTAGTCATAGCTTCAAAATTTTTATCTTGAGATCTATGTAACTCCTGAGCTCCAGTTTGTTCTGTCTGTTCCTGGGCTTCATATTCACTATATCTTTTTGTTGTAATATGTATTTTTTTGGGCCAGACACCTAAATTAAGTATGCCAGACTTAAACCAGCATGAAAAAAATTCTTTATATATTCTACAAAGGTATGGATATCGAAGCATTCTGTAGATCAACAAATCTAGAAGAGAAATTTAAAACATGATTGTTAGAGTTCTTTTTTAAATTTTGTACTAGAGATTGATCCCAGGGGCATTCTACCTTTTAGCTTTAGGCCCAGTCCTTTTGTTTTTTATTTTGAAACAGGGTCTTGTTAAGATGCTGAGACTGACTTGAATCTGTGATACTGTTGTCTCAGGCTCCTAAGTACTAGGATTACAGGTGTGTGCCACCATGCCTGGCTAGACATTTTTTAAAATAATGTTGTATTGCTTGAGAGAAAATTAATATGAAATATTTTACAAATCAAAAAAATGTAAGCCAGGTATGGCAGTACACAACTGTAATCCTAGTTCAAGATCAGCATGTGGTAACATAATGAGATCTTGTTTCAAAAAATTAAAAAAGAAAAACAAAAGGGTGGTACAGTAGTTATATACCCCCCAAACTTCAATCCCCAGTACTACATGAAAAAAACACAAGACTCATTATGTAAACAAATGAAGATGACTTTTTAAGAATCAAAGAACCTGAGAGAATGAACCATAGATAAGACGCAAATTTTAATGTGGCTTGATAATTTCTAAGGTTTCACTAATATTTAACTATGAAAACAGATTATTTGGATCACTTTTTTACATTTTTTAGTTTTATTTAGTTCTGAAAAGTAGGTTCAATTAGTAAAAACTTATTTAAAAAGCCATTTAAAACACTAAAGGGATTATAAATATCATAGTTTACATCCGGGTTGTCTCTTATTTCAAACTCTTTTATTTGTTTTTCTCATGTTAAAATCTCATCTTAAATTTAACTGTGCAGAAAATATTGTGCCTAGAAAATTATTAGACATGTAAATTCAAAATGGAAAGATGATCACACTGTGAAAATATTGCAGATTTATCATCTCTGACAGTCTCTGAAGAAACCATCTAACCACAGCCTATACCAGTGGAGTATATATCAGTTCAAACTACAAATTTATAAACAATCAACTGAGCACAATTTAGCATTTCATAGCCATATTTTTAGTTTATTTGGCTTCTTTGGTGTAGGGTATTGAATCCAGGGACTATGTGCATCATAAGAACACATTCTAACTATGAACTACAACCTTAGGCAAGTACATTTAATTGTCTATCCCAGTGTGAAAAAGAACAAAACAAGTAAATATCTGACACATTTCTTGAACTTCTCATACTTGTTCCATTTTCTTTTGTAATTTATAATTATTTTAACTATTTGTAATTTTATGTAAATATGTTAACTAAATTTCTGAATATTACCTAGCAACAAATAAGCCAAATTGTTAATTAAGCTTTAAGTTTTCCAGAAAACTTTATACAAAGCAAACCCAACTACACTTGAACATGTCTAACATTTTTCAAGATAATGGCTAGTATCTATTTAACACTAAATACTACTTACTACGCTAAGCACACTGCATGTTCTAATTCACTCAATCCTTATATAACTCTTCAAGGTAGGTATTATTCTCATTTTACAGATGAGAAAAACAAAGAAGCTAAATAACTTGTGAAAAGTTAAAAGAAGACAGCCATAGAGCTATAGTACTGGTAATCTTATCCCCAGAGCCTGTCTTAATCCCCATACTATAAACATACCCCCACATTTTTTTTTTCTGTACCAGGTTGGAACCCAGAGCACTGTACTTCCAAGCTACACCCCCAACCCTATTTTTTAGTCTTTTTATTATTTGAAACAGTTTCACTGAGCTGTAAAGGGCCTCCTAAGTAGCTGAGTCTCTCAATAATAGCACAGTGATCCTCTGGTCTCCCCATCCTGAATGCTGCGATTACAAGCCTGAGCCAAACGCCCGGCTCACAATTATTTAATGTGCTCATATAAAAAAAATGGTACTTTAATTGTTTTAACTATGTACACGTAGTATCTCATAAAATAGATGCTTTTAAAAAAAAGGACTTAGCATCCTATGGCTTGTCCTTGTTATACTTACATATAACAATATGTTATGGAGTGGCCATTACAAGAATATTACAATGTATAGGCCCAAACAACCTGGAATATTTAAACAATCTATATTCTATGTCCAGATTTTGATTATTTTTTAAAAAAACAAAAAACACCAACTCCAATATAGGAGTTTAAAAAACACCAACTCAGCCGGGCGTGGTGGCGCATGCTTGTAATCCCAGCACTTGGGAGGCTGAGACAGGAGGATCGTGCAGGTTCAAAGCCAGCCTCAGCTGCTTAGTGAGGCTCTCAGCAACTTAGTGAGACCCTGTTTCCAAATAAAAATATAAAAAAGGTCTGGGAGTATAGCCCAGAGGTAGAAAGTCTCTGGGTTCCACCCACAGTACCACCAAAAAAATTAAAAATAAAAACACCAACTCCAATATAAGAGTCACAGGGCGAGAGGGGGAGGCAAATCAAAATAGATGTTTTAAAACACTATCACCAACATTTATTTTCTACTGTACTCAATTTCCTTATTTTTATTTGACTATGTTCAAGGTACAAAGCCTAAAAACTTTATTATGAACTAATCGGCTACTAACTAGGTTCAATATGGAGAAAAAGCTACAAATGATTCCTTTTCCTTTTTGTTTCCTGGAATACTTTCCTAAAAATTTGAGAGGGCAAGCTATAAATGCAGTTTCTTCTCAATAGCTCAGTCAAATGCAGTTTCTTCTCAATAGCTCAGTCTCCTACCAGACTACTCAGAGCCCTCCTGCAGTCTTCTAAGAGCCAGCCACTTTAAAAGATTTAAGAATGTTTAAGTTCCTGGCCTCTAGAGCAGACTGTGTGGTGTCCTAGGCAAGTCATTTAACTTTACTGCAAAGTTCAGTTTAAGCTGTTAAAAACCACAAAATTGGCCAGGTTACTCTTTTAATTGTGGGAACACAAAAGTCAGTAATACCTACAAAGACTTCTTCTTGAGGTAGTCAGTTTTGCCCTGCAGGGTAAATCCTGTTTGAAAATGAAATTCTTAAAGCCAAAATCTCAACTTACACACGAACGCAGAGAAAGTGAAAGAAGTTTGAAGAAGAAAAAAAAAAAAAAACCCAAAACTTTTTTCCCCCTAAGAATCATACTCTTACAAGAGAAAAACTTAAACTTCTGGGAAAACTTCAGATCCCAGGTGGAAGGCTCAATGCTGAGGACCTGGAGGAGCTTGTTCTCTCTCTGCCCCAGGCGAGTCGGGCGACCCGCTGGGGGTACTGGGGGTACCCCAAAGGGCAGGGCTTTCTAACAGAGCACCCACAACTCGGACACTTCCTCCTCACCTGAGGCACGAAGATCTTTCAATCAATCAGCCTCTAACCAGGGCCAGGGGCGACCACTAAGGTGCCTGAGAAACCAAATTTGCCGGTCCTCTAGAACCCCGCCCCGGGGGAACTTTGCAAAGACGGACAGAGTGAGCCCACGTCCGCCGCAGCAACCGAGGGCGGTCGGCCTTTAGTTCCGCTGCTTCCAGCCCCAGCTGGGAAAGGATCTTTAGGCACTGAAGTTTCCAAACAGCCTTTCTGGAGGGAATAAATAAAACCTCACCATTTCCAAGTTTAAATTCACTTTTACTTTATTTATTATGTTTAAGACAATTTCAAGTCTAACTTTCCATTTTCTCTTCTACTCTTTGGTTTACTGTGACACTGTCTAAAACTTGTATTCCAATAATACGACTTTTAGTTATAAAGTATTACAATTTCTAACAAAAGGTGGTAATTTCTGTCTCTTTAGCGATATAGAAAGCTTTGATTCTCTCGTCCTTCATTTCGTTAAAAAAAAAAATACACACTCTCATATTCTATGTTCTACCTCCTTAAATGTCTTGCCAAACTAAAGAGTAGCCAGCTGGCACAGTATTGGCATTGATTAAAATCTCTGTATTTTAATCAAATATGATTCCTTAAGAATACAAACTTCATAATCTGAACACTTCTATATGGCAAATGTAAGAACTGAACTCAAATGGTACTTAGGTATGAAAACATCAGTAAGACTGATAAGACTGTATAACATTGGAGGTCGAGATGGAATTTAAGACACTATTTTCTTATTCACCAATTATCAATGCAATTTTATGAAAACATGGCAAGAAGTGCACAATTAAGCTATCACTTTACTGTTCACTTAAACTAGAAAGTGTTTCAGACAAATTACAATCTGAACAGTCTTGTTTATACAGTTCAGTTCTTTTCTGAAAACTTCAGTTTTCTCTCAGTAAAATGAAGGAAATGACATCTACATCCCATGGGTTATTTAAATAATTAAATAAAATAATAACATACATAAAGTGATTAACAAAGACCCTAAAATGTCAATGGTAAATTGCTATATGGGAACATATTTGAAATTTTTAAAGGCCCTTCAATTTTATTACCAAACCTGGCATTAGGCACATAACTATTTTATTACTAAGATACATAAATTACAACCAAAAACAAGTTGTAGCTTTATTGATGGTCAATCTAGTGTTTAGAGACAATCATTAACATGCACCATATATAATACACAATGTCCCTGGGTTTTTTTTTTTCAATAGAAATGTCATAATCTGTGATGTTTCCACACACTGCTTCATTTATAATACTCTTGCACTTCATAAAGTGGTATGAATCACCAGAATATAAACTCCAAGTGGGTAGGAATTTTTACTCTTTTGTGTACTACTGTCCTTAAAATCTACCGTCTGTTTGCTGAATGAATGGATACAATAATAATATAAAGAGCAACACTAAAATTCATATTATGCTACTAAAAATATCCTGAGAGGTTGGGGATGTAGATTAATGGTAGACTTGCTTAGCTCGCTTGGAGCCTTGGGTCTGATCCTCGGCACCGCAAAAATACAATATAAAATAAAATTAAAATATCCTGACAAATGAAGATGAATTATCTCAGCAAAAAATATTTTCCAATTTCCAGGTACTTTTCTCTTTTTAAAATGCACATTCTGAAACAATACCTACAATCTGAAACAATCATTTCCTCCAATAACGAACTAAGCCCAATATCTTCAAATGAATTTATTTCGTAATGCCATTATTAGAGAATGTAGAAGCAGGCAAGTATCAAGTTCCACAGATAGCACTAAACAGAGTAGGCCTGGGAGTCCAAAGGAAGGGGCCTCGAAGCAAACGATCTGGAATTCTCATTAACTCAAGTGAAGAAGCCCTAAACCTTCCAGGGCAGGAGACCAAAGGCTTGGAGGCCTCACTCATCAGATAGGAAAAAGAAGAAAATAAAAACACCCGGAACCCATTAATCCACACCCAACAGGCTCCGCCTCTCCCACTGGCAGAGGGCACACACCAAACCCTGCCCGCAGAGCGTCTCACTCACACCCTGAACCCTGAAAGCGGCCCGCGCTCCCGCGGATGGGCTAGCGCCAGACGATCCAGGTGCCAGCCTCCCACCTGCACGCCGGCCTGGCCCCGCCCACTCGGCCGCAGCCTCCGGAAATGCTGAGCTCGTTGCCACGACGACGCGCAGACACGCCGCTTCCACCCGCCCCGCGGCCGAGCGCTTAGCGCCAAACTGCCGCGCGCAGGGCAACGTCCGGCGTAGTGACGTCACTGGAACGGTAGCCAATGAAAAGAGGCGCTGAGGAGGCTGGCTTGGGTTTGAATTTTGTTTGAAGCGCCGGCAGGCGGACATTGAAGTTGCGGCTGCAGCCTCTTCTGTGGCCTGAGGTGAGTGAGAGGCACCGGAGGCAAATAATCTCTGGGACGCCCCTTTCGGTGACCCTTCTTACCACGATTGTAGAGCCTGGCCGCCCAGGTCGAGAGGACCCGGTGGGTTTGTTGACAGGCAGAAACGTTAAGAGTGGGGCGGTCAGGGTTTCTGGGGAGAAAATGAAGGCAGAAAGGGGATGGAGAAGGAGCCGGGAGCGGCGCCCTACCTCGGCCGGAAGGGCTGGGATCTTCTGCCTTAAATTTAGAGAGGAAGTCAGAAGTTTAAAGGGTACCTTGGCCCCAGTCCCAGACTTGTGCACTTTAACTCTCCAGCACCTTGCCATGTGAAGTTCCTTCCGGACTCCAAATTCGAAACGCTTTGTTTCAGATGCGGATCTAAGTGTACTTTGGAGTTTACGTACGGATTTCGCCACATGAAGTTTTTTGGCTGGCGGGGTTCTGCTGTTAGCCTTGCGCTGGTTAATTGGGAGCCCGACCGGAGCCCCCCCCCCCCCTTTGTAGCATCAAGGTAAGACCTGCCCTGACTTTCTAACGGGATTGCTGAGGGTCAGACCAGGTATTACTGGCAAAGTGCTCAGCAAATAAAACTGCCTGTTAACACTCAGAATCAGTCCTCCTGCACTTTCTTAGTTTCTGCAAGAATTTCGACCAGAACAAATTTTGTTGTATAATATATAATTTAGATTGTAAACTATTGGGTAGAATGTGTCAAACACTCTACAGGATTTAGTTGGTGTCCTTCCACTGCAGCCAGATTCCACCATGGGTTTGGGGAGGTTTTCATGAACTTTGGTGCTTTGAGAAGATAAAGTCCAAAGTCTAAATAGTACTTGTTATTAAGTTGAAATTATTTTGTAAGAAGTGTTTATTCAGTTTAAAAAATTATCCACCTCTTCACAGTAATTTTTTACGTTATTGAACAACTGTTTACAAGTACATAAAATTTTCGTTTTAAAAGTAGATCTTGTCTCACTATCAGTATACCCTGAATTAAGGTGTATGATAAAATGACTTTTGTGCTGTTAATTCTATGACAGCAAATAGGAAAAATAGAACCCAGCAGTCACTTCTGCTCTTCTCTTCACTGGCAATTTTCATTTTCCATGATGCTTGGGAATTAATGGAAGCAGTAGCTCTAACACTGAGGTTATTGCAAAGAGAGGTTTAAGCTAGAGACTATGAGTGAGGATGGTTTCCAGTCTTAAGAAATGTTTGTTGAATCAAAATTTAATTCATAGCTTCATCACTCTACTTCTATACTGTTGTTTGGAAGCGTTCTCTTCTCATTCTAGTAGTGCATAGCTATGAAGAAGATAGACTTTGAATTTGGACCTGGGTCCATTTTTTGGTTCCCCACTACTAGCTATGTCATTTGAAAACAATACTTATCCTAAGGCTAAGTCCTTGTGTTTATAAAAATAGGAACACCTTATATAATTATTTTAAGGATTAAATGGGACTATGAGTGTTAAGTAGTTACCATAATGCTTGGCCCATAGGATGAACTCAAATGATAATCATTATTGCTCATCACCATATTGACCTAATCCAAGTATAATTAATAAGATGTTTTCTGAGAGTGGCTACTGTGTGATGTGTGACAAGCACAAGGAAATCATTATCAGTTATATTTCAATATTCATTCAAGAACTTTCATACTGAGATCTCAGGTCTCTATCAAATGTAGGCACATTAAGGTATTAAGGGATGGGGATGGGAGCAATGGGATGATTATTGGTCCAAACTTACAAGTGCTAAGTTTTTAAATATTTATGTTCAAGGGATCTAATGTAGAGCATATGTGGTGATAGATTTATTTTACTGTGGTTATTATTACATAATATATACATATATCATGTCATTATATTGTATACCTTGAATATATGCAATCTTTATTGTCAGTTAAATATTTTAACTCTTAAATAAGCAAAACTATTTTTAATTTTTATAAGAAAATTGAATTCAGTGTGTACTTTATATGCTTTTAAAAATCAATCTGTGAATTGTATATTTGAGAACTTACTACTAAGGACTAGGAATGTAAAGTAAAAAGAGTCGTATTAAACCAGGCGTGGTGGCGCAGGCTTATAATCTCTGCTCTTGGTAGACTGACACAGGAGGATTATGCAGGTTCGAAGCCAGCCTCAGCTGGCTTAAGAGACCCTGTTTCCAAATAAAATATGAAATAGGTCTGGGAGTGTAGCCCGGAGGTAGAAGGCCCCTGGGTTCCATCCCCAATACCACCAAAAAATAAAAACAAAAAAAGTAAGAGTCACATTAGGTCATTTCGTATCATTCTCTTATACCTTTTTCTAATCATAAGTAATAATCATGAAATTTTGTAGCTAAAGATCTTAGATATATAGTTTAACCCTTTTGTTTATAGATTAGCATCTGAAACCCCTTTATTACTCTTTCTTTTATACTGTATTCTCTTGACTAGGTAAGTACTTTTCTATTAAAATGAACAATGGCATTGCAAGTATTTGTCTTTTATGCTTTAGTCTCACCAGTGAAATCTACCAGTTTGCTGTCTTGATTCTATTTTACAAATGCACTTAAGAATGGATAAAACAAAATTGATCCAGGGCTGTAATACTATCTTCAGAACAGTCATCTGAAAAGAATATGCAAATCATTACAGTATTACACAGATAATATTTACCTTTTGTTGTTTCATAATAAGTATGATCAAGTAATAATTTGCTCTCTCTACCTGGTTCAGAAATAAATATATCTCTCTTTTAGTCAACCACATTAGAAAAAAGATGTCATGTATTTTCCTGCCCTGAGGTACTAGGGATGGAACCCAGGGGCATTCTACTTCTGAGCTATCCCCCCAGCCCTATTTTTATTCTTTATTTTGAAACAGAGTCTCACTGAGTTGCTAAAGACCTCACTAATTAGTGGAAGCTGTCCATGAACTGGATTCCTCCTGTCTCATCCTCCCAAACCTGGGATTACAAATTTACAAGCCTGTGCTACCACGCTGGGCTAAGATGTCATATTTTAATGTAGGAACAATCTCATTAATCCCTGAATATATCACTACATTTGAACTAGTTTTTAAGTCATTTATTATTTTGAAACAATGGCCTCCCTGTATTGCCCAGGCTAACCTCCAACTCCTAGGATCCAGCCTTCTTCCTATCTCAGCCTCCTAAGTAGCTGGAAGTATAAGCACACATTGTTTTATTTACATTTTGATTATTCTCTTGACTATAGACATTTTTATTCAGAAAATTTGGTCTGGAAATATACCTCACTGTATAGAGCACATGCCTAGCATGTGAGTAAAAAGTAATATTTACTCATTTTTAAAAAAAAATACAGATACAAGTGATATTTTAAAAATTAAAATTGGTATCTTTTCTTCAAACTTGTAACAAGTTGTGGAACAAAATTATCTTACAGACCTATTCCTTTAGTGATTTTCAAAAATTCTCCCTGACATATTACTTAAATAACATCTATTGCCTTCTAAAATGCCTTTACTAATTCACAATTAGCCTGAAACAGGGTTTCGGTAAGTTGTGGAGAGCCTCACTAAATAGCTGAAGCTGGCCATGAACCTATGATTCTCCTGTTTTAGCCTCGCGAGTACAAGGATTATAAGCATGTACCACATTGTCCAGCTGCACTTTTACATGTTTGTGTTAATATTAATATGTTTCTCTCCTTACACTATAAATAATAATAATAATAGCAGTCCTAGCAAACATGTAGCAACTCCTCTGTGCCAAGAATAGTTCTAAATGTTTAACTTGTATACTACATATAGAGTCCTTAGACCAAATTAATCTCACTGTACAGATGAGGAAACTGAGGTACAAGGAGGTTAAGTAAATATGCCAACTTTCACAGCCAGTGAGTATTAGAGCAGAAAATTCAAGCTTTCTGGCATCAACATTTAATAGTTAATTTAACTAAATAATTAATTAATTAGCAATATTAACCTTCTAACCTTGCAATTCTAAGTTTTGTTTTGAAATAATCAAGTTTTATTATGTATTGGGACTTATTAAGCCTTCTGTGAATATTTTTGTTTCAATTTTTTTTAATTATATCTATTAAAGTCAAAAAGTACTGTTGCATGTTTCAAAAGCTTTCAGAAATGAATATAGGAGTAGTTGTTAGTATCAGAAGGAATCTAGGAGATTATCCTTTAATAGACAAGAGACTGAAATACTAAATCCTATAATAGATGGGATAGTTCTAAAGAAGGGAAAATCATTGAACCCAAAGTGCTGGTCTAAAGCACATCAAGAAATCCTAAAGGATGGATTCTTTGGGGAAGAAGAGGCAGAAGTGGAGGCAGAGAGAGAAAAGAAGTGATAATTACTAAATACTTTAATATGCTCAATATTTGTTATCTCATTTATTCATACTAATCTTATGAAGTATTTCTGTCCATCTTATATAAATGATAAACTGACGTTAAATAACTTATACAAGGTCACAGATAGTGCTTTATGAAACTAAACTAAACAGAAGTTCAAAGATGAAGAAAGAGTAGTAATACACCTGGGACCTGACTGTTAGAATCCAAATGACCAGTTCTTTCTCTTCAACATTCTATTTTTGGGTAAAGATACAGTCCTTAAAAGGCAGTACTGGGTGTCTAGCATCTGCTGCATTTAGATACTTTGGCCTTACTTGCATTCTGTCCAGAAGCTTATGGTCTTAGGATATACTGTGGCTTTAACATTGCTGTTTTTTCTTCCATTTAAGAAATATATGTGTTTTTTATCCTTTTCCTCTTCAATTCACATCATTTCTTTTTCCTAGTATATACTAGTTCTTACATTCACTGGCTGAATCTATTTCCATTCAAAATTTTGTCCACAATACTTAGCCAAAGTTGCTCTACACATTGACCTCTGTTATTAAGTTCTATGCATGGTTATTTTTCAGCAACTATTAAATATATTTAACACAGTTAGTCACTCACTGTCTCCTCCTTGACTTAAGATTTCCCAAAAGTCTTAAGGCAGTTTCAAGTTTTTCCAACTTAAAACTGCACTAAGATTCTAAGGACAGCCTTTGTTTTCTTAACTTGGCTTCCCTACAGCTATTACATTTCCATTTGGATGTCTGTTAAAACTCTTAGACTTAAACCAAGTGTGGTGACCTACACCTGTAATCACAGTACTTGGGAGGCTGAGAAGGAGGGTTGCAGGTTTGAGAACAGCTTTAGCAAATAGATTCTCATTAACCTGTCGAGACCCTGTTTCAAAATAAAAAGGTCTGGAGTTGAAACCTAGAAGTAAAATGCCCTTTGATTGGATATCCAGTGCCACCAAACAAACTTAGAATGTCCAAAACTGAACTCTGGTTCCATTTTCTCTACCACACATACACCTCAAATCTACTGTACCTTCCATTATTTTTGTCCCACTTGATTGCTGCCCATTCTATCAACACTCAAGCCAAAAACGCTGGAGTAATCCTTGAATACTATCTTTCTCTCATATTCTGCATCTATCTATGAGAAAATTCTATTGACATTACCTTGAGAATAGATGTAGAGTCTGACTACTTACCTACAACCTCTGTTGCTGCCATGTTTTTCAGAGCTGACACCATCACCTCTTGACTATATTACTCCAATGAATTAGTCTGTTTTCTCTATAGTATGTTAATTGCACAGCAGTGAGTGATCAGCTTGTCCCTCTTCTGCTCAGAAAACTTCCAGTTATTCTTCATCTTATTGAGAGTATAAGCCAAAGTTCTTTACTGGTATACATTTCTCACCTCATATGACTCCATTGCTCATATCATTTTAGCCAACACACCAACCATCACCCTAGTCTTTCCACTTCACTGCATCACTTCTTTCAAGTCCTTACTCTAACAATGTTGTTTTCTGATGGTTATTATTTTAATTGACAAATAACACATTTATAGACTACACTGTGGTATTTCACATCTGCACATGAGCAAATCAGGCTAATCAAGATATCCATCACCTCACATTTTGTTTTTAGAACATTTAAAATCCACTCTTAGGAATCTGCCGTACATCATTAGCAACTATAATGTAGACTACCTTGCTGTTTAGTAGATTACCAAAGATTATTCCTCCTGTATAAACTGAAACTTTGTGTCCTTTGACCAACATTTCCCCTTTCACCAGCTCATCAAATCCCCCTCAGCCTCTGGTAAATAACATTCTACTCTGTACTAGGTCAAATTTTTAGGTTTTATATAGGAGATCTTGCAATATTTTTCTCTCTGTGTTTGACTTATTTCACTTAACATAGTATCTTCTAGATTTATCCATATCTTGAATAACTGGCAGAATTTAATTCCTTCTTAAGACTGAATAGTATTCCTTTGTATGTACATGCCGCATTTTTTATTCACTCTTCTTTGGGTCAACAATTGTTGTCATTTTATTATTGTGAATAATGCTACAGTGAACATGGGACTACAGACATCTCAATAATATACAATTTTAATTCCTTTGGAATTGCTAAATCACAGTGATTCTCTTACTTTCCTCAAATCTTTATTTAACTTATTATCTGGAGGAGTTTTCGTGTATGTTTAGTGAAGGGTAGGGGCTCTTAATTTTTAGATTCTAGCTTATATTCTCCATAATTGAGATTTTGAAATTATGAATCTCTGTTATTTTATCTTCCTCTTTTCATGTGAGGCAGCCATAAAGTTATCTCAGAATTTTTAAGCCTGCTACCATTTCATTTGTTTCTTAAATTTGCATATAATTAGTGACTAGAACATATGTACAGTTTTCTGAATATATCAAGAAGTATATATAATTTCTTTTAACTTCAGACCTGAGGTAGCTAGTTGATGCATCCTTTAAACTATTTTTAACCCTATGTATCTCTGAGATACAGGCAGAGACCAGCCTGGATGTATCATTTTCCACTGCCAAGAGGCTTGCAGCCAAGATGGTTTTTACTAAAAATACTTCACAAGCTAAAGCTCTCCTGTCATTACCTTGCTATGATTCTGAAAGTTTCTTTCCTATCCATTCCCACGAACCAAGCTAAAACCATTGTGAAAATCAAAGCTGAGTTTTAGGTACAATGCTATGGTTCCTTATGATTCGACTCTTGTTTGAGTTTAAACTGAAACTCGGGGGTTTTTTTATCATGCTTTTTGTTTTTGTGTATTTAAATGTGTGTGTCTATACATATACATCTATTCCCCTCCTAATATTTTCCATGTGAGTGGAACAGGATTAATATTTTGTTGAATGAATAGTGCATACCAGTTACAAATATAACTTAAAAGTTTACTTCCTTTTTAAATTTCACAGAAATATCAAGCATTCATATAAACAGGAATCAAGATAACCAACAATGTCTGTCACTGAAGAAGAACTATGTCACCACATGAAAGTTGTTGTTCGTGTACGCCCTGAAAACACAAAAGAAAAGACAGTTGGATGCCGTAAAGTAGTTCATGTTGTGGATAAACATATACTAGTCTTTGATCCCAAACAAGAAGAAGTCAGTTTTTTCCACAAAAAGAAATCTGCAAATATTGATATTACAAAGAGACAAAATAAAGATCTTAAATTTGTATTTGATGCTGTTTTAGATGAAACTTCAACTCAGTTGGAAGTTTTTCAGCACACTACCAAGCCAATTCTTCACAGTTTTTTGAATGGATATAACTGCACAGGTAATTGTTTCAGTTTCATATTTAATATTTCTATCTTATTTTAGTTTTACATTGAGAGTACAATGTACTTTGCCTTTTTTCTAAATATAATTAAATTTAATGAAGTTATACGATAAAAATTCATAAGAAGCCCAATAAGCTGCCTTTAAGTGTAGATTTTCTTTGAAAATTATTCACCACATATAACTTACACAATCATCAATAAACTTTTTCCCCAGGTCTTTGATATGGGCCTTATGGACAGTCCTTTCTGCTTCCTGTGTTATGCCACATCCTTTTCTCGGTGATATCAGATTTCTCACATTTTGTATTCACAAATAGTCTCATTGCTACCTATACAGCTATATCTCTGGAGCATGAGAGTCAGATTATTTCTGAACACTTAGCAGTTTCATTGAAGCACCATTTTTCTTTACAATACTTTGAAAAAGAAATGCTAAGGCTTCATAATTTAGTATCTTTTGCTCTTTTAGCATACATTCATTGTTATTCCAAGAAGCATTTACTGTGCTTTAGAGAGGCCATATCAACTTCTCAAAGAAATGCAAAATAGCCAATTTATTCAATAGCTAAAGTAACTGAAAATTGTTACTAATATCTTATTTTTATAATTACCAATTTTATGACATTTTCCCCAAGTCACTCAACAACTGTAACATGTTTCACTATGACTAGTTGGTTCAGTTTTATGACAAAAGAATTACCCTTTACATGAAAAATGGCTTTGATTTTCTTTTTTAAGCAGATATTCTTTACCTTAGTCATGAAACTTCATATTGTTTCTAAATATCTTTAATTTTTTTTTCTTTTTTTTATTTTAAAAAAAAACTGTACGAAAGTAATAGTGAATCTTTGGTTTCTTTTTTAATTTACTTTATATTTTTACCCAGCTGCCTTAAGATTTCTTGACATGCCAGTTTACATAAAATAGCACAAAGTAAAACATCGGTTTAATTCATCCTAAAAGGTATCATATTACTTAGTAATAAATGAGAACTTAATGCTTTAACTGAATATTGTATTGAGTGCCATTTGTATCAAAGAATAAAATTTTTTATACATTTGAGAAAATATATGACTTTTATGTTGTACTGGATAATATCTTGGAAACAAAGTAATTTTCCTAAAACAAGGTTTTAAAAACAAATTTTATAAATGGGCTTGCTCTTATCTGGAATTCATTCAAGAAACTTGTGTATCTGCTTTATATCAACTGATTTACTAAGAGCTAAGGATACATATTCTCTTCCTTTGTGGGGGTTCACAATTAGAAATACAGTGTGATAGCAGGGTGTGGTGGCGCACACTTGTAATCCCTGCACTTGGGAGGCGGAGACAGGAGGATCACACAAGTTTGAAGCCAGCCTCAGCTGGCTTAAGAGACCCTGTTTCCAAATAAAATATAAAATAGGTCTCGGAGTATAGCCCGGAGGTAGAAGGGTTCCATCCCCAGTACCACCAAAAAAAAAAGAAATAAAGAAATACAGTGTGATAAATGTTAAGAAGATGTGTATATGAGGCATACACTGAGGGTATGAAAGAAGTAGATATCCCTGTCTTTGACAATCAGGAAAGACACAGAAAAATGACATTATTAAGCAGAAAAAATTAGTATCTGTTGGTTTTATAGTTCAGGATAACCATATGGAAATATCCACTAAGCGGTGGTTATAATAATGATATGTGCCATAACAAAGAACTTTGGTACGTTTTTATAAAAATCTAGTACTTGCATATGGTGCCACTGGATCTGGGAAGACCCACACAATGCTAGGATCAGCTGCTGAACCTGGAGTAATGTACCTAACAATGTTAGACCTTTATAAATCCATGGATGAAATTAAAGAAGAGAAAGTGTGTAGTACTGCAGTTTCTTACCTGGAGGTAAGTTGACAATAACATTCTTTAGATTAATCACTATCTTTGAGAAACATATGTGTCATTTATAAGATTTTATTATATGGTTTTCTAATGAATATGTAAAACCATCAAAATTTCTGATCTCAAATATTTTATGCATCTTCCTGTTTTCTTTCTCAGCATAATTTTAGACTAATGGAGAAGTTCCAAAAGTAGTACAAAGAGCTTCCGGATACCCTTCACCAAGATCTCCCATATGTTAACCTTTTACCACATTTGTTTTCTTTTTCTGTATTTATACACGCATTTATTTTTTCAGAACTGTTTAAGTTGTTGCATGCTTGTTATAAATACCAAAAATTTTCTTAAACACTGCATAGTTGGCAAATAGGAAATTAACAGTGATATTTAATCTATAGACCTTAATCAGATTTTGCTAATTATTATTTTCCTTGAAAAAAATCTAAGCTCATGAATGGCATTCACTTGTCATTGTTTTAGTCTTTTTTTAATGTGCAGTTTTGTGCGTGTTTCTTTATGGCACTGCCGTATAAAATTTTCAAGTTAAGCTTGTCACAATTAGATTCAGGTTATGCACTCAAAGAAGCATCACAGAAGTGATGTTGAGTTCTTACTGCTTCCTATCAACATGCTTAGGTGGTTAGCTGGTACCATTACTGGCAGTGTTAACTTGGATTAATTTCATTATGCTGATATCTGCAAGTTTTCTTTAAAAATAGTATTTTACTTTTTGTTTTGTTTTGCTTTTGGTGTTATTGGGGATGGAACCCTTCTATCTCTGGGCTACACTCCCAGACCTATTTTATATTTTTATTTGGAAGCAGGGTCTCTTAAGCCAGCAAGGCTGGCTTCGAACCTGTGGGATCCTGTTTCCGCCTCCCAAGTGCGGGGATTACAAGCGTACACCACCACACCCGGTGTATTTTACATTTTTTAATTAGTAATCTTGTAGGCTGTTACCTTGTTACCATGGACATATTGCTTAGGGCCTTATAATTCTCATTAAATGACATAAGGAAAGAATTCCCTTAATAATTGTACATTAATGTAATTAAGGGACTTAATGAGACAAATGTCGTCCATCCTTAATTATGGGTTTTATTTTCTGAAATTTATTTTCTGAAATGTACATATTTTCAGGAAGTAGAAGACAATTAAGTGAACTAATTTCTCTTTTATTGTAGTTATCAAATCAGGAATTTTGAGGTAAAGATATAATGACCTAGATGGTCAAAGTACAAAGTCATACATTGACATACAAATGTCATACATTTCTAGAATGATAGAAAACGTATGACAACATGAGATAAGAGAAAAAAGTATGCTGCTGCATATATTTAAAATTCTAATAACCTTAAATCAGCAATATGTATGGTATAATCACTTATTTAAAATCAATATTAAAGACTTTCTTATTATTACTTTTTAAGGTATACAATGAACAGATTCGTGACCTCTTAGTAAATTCAGGGCCTCTTGCTGTCCGGGAAGATGCCCAAAAAGGAGTAGTTGTTCAGGGTCTTACATTACACCAGGTATGTTTACAAATGCCTATTAGTTCTGTTAGAATAGTAAGTGTGGCTATTTAACCTTTTCTACTGGCCCTTTACCTATTGCCCATCGTGTTTGAGAAAGAAACCAACTAGTTACAAACAGAATCAAAATAATTAGGACTCTTGAAATAATTGACTAGTGTGTATATTCAATGTAATAATTAAAATGTCTTTTGGAATAATTGATTTTTATCAAAATTTTGTTTGAATACTTACTATTATATTTTATTTTGTTGAACGCATTTATATTTGTATCTCCTCACAGACCACATTTTATCTTTTTATTCCTCAGATGATACCGAGTACTAAGCACATGATACAATAATATTGAATTTTAGAGAACATTTTTGGGGATATTATTTGTTTATTTTTGTGGTGTTGAGATTGAACCTTGTAGCATTCTGCCTCTGAGCTACACTGTCAACCATATTTCATTTTTTATTTCTGTTAATATATAGATGATTTTTAATTAATATATTTTCTACATAAACTGCTCTAGCCCAAATCATCACAAGAAATTCTACAGTTATTAGATAATGGAAACAAAAACAGGACACAGCATCCCACTGATATGAATGCTGCATCTTCTCGATCTCATGCTGTTTTCCAGGTAATAAGCCACTAGAGCATAAGCCTTAAATTGGAATTATAAATGATACAGAATTTGTAGATAATTTTCATATGTGAGAAAAACAGTGCTCCATCTTTGAATTTCTTTACTTCTCAGTGCTTTACAGTTTTTGAGAATATTTAGAATTGAGATAGCGTAAATCAAAACATAGATTTCACTTTGTGGCATGTTTTATAAGGATATAGATGCAAGATTTTTTTTAACTTTTATTAGTGCATTGTAACTATACATTGTAGTGAGATTCAAGGTAATAGAAATGATAGAAATTCGCAAGAAGATGCATAGATCTGGAGAATATTATGTAAAGTGAGATCAGCCAAGCACAGAAAGAGAAAGGGCATATGTTTTCTCTAATATGCCCAAACTAGGGAGTACTGGGGATACCAGGGGGACTTCGGATAATGGAAGGGAAATCTCAGTAAAGCTAGAATGGAAGGATAGGAGAAGAAGGCTAAGGTTGATTAATGGAGAAGCTATATCCAAATATGTGTAAAAGTATGAATGTAGCATGGTTAATCTGGACACTCATTGTTGGGAGGAGGGAAGGGGGATAGGGGGCCCAAGCACAGTCTAAACATATACCATTTTTAATATGTTCCACATATAAATAAAATTAAATAGTGAAAAAAAACAAAGTGATAGAAATATACATGCACACAACACTGGGTTTATTTTCTTCTCCCTCCCCTCCCTGCTCCCCCTTCTTTCCTCCTATATGTATTAGTGAGGTTGATAGCAATACCTTCTTATATTATCACAGCATTATTTGAACTGTTGCCTTTTTCGTTCCTCGTTTTTCCTTTATATCCTGTACCACTATTCTCCTCTCATTTTATCTGAAGTTTCTCATGTTTTCTATTTTCTTTCTAGCTTGACTTCCTGAGACTGGCTGACCCCACATAGCATAAAATTCTCTAGTTCCATCTATTTCCTTGCAAATGACAAAATATTCTATATTGTTCAATCAAATTATTGTGTGTATATAACGCATTTTTGTTATTCTATTCGTCTGTTGAATGACACCTAGGTTAGCTATTATGAATTGTACTTCTGTTAACATGGATATGAATGTATCTCCCTAATAGTCTGTCTTTTATTGATCTAAGATGCTCAGGTGGTAGTTATAGAAGTTTTTATTGTTCAAGTTGGTGAAAATATTTATTTTTTCATATATATAACCTATATTCTGAATTAGATTTTCTTGATTTATAAAGTCAATAGAGAGTGTACTAATTTACTTTTTTAAAAGATTTTACCATGAGGATCATGTAAGTAACTGCCTGCCTGCCTTAAGAAAGAACTCAGTTAATACAGTACTTACTAGGAATACAAGTCTAGAAAGAGCATAGGTTAGTAACTATTATTACTTGCAGTCCTTATATACAAGTGATTATATACAGCTTCATACTTTAATATGCTTTCAAATTCATTTTGTAAGAAAGAGATTGGAACAGTTGAAAGAATTTGTATGTAAATCAATGAAGCTCTTCTGATAGTCTCCAGTAACCAAATTTCATTGATCTTTTCTGTTATCAGTAGTCCTTGAGAGAAATGATTATCTGACAGTTAACCCTGAATTTTCTTAGACCTTGCTTTATTAGAAAATTAATAAAAATTTTTATAATGCAATAGCTTACCTTCTTTATCTCCTTTACCACCTATTTTATTTCAGTTAAACTGCTACAAAACAGTTAAATAGTTGAATAATTTATACATTATTAGGCAGCTGAAATATTACTAGCTTTTTTATATATACTATTTTTAATTATAAGAACTTAGAATAATTTTCTCTGTTAGAGTAAGTTTATCCTTTACTTTTGGACAACATTCAAATTCAGCTTTCATTTGGAACAATCCTAGAGACATGCAAAGCATTCTGACCACTGTTTTCTCTTAGAAACATTATTTCTGTAGTACCTGTTTCCCTCATAATCACCTCAAATAATTTTATGTTTTCATTAAAGGGGTATCAACGCAACTGGCAATTGTTTTGACTTCTAACAGGTCAAGTGTCAGCTTTCCTTTGCAAATACTTAAGATGCTCAACTTATAAGTGAAAAGATTTATTTTGGCTCACAGTTGTGGAGATTTCAGTTTGTAGTCAGTTGACCACATGTTTGGGGCCTATGATGAAGCAGTACCTTATGGGAGGGGAACTAAATCTTTCACCTCATGCCTATATGGGAGTATAAAAAGGATAAGGAAGGTGCTGGAATCTTACTTTCTTCTTTAACCACATACAGTGACCAGAAGATCTCCCACTCTGCTCTACCTCTTTATTCAATTGCATGTGAGAAGGAGAGATCAAATCTTGTTATGTTTTACAGGCTGGTTTAAAACTCTTGGCCTTAAGGGATCCACCTGCCTTAGCCTCCAGAGTGGCTGGGACTACTGGCTTGTACCACAGAGCCCTGGTTAAGCCCCACCATAAAGTTTTTCACCACCTTCCAATAGCACCAAGCTGAGGAACAAGCCTTAAATACATGAGTCTTTGGGGTCCTTAAGAAATTGAGGATAGGAGCTTGGAGTAGTGGCACATGTTTGTAATCCCAGTACTTCAGAGGCTGTGACAGGAGGATCTCAAGTTAATAGCCAGCCTCCGCTACTTACTGAGGCCCTCTGCAACTTAGTGAGACCCTATTTCAAAATAAAAGAGTAAAATAGGGCTTGGTGTATAGCTTGGAGGTAGAATGTCCCTCAATTCAATCCCCAGTACTGAAAATAAAAAGGAAAAAAAATAAATTACGGATAGGGATGTGGTTCCCTGGTAGAACTCACACCTAGCATGTGTACTGACCTTGATGGGATACTTAGGTTCTTACTTGCCTTCCACACACAAACACAGAAAAATGATACAAAGTGTCCCATAGACCTCTAAGTCTTTTTCATATATTCTCAACTTTAAAAATTGTTTCCAGTACTCTTAATATCAGATTTTGCTTTAGGTTTTTCTTTTCTTTTTTGTTTTGTTTTGTTTTGTTTTTTGGTGGTACTGGGGGTGGAACCCAGGGGGTTTCTACCTTTGGGCTATAATTCCAGACCTATTTTATATTTTATTTAGAAACAGGGTCTCACTAAGTTGCTGAGAGCCTCACTAAATAGCTAAGGCTGGCTTCAAACCTGTGTGATCCTCCTGTCTTAGCCTCCCAAGCACTGGGATTACAAGTGTGCCCCACCACACCCAGCTCGGTTGATTTTTTTAAATAGCAACAGTTTTAGTTTATTGCTCTTTTAAAAATAAAATGTGAGCTGGGCGTGGTGGCGCACGCTTGTAATCCCCGCGCTTGGGAGGCAGAGACAGGATCGCGCAGGTTCGAAGCCAGTGGCACGCGCTGGTTTAGGAGACCCTGTTTCCAAATTTAAAAAAAATGTTAAAATAGGTCTGGGAGTGTAGCCCGGAGGTAGAAGGGCTTCCAGGAACCCCAGTACCACCAAAAATAAAAAATAAAAAATAAAATGTGCTTTCCAGTTAATTTCATTAAATTTTATCCCCATTGTCTCCTATTTTATAATTCAAGATTTATTTACGACAACAAGATAAAACTGCAAGCATCAATCAAAATGTTCGAATTGCTAAAATGTCACTCATTGACCTGGCAGGGTCTGAGCGTGCCAGTGCTACCAGTACTAAAGGGACCCGCTTTGTAGAAGGCACAAATATTAATAAATCACTTTTAGCTCTGGGGAATGTCATCAATGCCTTAGCAGATACAAAGGTATGTACTATATGTTTGTTAAGTATTTTGAAATATTGAAATGTGACTTCTTGAAAGATACTATTTACTATAACTTTATTTTAAAGTTCTCTTACAAATCAAATTTCCAGAATGTATCGATATTTTTTAGAAACATCATACACTCAGAATACCTGAACTATCAATACTGAAGTTTTTGTAGGTTTTGTTGTGATACTGCATTATTTATAATTTCTAATATTATAAATCAGAATTACTTTAGTAAATAGTAAAGAATAAGCTAGATGTGATAGTGTTCACTTATAATCCCAGTACTTGGGAGACTGTGACAAGAGAATCAAAGATTTTAGGCCAATCTTGACAATTTAGCAAGACCTTCAGCAACTTAGCAAGATACTGTTTCAAAATAGAAAATAAAATAGAACTAGGGTGAGGTTCAGAGGTACAGTGACCCTGCGATCAATCTCCACTACTAAAAAAATAAAAAGTAAAGGATATCATGGCTGGCTTCAAACCTGCGTGATCCTCCTGTCTCCGCCTCCCAAGCAAGGGGATTAGAAACGTGCACCACCACACCCAGCAGCAATAAGTCTTTTATATTTGAAATTAAAATCTCAAACATGTAAGCAGACAGCATGATATAAAGTTGGATTTTGTAAAGTGAAGCAATTCATAGTACAGGATATTTGCCACGTGTACTACTAATACTTGATTTGAGTCATTTATGAGTCTTATGTTTAGTGCATCGGCAATATGCATTTCATACTTTTTGGAAAAGACTATTGTGGTGAAAAACATTATTACTAGTAGTTGAAAGATCTAAAATTTGTATAAAATCAGAATAGAGCCAAGCAAAGTGGCACACGCTTGTAATCTCAGTACTTTGGGGGATGAAATAGGAGAATCACTGGTTTGTGGCCAGCCTCAGCAACTTAGGGACACTCTCTGCAATTAGGACTGCGAATTATCAGCTTTTTAGCCTCAGGAAAGTCACTTGACTCTGCTTCAATTTAATTTTTTTTCTCATATGAAAAATACACATTGGACTAACATAGGTTGCTTTTAGCTTATCATTTTAATCAGTGTGTTTCTATATAGGAGGGAATTGAAGAAGGGCTAAATGAGTGATGTGTGCATGTATGCCTCTACCATTTTGTACCTCATTGAGATGTATGACTACAATGCACCAAAAAAAAAAAAAAAAAAAGTTGAAAGACCCTGTTTCATAAATAAAAGAATAAAATGAAGCTGGAGGTATATCTTAGAGCTAGAATTCCCCCGGGCTCCATTCCTAGTACCATGGAAAAAAAAAAAAAAATAGAAGAGCTAGTCATGGTGGTGCATGCCTGTAATCCCAGTAGAGTCACCCCAACTTAGTGAAATTTGGTGAGGCCCTGTTTCAAAATAAAAAGTTAAATACAGGTGGGTATAGAGCTTAGAAGCAGAATGCCCCTGGGTTCACTCTCCAGTACCACAAAAATATTTTATATTTTTTTTATTTGGAAACAGGGTCTCAAGCCAGTGAGACTGGCTTTGAACCTGAGCAGTCCTCCTGTCTCCACCTCCTAAGCACAGGGATTACAAGCGTGCGCCACCACGCCTGGCGTAAAAATTTAAATATTATCAAATAGACATTTTATTTTCAAATAGTTTGGATTTGCATAAAATTTGCTAAGGTTATACACAAATTTTGTTCAATAATACCCTATACTTGTTTTCCCCTATTGTGAGCTATTTTTTTGTTTGTTTTTAAACAGCAAGACAACTTCTCCCTTTGCTAACCAGGCCTAGGCTCTGAATTACAACCCTAATGTTATAGCCTCCTGAATAGCTGGGATTACCGGTGCCCCACCTCACCTAGTCCTATTGATAACTTTTTGCATTGATACAACACAAATAATGAACCAGTGTCAATAGATTTTTTGTTGTGAACTAAGGTTCATACTTCATGAAATTTATATATATATAATGTTAAGTAGGATTTTTGTTTTATATATTTACTGAATAGTCCTATAAGCTTCATTATCATTTCAATTACCAATTATATCATTAGTCTGGGCAAAGTCAGGCAGGGCTTAGTTATAGTGAAGTAGTAGTGAGTTTGCATTTAAATGTGGAAAATGGCATAAGAATTCTTTTTTTGTTCTTTCAGAAAAAGAATCAGCATGTTCCTTACAGAAATAGTAAGCTTACTCGCTTGTTAAAGGATTCTCTTGGAGGGAACTGTCAAACTATAATGATAGCTGCTGTTAGTCCTTCCTCTTTATTCTACGATGACACATATAACACTCTTAAGTATGCTAACCGTGCAAAGGATATTAAATCTTCTGTAAGTATGTTTACTTTGCTTTTCTTGTGAGGGCACTGAGTGCATGGTATTTTTGTAATTCTAATAAAAGTATTCATTGGGCTGTGCTTATTAGGATATTAGGCAACTGAGAGGTAAAAATCTTTTTACCTATCTTGTTAATTGAACATGAAGTTAAAACTTTAACCATCCTTATAGTGTATATTATGGATATTATTATTCAATCTTCCAGGTCCTTAGGTGCTTCAGTGCCTCTCTTCCCAACCTTTTTCATGATGGGCTTTATCACATTTGTTGCCAATAAAGATAATGCTGTTCTTTAGCTGAGCATCAATGCTTTCTACCTGAAAACCTTGGACATTTAGTTAATTTCTTCACGGCTTAGTTACTTCATCTATAAAACAGCTATAATATCTGCCTTAGTTCATGTATTGATTTGCCAATTTCTTTGTAGGTCAAGAAATATAGTGATGATTTGGCTAGGTCAGATATTTTTTGCCACAGGTTTGGATTAATTTAAAAAAAATAAAGCAAGTCAAAACCAAAGTATATTTAAAATGATAGGATCTCAGGTTTAAAAAGCCCTAGGAGGCTGAGAGTAGTGCTGCACACTTGTAATCCCAGTGCTTGGGAGGCTGAGACAAAAGCATTGCACAGGTTCGAAGCCAGCCTCAGCTACTTAGTGAGGCTTATCTAATAGGTCTGGGAGTATAGCCAGGAGGTAGAAAGCCCCTGGTTTCCGTTCCCAGCACCACACACAAAAGCTGTAAGAGTCAAATTGATGTGATGACTGCTCCCTTTATTTTTCTGAAGATGAGCCATTTGTTGTCATCTTAAATGTTTATATTTTTATGTATTATTTATAAAAGTTCATACATATGAATATACAAGGGTTTATTTATTTATTCTTTTGTACTGATTTTTGAATCCAGGGCATGGTTCTACCACTGAACTATGCCACCATCCCTGTTTTATTTTTTAGTTTGAAACCGGGTCTAAGTAAGTTGTTGAGGCTGTCCTCACATCTGTGTGCTTCCTGTCTTGACCTGGGATTACAGGCATGCACAACCACACCTGGCATACAAGGCCTTTTCACATGCATTCTTCATGTAATCCTATTCTAACCCATTGCGAAAGGCATTTCTAGATTCACTTGATAGTTGTGTAAACTAATCCTCAGTTGTTTAAGTGAGAAATGGAGCATTAAAATCAAATATTTGAACTTAATATACCTAATATTCTCTCTACTGTTTCTATATACCAAAGGGCTTACAGTAATTGAAGGATAAAATATAAATAAAAACTTAGTAAAAACTAGTTGAACTGATTAATAGATTGAACATAAAATTATCTCTGAACTTTTTAAAAGTTAGAGGTAAAAGAGGCAATTTTTACATGTTGAATGCATGCTTAAAAGTCTTTTCTCATGAGGCAATTTTATGTATATTATTAATATGTTCAACATATACTCTTGGCACAGTTTTTAAACATGAACATAATTAATCATTGATTGTTACATAATCATAATTGTCATAAAATTAGAATTGATATTTCTGAATTAATGAGATATAATGCCTTTTATGTATGTAACCATGTGATTATTATCTCTGCATACATAATCATATTTTCTATGTTTTAACAGTTGAAGAGTAATGTTCTTAATCTCAACAATCATATATCTCAATATGTAAAGATATGTAATGAGCAGAAGGCAGAGGTATGTCTACTGTTTATACTATTATGCTAATCTCCCTATGTTTCTCATTTATAGGATTCTTCTAATTGTCAGAAACGTTATTTCACTTCCTACTAAGTTGAAATCTGGCTTATTCCCTTATTTTCCACAAATAATATTTTGTTGTGGTCATGCATAATGAGGACAAATAACTTGTTTTAGATTTTAACTATTTTCTCTCTACTAGATTTTAATGTTGAAAGAAAAACTTAAGGTTTATGAAGAACAGAAAGTGTTTTCTGATAAAAATGACAAAGCAAAGTTAATGATTTCAAACTCTCAAGAAAAAGAAATTGAAAGGTAAAAATAACATTGAAATCTCATTTTCCTCAGCTACTTAGGCCCTTTGCAACTTAGTGAGACCCTGTTTCAAAAATAAAAAGACTAAAAAGTAGGGCTGGGGGTATAGCTTGGAAGTAGAATACCCCTGGGTTCCATCCCTAGTAACACACACACACACAATCTCATTTTTGTGAAATTTTTTGTTTTAATATTTAGTCAGATATACAAACACATACACACACTCAACTGACTTAAAAAAAAAACACTGATTATTCATTATATTGTATACTTTATACATCAGATATTTTTGGTGTTGATTTTATAGATAATGAGAAAACCAGAATTTAATATGTAGGAGATGAAGCTAATTGTGTCATCTGTGAAGCTTGTATATTTTCTGTGGTGCTTTTTTTTATTCTCCTGGCTTTATCATTATTTCTGTTATTGGTCTGCAAATCTACCTGTTCTCCTTTCTTTTACTGATTCTATGTAACTATTAATCCACTTATTAAGTTTAAATTATTAACTATTTGAATGGTATTTCTAAATGATATAAATTGATAGAGATGTGTTTATTTTCAAAATTGACCCATTGTCTTCATTGAGCTACTCCAAGATTTACATTTCTTGATCTAGGATCCCAGTGGGTCAACTTGGAAAATTATCATAATTGCTTAAGGAAAAAAATTTTTTGAGCATTATATTATTAAATGTTTTTTTCTTTCTTTACTACTCCCAGTTTATTTTTATAAATGGCTTTGTGGACTTTGATGATTTTTAGATACATATTAATTTCATCTAATCTCTATAATAATTTTAAGTATTGTTAAGGGAATTATTGTTTCCTCACAGATATGAACAAGAAATAACACATCTTTTAAATCTAATCCTTGTATTTCCGTACTATTTTACTTTGCAAACATAAGAAATTATTACAACAGTTAGTTTTATCACTGACAAGAGCCTGTCTTTTATATAACATAAGGTTGACCTATATTATAACAATATAATGCAAGAACTTTGTTAATGTTGGAGGTTTGTAATATGTTTATTTTCTATTAATCCTTACTGCATTAGCCATATTATGGTTTTTGGTTTTTTTCATAATGAATAATTATAAAACTTGCGACTGTGCAAAAAAATTGTGTTAGTTTAATCCATTGTGTACCACCTTAAAAATTGGTACAAATTTTTGTTTTGTAGTTAACTTGAACATTTTAAGTGACTAGCAAGTGGTCAATCCCTTAGGACTGTTTTTGATTTTAAAGAGCTTTTTGGAAGCCACTGATACTAATTTCCTTCTATCATACTCAGTAAATATCACCAAGTAAAATGTCTAGACTACAAAAATATAAAACTGACATATAACTAACTTTGTCCTTTAGTAAAAAGTTACAGAAAACTAAGAAATTATCATTGGATATAACCTCAGATAATTTATCATTTCATTTACTGGCATTAGCATTGATGTAATATAATACAGTGAAATCACAATGTCCATACATATTCCCTATAAAATATTTATCAGTTTGACAAAACTACAGGAAAGTCAATGTATTGTGGCTTATATTCATTCCCAGTAGAATTTCATTAAAAACTACTGACGTAAATTGGCAGTATTTTTACCACATACACTTACAAATATACCTAAAATTCTGGCCAAAGAACATTTATTTTTGAACATACTTGATTTTATTTTAAAGACTTTCCAGTTAAGTTTTCTTTGAGATTTGTGCCAGTATGTAACTGTTTATACAGCTACTGTATGTCAGAACTAATCTGACTTAAAAGCACAAATTTATTTTTATAAAATTAATATATTATTTGACCAGTGTTCCACTGACCCTGGAAGGTGCAGGATTGCAGGTTCCTTTTAGAGTTTTCATAGGAGTTAATCAGAATGAAGTCTCCCAAACTTTGATTTTTAAGATGTATATTGCCCTTTGGAGGAAGTAAGCTCTAGTGGCTTTTCTAGGTTTACCTCATTGTAAACTTGAATGTTTTGGGTCCTGGCAGTGTCAGTTGACTCTAAGCCAGGCTGTAGGGGGTACCTAACCGTATGGTGTGTTTTCACTATAACAAATTCTGAAGCTAAAAACTGGATCTCTCTCACTTTCCCCAGGGGGCCATGGAGGCACCATATGATTATGCCTCTTACTGCTTACTTCTTCATATTGAGCCAACAGCAAAACAACACACAATGCTGTTTGCTAATGGAAACTTGCGAGTAAGCATAGTACAGATCCAAAAACATGAAATGTTTTATATTTACTAAGCAACTGGATTACCTGTAGATACAAGCATAGACAAATACATTATGTAACTATTACCTAGGCGTTGTAATAACTATATTTTTTATTTCATTTGGTGAAGAGAGAGAGGAGCCTAACTTAGAAATGAAACTATTACCATTACCCCTTTCTAAACATTTTATAATAAAAACATTCTAATTCACTTGCTGCATATCATTGAGTAAATTTCGTTCAGTGGTATATGTTACTTCGTTCGTTCATTTCCTTAAAGCTTGTATGATTTACCAGTAAATTAATGAAATTCCATAATGTTTTATTTTTGGTAGATTTCACGAAATTCTGAACTGCTTGTTCCAGAATCGAGAAGAAATCAGACAGGAATATCTGAAATTAGAAATGTTACTTAAAGAAAATGAACTTAAGTCATTCTATCAACAACAATGCCATAAACAAATAGAAATGATGTGTTCTGAAGACAAAGTAGAAAAGGTACTTAACATTTTTTTTCCTTACATGTGTGCTTTTGTATTTTGAGAATTGAACCCAGGCACATTCTACCTCTTAGCTATATCCTCAGCCATATCTTACCTTTTGTTTTACTGAAAAAATATGTCACTAAGTGTTTGCTCACTGCCCTTAAACCTAAAATCCTCTCATCTTCCCAAGTACCAAGATTAGAGGCCTACCAGCCACCACACCCGGCCAATTTTATAATTAAATTTCTAGATTTCAGAAACAAAAAGGAAACCAAGAAAACAATCTCAGTTGCAGCTATTGCTTTTCTGAGGGTTTATGGAAACTGAAGGAGATTTAATTACCACAGGTGAGGCAGAAGAAACAGCTTATCAAATGCAGTCAATGGCTTATAATTTAAACCAACTGAAGGGTTTTTTTTTTAAATCTGTTTTAATTATTGTGTTTAAAATACAATATAGCTCAGCTATCTCCCTTGCTCACATATAGACTGTTTCCACTACCCTGCCTTCAGTGTGTCCCACTATTTAGGTAAGTCACCCAAGGGAAAGAGTGAGTTCTAAGTAAGAGCTCCCATATAATGCCGGGAACTTCAGAGATCTATAGCCTTTATCTTGAGGAAAATAGGGGTTGTTCTAAAGAAGGAAAAAAGTTCTTGCCAGCCAGCACTGGACAGGGGGTAAGGAAAAGAGTCTTAGAGGTTTGAATTTTAATAACCATGTATTTTGTCAAGAAAACCCCTAAAGTTGAAATGTTAATATATGAAATGATGTAAAACCAGTGATATATCTGGGAAACCTGAAAAAGTAAATACAAGATCAGCCTAAAGAAATAAACCCTCAACCCTGGCCTCTAGTGCATTCACAGTCCAGTATTATAAAGAATTTGGTGAAACACTTCACCACTATCAAGAATCCACAGACTTAGCAAATATGACAGAATCCCCAAAATTTCAGATACTATGCAAATTTTATAGACACTATAAATATAAAGTCATAAAATAAGGAATGGAAAATAAAAGATAAAGACGCTACAAGAAAAGGATGCTCAGCTCTAATGGGCCAAAAAGAATTTGTTTTCAGAAATTATATTTTTGTTAAATAAACTTAAAACCTCACTTTATAGATACAATGTCAGGCAATAGTTAAACACCTTACATACATCAACTCAATTCTTAGGAAATTTGTGAGGTATTTAATATTTTCATAATCAAGATGAGGAAACCTAAGCATTATTTTGTTCAAAGTCGCACAAGCTCATAGGTAGCTAAACTATGACTTAAATTCTAGCAAGGTAATTTTAGAGCCTAGGCTTTTTTCCCTGTGCTTTTGTTTGTTTGTTTAATGTTAGATACAGCAGAAGAGAAAATCAAGGAACTACAATATAGATCTGAGAATCATACCATATGTGTAGAGAGTTAACACATGTGGACAAGATGAGTAGGTAAAGGATAGACATAGAATAGGCAGAGTATATTTGTAGGACAATATGTATAGAAGTAGATAACTAATGACTTTTTGCCAGTACCCATAGTAGAATTCACTGATGGACTATCATAATCTTTCTGAATCGTATATCAGCCAGAGCTAACCACTATGAATAGAGGATTTACCATATGATATGAAACACATTTGCCATATTGGGAATTATTAGCAACAGATTAAAAAGATAGGATAGTGGGACATTTTATAAAAACGTTGGTTGCCAGGAATTTAGAATCTTTTTGTATCAAAAGACAGTCTTTGAAGTATTATCAGGCCTTAGAATCAGTGCCGGTTTTTAAACAAGTGAAGGTACTATTCAGTTCAGTTAATAATCTTGATCTATTTAATTCAAAACTAATAAGGAACATTTTTTTTTATTTTGTCTTCATTCTGCCAATGAATTTTGAATATGGATGCCTAAAATGACCAGGACATCAAGTAACAAAATATATTTGACTTGTTTCTTTTTTATTTTTCTTTTCCATATTACTCTTGTTTGTATATGTCCCCATTTTTTATAAGACTAGGTAAGCAATATAGATAAAAACTTTTACATTATTGATTATAGTTAAGCCATTAAGAAACAGGAAGACATCTAGAGACTGAGTTGTTTTATTTTGTTTTTACACAGAAATCAAACTGTAATCTTATAAACTGCTTTCTAAAGCAAAGAATTTTTTATATTTTGGACCCTCTCCTAAAAGCAGTTTATTATCAAAAGTGCTGAAAGAATCTCATAACACTGATTCAGCTATAAATAGTTCTGGAGTATGTAAACTGAGATGATTACTAAAGTAGAGCTTCTTAGTAGTTTTATGACCACATAAAAGATAACCTGCAAAATTACTTTTAATGAAAAAAGAATGAGTCTACCATATTAGTAACAATAACACCTAAAATTTTAGAAATATATGTTTGTTCTCAAGATTTCTGTGTTTCAAACCTAAATGAGAAACTTTTTGCTTTAATTTCAATATTTAATATGCATGTTTGAAAATATGTTCAAAGAATCATAAAAGATGCATTTGGCCGACCTTAATAGTAAAAAGGCAAAAACATACTTTTGGGTTTTTCAGTTAGGATCTTTCTGGCATTAAATATTGCTCCCTTAAGACCTAGAGATCACTACTTGTTCTGGTATCAGAGTTCCTATATTTATAAATGTTAGAGAAAAATAAAGGTCATTTAATATGGCTACCTACATTTTTTTAGATGAGCTGACTAAAACCCACTGAGATAACTTGCCTGAGTTTCACACCACCTGAATAATAGAAGAAAGTCAAATTACATATCCCACTATCTATTAGAGTAGTTTCTCTAAACTTCAACTTTCAGGATCCCTTTCTACCTTTAAAAATTATTTTGGATTTCAAAGACCTTTTGTTTAGATGAATTCCATCTACCAGTTTTGCTATTAGAAATCAAAAGAAGGGCTAGGATTGCAGCTCAGTGGTAGAGCACTGCCAAGCATGTGCAAGGCCCTGGGTTCAATTCTGTCCTAGAAAAGGGGGAGAGGGGGTAGAAACTGAGATTCACAAAGAAAATATGTATTCATTCATTTAAAAACAAAATGTATTGGTGGGCATGGTGGCACATGCTTGTAATCTCCATACTTGGGAGGCTGAGACAAGAGGATCACACAGGTTTGAAGTCAGCCTTAGCTACTTAGTGAGGCTCTCGGCAACTTAGACCGTGTTTCCAAATAAAACATAAAATAGTTCTGGGAGTGTAGCCCGTAGAAGAAAGCCCCTGGGTTCCACCTCCAGTACCACCAATATATATATATATATATATATTGGATGTGGTAGTGCACACCTGTAATACTAGTGCATGGGAGGCCAAGGCAGCAGGATTGCAGATTCAAGGCCATCCCCAACTTAGCAAGACTCTTTTTCAAAATAAAAAGGCCTGGAGGTGTACCTCCGAGTCAGAATGCCCCTGTGTTCAAACCCTCAATACCTAAACAAACAAACAGCAAATGTGATGTACTCAATACCTAAACAAACAAACAGCAAATGTGATGTACTCAGTGCATAATATAAATAACATTTTTTGAAAAATAGCTAATTTTCTAAAAGGATAGTGAGAAGTATGGCATCGTTTTTTACATTGTTACAAATCTCCGTATGCCTGGATCTTCATGTCAGCTATATTCTCATATTTGCTTCTTTGTTATTCTGTTGTGATATAACATATCATTTAGCCTCTAGAAAATTATCCTATACAGTATATACATGAATAAGAAAAGGGCTAGTGACACTTAGTGTTATGAAAATAGTTTTGACTTTGTGAGCCTCCTGAAAAGATCTCTGATCTTTAGATAAGTATTGCAGGGATATTTGTCAGCCTGCATTATACTCTACCATAACATTATATATAGCCTTTTATCATATTTTTATTTCCTGGCAGTTTGGGTGTTACATTTTGTTTTATTTTTTCCTCATCTTCTCAAATGCCCCTTTTTTGTTCTTTTATTGTCTAGGTTGTTTGTTTTGTTTTTGATAATATTCTTACCTTGACAAAGATTTTGAGATATTATAACTAACAAAAAAAATTACAATAGAGTCAAGAACCTTTGGCAGAATGTCAATGCCTATTAGCCATTTTTCTTTGATCATTTGACTCCATCCTGAAGTAGAGTCTTCTCTTTGACTGTTATATTTCCCTTGAAGGGAAGGTCCAGAAAAATACATGGATAGGATTTGTCTGGCTTAATGATAGACTCATTTACCTGACCCTAAGTTCTGTATAACCTCATATTCTCCATTCATATGCATCTAAATTTTAACAATATTTGTTGTAAAAATTAGATGAGTTTATCACCAGCGAGAGTGAGATCTTTGACCAAGTTTCAAATCTAGTTTTTGCTTAATTTTTATCTTACCCCACTCCTACCATGCTTCCTAAGAAGTAAATGCTTCTTAAACTCTGTGGTAATGTATTGCTTTGGGTATATCTATCATCTGATAATGACTAAATTCAGTATCTGCTGGGAAATAGTCCTGACAGATCAAGCTGTTCTGACCCACAGTTCCTATTATAGTGTATGAGACCCTTGGAGTAAGAAACTAAAAGATCTTCTTTGATCTTAAATCATCTACATTAAACACCAAAAATAATCACAATATTCATTATGGGACCTGAACCAACCATCACGCAAGATTAGATACTGATAAACAGTCTGATATGAACTCTTTTCTCTATCAGTTATATCAGCCAATTTCAAGTCTTATAAGCAAAACCAGAGTGATAGAACAGTTCATTTCTTCACATCATTTAAAGCAGAGAAAAGACAAGAGTATGATATGCATCTGCTTTGATTTTATGTAAAGAAATCATGGAATTTATTTGACCTTGTATGCAATTTAAAAATACATCATACTGAAGGGATTGTATTTTAGCACACACAAAAAACGTTACAGTATTTGATTTGTCCATTATATTTCTTAAAGCCATAAACTCTCAACATGTAATTTTATAAAAAATGACTCACAACTCAATTTTCCATTTTCCTCCAAGCAGTAGTATTGTGACATTTGAAAGAGAAATAATTTTAAATACAAAATCATAGCTTAATTTAATGACCTACACTAACATTTATAGGAAAATATGCTACTTTGGTAACATATATCAAATATCATAAAAATTAGGTGGATTATTACGTGTGTTGTGTTTCAGGCCACTTGCAAACGAGATCATAGAATAGCAATGCTGAAAACTCGTCGCTGTTACCTGGAGAAAAAGAGAGAGGAGGAGTTGAAGCAATTTGATGAAAATACTAAGTGGCTTCATCGTGTAGAAAATGAAATGGGACTCTTAGGTCAAAATGGTCATATTCCAAAGGTACGGATATGTTTGTATATTCAGATTTAACTTGTAAAACATTATCTTTCTTGTTGAATAAATCTTTCATAAGACAACTATTATCCCATTTTTCTGAGATGTAGTTGATTCATTTTACTGTTTTAAACTGAATATATCTTCTGCTCACTCTCTGTTTTGCCCTCTCTATAATTTCAGAACAGTAAAGTTACTTTTAAATGTTAAAGTTACTTTTAAATGTTATTATTCTTAAGCATTTACATCTTTTTATGAGGTAGCTCTAAAGTTAGAATAAAGTGATTCTGTTTTAACTATTTGAGAATTCATCATGTAGGTCATTTGTTTTAAGTGTATTTTGTACAAAAATAATTTTAAAGGAGGTTATTATTAATTGTATTATGGCTAAAGAGTGATTTGAAGGGGTGTGTGTGTGTGTGTGTGTGTGTGTGTGTGTGTGTGTGTTTGTGTGTGTAGCTAAAGATATTCTACATTAGAATGCCAAAAGGTTTTATTTTTAAAGTGTAGTGATGAATTATGGCTTTACTACCATAATATTAGTAACCTGGCGTTTTGTATTTTTACCAGTTTAGTCAATATTTTGCTCCCTTAGCACTATGTCCTGAAAGTGTGCGGTTCCATTATGTCATCACTGTCATCACTTTGCTTTTCATCTCATGATTATAATATTACTATTTCATCTCTAGTCTCAAGTTCACACCTACACCAGCGAAGAGAACAGAATTTGTGTGTGTGGTAGGTGGGGGGCGGGGTGTCTGTGACTGAAGAGCAAAGATCTTTCCAGAAATTCTGAAAAGACTATCCATTGACAAGGATTATGTAACATACCTATCACTAAGGGATTAGTGGCAAGATAACTAAGGGATTCTGGAAAGATACATTTTTCCTGAATATATTATTATCCTAAACAAAATTAGATATCTCCTTTTTTGTTTATTTGCTTTTGTGTGTGTGTTTTTTGTGTTCTGGGGATTGAACCCAGGGGCATTCTACCTCTGAGCTTCACCTCAGACCAATTTTTTTAAATTTAGAAACACTGTCTTGTTACACTGCCCAGGCTAGCTTCAAATCTGCAGTCCTTTATCTCTGCCTCCCAAGTACTGGGATTTCATATATGTGCCACTGCCATTCCCAACTTAGAAGAGCACCAGACTGAAAATAGAGGTGAACTAACGTATTTAGTAATAAATGCTAGAGTTTTTTAATATTCAGAGGTATTACCCAATACATCACGAGTAGAAGATTGGATTCTCTGATTGGCCAGCATTGGTTATAAATGTTTTATAAATACCATTAAATTGGCTGGGCGTGGTGGCGCGCACTTCTAATCCCCACGCTTGGAAGGTGGAGACAGGAGGATTGCGCAGGTTCGAAGCCAGCCTGCTGGCGTAAGAGACCCTGTTTCAAAAATATAAAATAGGTCTGGGAGTGTAGCCCAGAGGTAGAAGGGCTTCCAGGAACCCCAGTACCATCACTAAAAAATAAATAAATAAATAAATAAATAAATAAATACCATTAAATTGACAAGAAAAGAACAAATGCTTTTGGAATTAAGGCTTAGACAGGACTGCAGATAGGAGATTAGCAGAAAAACTCAGTGGAAGTTTGGAGTACTGAAAAAAAACAGTAAGGATCAAATGACCTGTTTTGTAATGAGAAAGGCAAAGACAAATAGAAACAATCACTTAATTATTGGCCAACAACTTGTTCTACATCTCAGTCATTCAGTTTCTTGTTAATAGCCTAACAGCCAGTGAATTCGTTATGTTAGGACACTAAATATAGAACACATTTTAGTTATATTTTTCAGTAATATGTCAATTTATGAAGTATTTTAAAATATCCCCCCCCCCCCACAAAGAGGATGTAAATACTGGGAAGAGTCTTTGGAGTTTGAGTGTTTAGTAATTCTGATAATTATTGTTTCTTTGAATACCAACTCAAACACTAATTATATGACTTTGGAAAATTGTTTAATATTGATGTCTTAATATCGCATTTTGTAAATATATTTGACACACTATGAGCTTAATGGAAATTTTGTATTTCAAGGGCTAAAGGCATTTAACAAATAATAATGGTTGATAAATAATAATTTATCATTCTACGTAATAATAATGTAAATACCTGTAGCCAAAACATAAACAGGAAGACTACATACGACAAAGGTGTTTGGATTATATAATGCATTTTCAGTGTCTATTCTAGGATAGTGGTTCTGACCTTTATAAAATCCCTGAAGCCTTGGAGAATTTCATTAAAGCCATGTATATCTTCCTCCAGGTAGAAGATTGGGCTGGTCAAATTCATATAATTTACTATACATTTTTATTGATTTAAGTTTTATGAAGCACTTCCATTGATATGCTAAAAATATTTGTCTTAGAAAATAAATCACATTTTAAAGATATATCCATCTTATAATGAAGTAATAACTTAAAATATTAAGAATAAAGAGACAAAGAATTGTAATAGCTTGGAATAGTTGTCCTGGCTTAGAAAAAGTAACTTCTGGAATTCCATGCTAGATCTGAATTATCTAAAACTATATTCTTATCTTGAAATACAACAGCTTCCATCATAGTAACTGTGAGAGTGCCAAAACTAAGTTCTGGATAAAACATTTTCAAATAAAACAGCTGATGACCCTGAGAAAATGAGTTTTTCATTAGGTACACATGAGCTGATTCTCTGAGATAGGTATTAGATATTAAATGTTAACCGTATTTATTCCCCATGTTATTTGATTATCTGGAGATGCTCTCTATTTAAAGAGATCTTACTCTCAAGATTTTCTAAAGTACACAAAATTATAAATATTTTGGTTAGACTTTCACCTCAGTAAAAAATAACTATTTAAAATTCTTCAGTTTTCTTTATTACTACTACTTATGACTATAATATTCTCATGAATTGGCCCTTATATAGGGTAAAGACTTTCATGAAGAGTCAAATAAAACTTTGAGTATGGTAAAATATAGCATAAAATTTACCATTTTCGTGCATTCTTAAAAATTTTATATATTTTTTACTTTAAAATGATACCACTAAAGTTATCTTTTTCAAGAGTATGACATAATTTACATTGTGCTTTTTTTTTTTACAATTAAGCATGTTTATAGCCCAACCCCAACTATAGAAGTACTTGAGAACTTGCTTAGTTTTAAAGAGGCCAAAAAGTCAATTGTAGAAATTTATTAGTATACCTTAATAATAAATTATTTCTATCATTTTATTTCTATTTTGTTTACTTTGTTTATAAAATGTTGCTTGAATTATTTTCACTATTATTTTTTGTTCTGAAAAGCTGCTAAGTTGCTGAGTTTTTTCTACATTGCTTTCATTGTCCTTGAACTCTCCTGTCTCAGCTTCCCAAGTACTGGAATTACAGGCATGAACCACCAACCCACTTAAGTTTTTGTTCTTTTCTGCATTTTACTATAAATACCTTGAAAAAAGACAAAATTACAACTGTTTCATTCCCACTACCCAAATCTTACCTTTCTTTTTCTATAGACGTTTTCACACCTGAAATATCAAGTTATAAGCCATTATTTTCTACGTACTCAGACTGAGGCATAAGTTGATAATGACTTCTCTCTATGCCTCGCTAATTCAGACATCCCCAATACTTGACTACTGCATTTGATTTTTCTGCTTCTGGTCATTGTAGTGCACTCTTTCACCTATAAGCAAAGTTAAATTTTAAAAGATTACCCTGATCTTATTGGTCTTCAGTGCATTCTCCCTAGTATAAACTCTTTATTATGATTTATTAAGTCTAATATGATCTGGTACCTATTATTTCTCAAGTTTATGTCACCTCTCATTATATTCTGTGCTTCAGGGATTACCAGCCTACATCTACTTTCTATAATAGGCTGTGCTCTTCCAATCAGATTCAGTCATTAGTGTGATAAGGCAAGAACAACCTCAAATTTTAACCTTAACCTTAGTTCTTCTGAGATGCCAAACTAGCCAAAAAACATTATTAACTAAGAAGAGTGATTCAAGAAGATAAAGGATCAAAATTATTAAAGGCTATTTATAAGGGAGAATTTTTTTAAGGAGTAAAGATATCTAGCAAACTTTTTTGTGGTACTGGGGTTCCTGGAAGCCCTTCTACCTCTGGGCTACGCTCCCAGACCTATTTTTTTAATATTTTTATTTGGAAACAGGGTCTCTTAAGCCAGCGTGGCTGCCTTCGAACCAGCGCTATCCTCCTGTCTCTGCCTCCCAAGCGCAGGGATTACAAGCGTGCGGCACCACGCCTGGCACAACATTTTTAAACTAATATCATTTTATTTTCTAACTGGAAAGAAACAGACACAGACTAATATAACTGTTAAATATTAGTCAAATAAATTGGACTCCATACATTAGACTTAAGTTAGCATTTGTTTCAAGGCTAAGCCCGTCCTTACAAGTCACATGACTCAAGCCAATGCTCTGAGCGTATCACTCTGGTTCCATAAAAACGGTTGTTAAGCCTGGCATAGTGGCTCAAGCTTGTAATCCCAGCATGTGGGAGGCAGAGACGAGAGTATCACAGTTTGCAGATAGCCTCAGCTACTTAGCGAGGCCCTTCCAACTCAGTGAGACCCTGTTTCAAAAAATAAAAAGACTAAAAAAACTAAGACCGGGAGTGTAGCTCAAGTAAATCCTATTTTTTATATATCTCAGACAATAGAATGGCATTGTTTCTCTGTATAGTCCCACAGACACAGGAAATATTGGAGGAGAAAAAAGAAAAGAAAAACAACTAAGCTTTTACACAATCAATGGTCAATTGTGGATTGTAAACAATTGAAAAGCTAAAATGTATTATGGGAATTTTTCCTTGGAGGAAGTTTCCAAGAATAATTCTATATATGAGAGTGCTGACTACAGCTATTCTAAATGTCAAAAAAAATTTTTACTGTTCATTATATTTACTGCAATTTCCCAATTAAAGATAGTGTTAATATCAATGGATTATCATCATTTATACTTTATGAGATCACTCAGCTGGTTCTTTTGTGTTTAAGGTTTAGTGGGTTTGAGGAAAGATGAATAATTTTAGGTGGATGATCAAAGGACACCTGATCCTAGACGGATGAAACTTATGTATGGGAGTTTACAAAAGACTTTTTCATACTCTTGCCTAGGATAAAACTTATACCAAAAATGGATGTGGGAAAAAAGACATTGTATTGCCTGAGACTCCAGAAAATATACATGTGGCTAAAACACTGAACCAATCTGACATAGTCTATCTAACACAGAGAAACTCTAAATAAAATAAGTGAAATTGATGCTGTCCATCTTAAAAAACATTTCATAGCATAGCCTCCCTTAGGAAGTGACACTTAATCAAGTACCAGTCAGATTAATGTATATTTACAACTTTGTGAACCAGTTGGATACACCAAGAAGACATCATCACAGAAATTTTTTTCTGAATTTCTAGTATTCAGTTTTTGAGGGGACTTAAAACATTATTTAGCTGGTAAGTTATAGACTACATATACCAGAATGTTTATTTTCCAAAATGTTCTTAAACATATATCATATATAAAAAGTGCACACTATTCATACCATTATAAAATAAGTTTGTATTACAGTTGATGTTTTAATATTTTAAAAGGATCTAAAATATATATTTTATTGATTATCTTAGGAACTCAATAAAGATCTTCATTGTCACCATTTACACCTCCAGAATAAAGATTTAAAAGCACAAATTAAACATATGATGGATCTATCTTGCCTTCAAGAACAGCAATACAGGCAGACTGAGGCGTGAGTATATAGGTTTGCCTATTCTAGAATTTTAACAATGTAGACCTGAAGCATAGAAGTTCATTTTTTTTTTACTGCCAGCAAAACTGAGTTTGATCTGATATATGATTTTTATATGTCTGCCAACATCAGAAATATGCAGTAAGAAAACAATGAGAGAATATAGAAGCTTTAGTTCTTTTCCTGGTAATTGATTTTTTTAATCACTTTATAAATTTTCAACTTTTCTTAATTTTTACTTAATATATTCAATGCAGTTTCAAAAATACTAATCTAGTGATACTGTCAGTAACAATTGAACTTGTTAAGTAGGTAGTTGTTAATTATAATTTCAGAATGATTTCTTGTTATTAAAATTGTTATTATCAGGTGTCTGGATTTTTATGTGACACACTTGTATTTACGAGTTTAGGAAGTAATATCTTGGTCATTTAATATTTAAAACATAGAATAGAAAAAGTATAGCTTAATCTTTTTTTGTCACCTTGAATAAGTCTGTCAACTCCAAAAGCATCAATTTGATATATAAAAATAAGTAATTTATCTGAAGCCTTCTGCCCCTCTAAAAATCTATTTGTGCCTTTGTGTTCTCAAAGAGCTATTAATATTCTATATTTTGAGTTAAAGGAAGTCATATTAGTATAGCCATTCTTTAAGCAAGAAAAAGTAAATAAAAACTTCATAAAATATTTTCTGTGGATAGAAGCTCAAATTAATCTCCCCATACTTTCTGTGTATATGCCTGGAACAGGCACAAAATATTTATTTGCTAGCACTTCAAACCACCAACAAGAGTTAAAGTCACCAAAGAAACATTAATTTATTTTAACCATTTCATATTTACTATATCAAACACAGAGATTTATGTAAAAGATAAACTTTTACATTAAAATAGTGGGGGGGGGAGATTATAACTAATGCATTAACTTAGAAAACTGATAATCCAAAGCATCACAGAGGCAGTATAACATAATAGAAAGATCATGAGTTTGGGCCAGTGGAGGACGCTTATAATTCCAGTACTTGGGAGGCTGAGACAGGAAGATCGCAGGTTCACAACAAGCCTCAGCTACTTATTGAGGCTCTCCACAACTTAAAAAATTATGTTTCAGCCAGACTATGAACTAGATAAGACTAAAGATTACATATATCTTCTTTATTACTGCTTCATCGGTATCTGATAGAATACTTGTCTTAGAATAGATATTTAATTAATATTTCTCAAATGAATGAGTGGCTGTTGTTTTGTAATTTTTTAATGTTCAGAAAATACATCATGAAAATACACATGGTGATGCAAGTTTATAGTCCCAGTACTTTGGAGGCTGAGACAGGGGGATCTGGGTTCGTCGCCAGCCTCAGATACTTAGAAAGCTCTTCTGCAACTTACTGAGACCCTGTTTCAAAAATAAAGAATAAAATATAGGACTGGGGGTATAGCTCACAGGTAGAATGCCCCTGGGTTCAATCCTCCATACCACGAAAAGATCATGCGCTTGGGAGTCAATCTTAAATTCTTGTTCATATTAGCAATATAACCTTGCAGAAATTATATAACCTCACTAGGCTTTATTTTTTTCTATGTAAAAATAGATTATAATACAATATAGTATAGTGCCTGTGTCATGAGTCCCTAAGACCACTCCTAGGTTCCTCACTAGGACTCCCAATACTCATATACTTTGAGTTGTACTCAAACCTTTGAGTTACTATATCAAGAAGATACAAAGTAATATCAGCAACAGATAAAGTTACACTGGGCAAAGTCTGGCAGGACAGTTATTGAAGTATCTTATTCTATTGAAGTTACCAGATATATTTGATTCTTCCAACAAAAAGTTGTGACAACACATGTGAAATGTTGTCTTCTTTGGACATTCTTTAGAGATTGAGTGCCTTGAGTTTTTCCTGGGAGCTGATCTTGTAGATACTCTCTGCAGAGGATATAACAAAGGAATGTTGGCTTTGAGCATACAGCACATCATTTGTGCAAAAATTTTAGGCACAATTTCAGTATGAGTCACTCTTGTCATGTCAATTTTGGAAGAGCTGGGGACTTTCAAGGGGCCAACTTCAGGAGCAAACCTTTCTTAGCAGTTTCGGGCCTATTATGTTAACTCTTCTTCATAGTACAATTGGCAAGAACCGTAGGGAAGTATATAACCAATTGTAATTTCCAACCATTTCACACATCTTTAGTCTCTTCCTGGTATTTGTTGTCTGAGCATTGTTCATTTATGTACAACAGAGATAGATGGGTAATGTTTGTTTATATCTGTACTGAACTTATAGAGAATACAGATTCCATTTGTGAGTTGGGATGTCATAGAACCAATCTCCTATGGATCTAAAGGAATAGTTGTACATAATTAATTTTTCCCTATACACCTGTTCCTTAGTTTTTGCAGAAGGCTGGTTCTAGAACCCCCTGTGATACCAAAAATCCATTCATGATCAAGTTCCTCATATAAGGTTATACTTGTACATAACCTACACATATCCTTCTGTATATTTTTAATCATCTCCAGATTACTTACAATACCTGTACAATGCAAATGGTATATTAATAATTATTATATAACCATTCTTGCTTGTGCATGCTTATAATATCAGTACTTGGGAGGCTGAGACAGAAGGATCACTGATTCACAGCCAGCCTCAGCTGCTTAGTGAGGCTCTCCACAACTTAGTACAACCCTGTTTCAAAATAAATTAAAAAAAAAAATAGAGCTGGGAGTATAGCTTGGAGGAAGAATGCCCCTGTGCTTTATCCTTAGTACCGCAAAAATAGATAGGTAGATAGATAGTTATGCTATATTTACTATATTGTATAGGGAATCGTGACAAGGACAAAAGTCTTTATGTGTTCAGTATAGATGTAACCATTGTGATTCTGGTTGCATATTACATGGAAATGTGAGGTGAACAATGCTTAATCAAGGAGTGGCTGGAGAGAAACTGAACATGTATGAAATGGTGAGAAATACAGTATACAGCAAGGTATACCACATATCCCTTCATTTGCTTCATTTGTGTGGATTCAATTTAGTGCTTGTCATAAAGCAAAATCAAGGTTAGCTTTTTGAAATTCTGTTTTGTTGGCTTTGCTAAATATGTTTTTATTCTATTTTGTTTAAATCCATGGACCCAAAAACCTGTACTAGGTTTAAATTGAGTACTCCCCACAAATCCCCACTAAAAAGGAAAAGTCACAGATGTTTGTACTGCTACCTAAATACATAAGATTCCTAGATAATAAGGCACTTATTTACTTGTATGTTAGAATTAATGCCTGATTATTCTATTCTTCCTACCCACTTTCCATACTTTTATCCATGGTTCTATTCTCCTCGATAAGTCAAATGGAACATCCTCTACAGTACCTGACTACCTCAGCAGTACACCAGAACTGAATTATTTGAAGATTATTTATGTCGCTTGGCATTTTCCGTGATAAAAAGTTAGGAATATTGGGGCCGGGATGAAGCTCAGTGGCAAAGCACCTGCTTTGCAGGTGTGGTGCTCTGGGTTCGATTGCCAGTTTCAAAAAGACCAAAAAAAAAAATAACTCCTTTAAAAGTAAGGAATATTTTTGAGTATATAAATTAGTAGCTATTCAGCTATGACATTTCCTCTTACATGAAGGTCTAATACATAAAATGGTACATTTAGTACTTCTCTAATTGTTGTTGATAGGAAAGATTTTAAATCAGACCTAAGAATCCAATGCCTTAACATTTCTCGTGTCAACATTCTTATCTAGCACTTTTCTCCTTGAAACCTCATTGAATCCCATTTTTTTAAAATGTATTGCTTTCTGTTATTTAAATTAAGGGAAAGTTGAGGGGTTTTTTTGTTGTTGTATATGTTTATATTTTAATATAATATACCTAATATGTGAATCTCATCCTATGGTGATTAATATCAACAACAATAAAATCTGGGTTTGTAAATCATATTATGTTTTACTAAAAGATTTTCTCTGCAATTAACTCAATCTTCAACATATTCTCCTATAACCAGTATGGCTGTCCAGTTGTTCCCCACTTTAGAGAAGAGAAACTTCAGTTTGTGCCTTCTCTAAAGTAATGTAAAAGTATATGAAGACTGAGAATAGAGCCTGGTTCTTATAATTCTCATCCAAGATTTTTTCTACTCTTTATGTATTGATCTATGTTCTTATTTTATTGAAATAAAATTCAAAAAGAAAACAAAGGAAATCACTTCAATGATACATTAATACTTTAGGTGTTATATAAAAGAACTGTAATGATGTATTTAAAACTCAGTATTTTTTTCTCGCATTTCTTGTCATCTTCTGTATTATAGAGTACTGAATGCTTTACTTCCAGTCCTAAGAAAACAGTATTGCACATTGAAAGAAGCTGGCCTGTCAAATGCTACTTTTGACTCCGATTTCGAAGAAATCGAACATTTGGTAGAGAGGAAAAAAGTGGTAGTTTGGGCTGATCAAACTAATGAACATCCAAGCCAAAGTAATCTGCCAGGGATTTCTGGTCTTATGACCTTTCCACAACTTGGACCAATCCAGTCTATTCCTTGTTGTAAGTATGGCTTTTGTTTTATTGTGTAAATAGTAACATCATTTCTAAAGAGGTTCTTTATCTTTCTACAGGACAGTTAGTTTTTTAATAGACGACTATTTTGTAAGAATTAACAAGGAGATTAGTTTATTAAGTCTCTTCTCAGAATATAAGAGCAAGCATATATTAGTATCTAAATAGCTCTAGGAATAAAACCCATCTTATTTATGATGGGACAAATTTACTTCCCATCCTTCTTTAAAATTTAAGCTCTATTAAAGACTAAACATAATTGATAATATCAAATTATATAACATAATATTTTCTTGAGATTATGGAATTTACTGTTTTTGGTTAGCATATAATTTACTATCTTTTTCTCAAAGTGCATGGAACATATTAATTGCAAAGCTACTATACAGTCTTGGTTTAAAAAAAATAAAATAGGCCATAGACTATAACCTAGACGTAGAACTCTAGTTTGACTTTCTTCAGAACCCCAGTCTTAGGCCCTATCATTGAGATAATTGATGTTAACGATTTGGCTATCTTTGCTCTCTGCCTGTGTGTGTGTAAGAGGTATACGAATATATATTGCTAGATGAATGATAAAAGTTTTGAGAATCCAGAGAATAGATGTACTTCTTTTGGTGAACAGTGCATTAGAGAATATAACCTGCATATTGACTTTTGTATATGTGTAGCAGATTTTAAGAAGCTGATTTACATAGTTAAAGGACAACTAATTTTTTTTAAGCATCCTGTACCAAATTGGTCTCCAAAGAAAATTTTGCCTATATACAGATTGAGTACTCTTAATCTGGATATCTGTAACATAAAATGCTCCAAAATCTGAAATTCTTTGATATGACACTCAGAAAGTTTGAATTTCAAAACATTTCATGTCTTCAGATTGGGTATGTTCAATCAGCAAAGTCTATACAAATAATCCAAAATTCAGAAAAAATGTAAACCAGTCTGGTCCAACACATTTTAAATAACAAATACTATAAACCTGTGTCTAATGTGTATGAATGTACCCGTTTTCTTTATCCAACACATTTTAAATAACAAATACTATAAACCTGTGTCTAATGTGTATGAATGTACCCGTTTTCTTTACCTAAACAAATAACAATACTAATGATAATATTTTAAAATTTGTAACTCTTATATTACTAATGGAGTTATGTCATGTTCTTTTACATATTATACTTTGCATATTTGAGTTTTATGTTTTGGATTTTGTTTTCTGTCTTAATAGTGCATAGCAATTTTGCAGATTTGATGCTGCTTTATTTTTCTTATAGTGGTTTATCAGTGCTTTGATTGTACTTAGTTTTTTACTTTTGTATTATCAAATTTGTCATTATGGAGAGTTTTCTGGGGATCTGGCAACCTTAACGTGTTTGTCACCCCTTTGTGCTCAAGGCTGCTGATCTTTACCACCTCCTCTGGCATTAGCAAACAACCACAAGGGGAAATTATACATAATTGCAAAAATTACCTTCCTAACCCTCCAACATCCTTCTGATACTTATGGTTCTTTACAGTCTTGCTAGCAACCCAGTGCCTTCCAAGAGATGTTTTTTATATTTTGTCTAAAATTTTTAGTCCAGAAGAGAGGTTCGTCTGAATTAGCTAAATATTTATTAACAGTAAATGTTTTCTATATTAAATTTTGACATTAAGGTGCTAGTGAAGTTGTATACATTTTCTTAAAAATATATATCTGTCCTTTTTTTTTTTTTTTTAAGTAAAGCTTTTATGCTTTATTGTCAGTAAACCTGACCTAATTGAGATCCTTGGAAAGCAAAACTTAAAATTTTTTCAGATTCACTTAAGCCTATTGAGCCTTATTCTTACTTTTATAACGTAATCAAGATGTTGGGGAGGAAATAGGTTTTAACACCAAGACTGAGAAATACCATCTGCTATTTGATAGTCATTCCTTCTTATTTTAAAATCTATATTTCACATGCTATACTTGTCAGCAAAACATCTATTTGGCTCATAATTATTTTTCGAAAGGACTATTAGCTGATCGTGGTAGTGCATGCTTGCAAACCCAGTACTTGGGAGGTTGAGACAGGAGGACTGCAGGTTCACAGATACATAGTGAGGCCCTCCCTAACTTAGTGAGACCCTGTTTCAAAATAAAGAATAAAAAATAGGTCTTTGAGTGTAGCTTGGAGGTAGAAGTCCCCTGGCTTTAATCACCAGTGCTGTAAAAAAAAAAAAGAAAAAAAAGGGACAGATTACTGAAGTCATGTTATTAATAAGCATTTAATAAGCATTTTATTTTGGGAACATATCAGAGGGTCAAGTTTGATCTTTATAATGTTTAGTTCTTGGTTTGATCTTTTAATATTTTGCTAAAATTTTTTATAGATTAACTGCTTAATATATCTTATCCATTTCATGAATTCTGTATGTTTTCTGCATTATGAAGAAAGGCAAAGAAGACTTAACAGGAAAGGTGCATATGAATCTTCTAAGAAACATTTATTGTTCTTAATCTTAGAATACTGAAGTATACTATTAATGGTAGTCAACAAATAGTAAAACTGAAAAGTTTTAAGTTAGTCAAAGTAGCATCAAATGTGTCTCACTTACCTTAGGCTTATGCATATGTCACTGACGTTTTCCCCTATATATACTCTTCATGCACAGATAATATCAAATGGTTTTGCTGTTAATTTTTAATATACTTTTATTGATGCATTGTAGTCTCACATCATAATATAGTTCAGAGTGATGGTGAAATATATGCATGTAGCCCTTTGTGAACTTCCTCCTTAGCTCTGTCCACACTCTCTCTCTCACATGATATGTTTTTGCAATTTTGACATTTTTTTAAATTTTAATTTTTTAAAAAATTTTATGTGGATCATGTTGAAAATAGCATACATTTAGACTGTGTTTGGTGCCCCCACTTCCCCTTCCCCCTTCCCAACAATGAGTGTCCAGGTCAACCCTGCTACATTCATACTTTTACACATATTTGAATGTAGCTCCTCCATTAATCAACCTCAGCCTTCTTCGTCTTCTACCCTTCCATTTCAGCTTTGCTGAGGTTTCGCCTTCATTATCTGGAGTCCCTCTGGTATTCCTAATAGTCCCTAGTTTGGGCATATTAGAGAAAACATATGTCCCTTCTCTGTGCTTGGCTAATGATCTCACTTAACATAATGTTCTCCAGGTCTTTCCATCTTCTTGCAAATGACATGATTTTGTTCTTCTTTATTGCTGAGTAGAATTCCATTGTGTTTATTTCCCATAATTTTGCAATCCATTCATTTGCTGATGGAGATCTAGGTTGGTTCCATTTTGAGATTGGCTTTGATTGTCTCACATAAGATTAATGAGTGTGCCTCCTTTGTTAATTCTTTCTCCCCCACAGCTTCACCCTCCCATAAACCACTTCCTTCACTAGGGTTTCTCTTCCATTGTCTAAAGTCCTTCCTGTATCCCAGTTACTCCTAAGTTTCCACTTATGAGAGAAAATACGATCTTTCACTTTCTGTGACTGGCTAATCTCACTTAGCATAATGTTCTTTAGGTCCATCCATTTTCCTGCAAATTTTGTTATTACTAAGTAGAATTCCATTGTGTTTATATTCCATAATTTTATAATCTATTTATCTGTTGATAGACACCTAGAATGACTCTGTAACTTGGCTCTTGTGAATTGTGTTACTATAAGCATGGGTATGTATGTGTCACTAGAATATTCTGATTTAAATCTCTTTACCTTTGGAAAGATACCTAGGTAAGGTATAGCTGGATCATATAGTGGATTCATTCCTAATTTTCTGAGGAACCTCTACACTGAACTCCATAGCATCTTCACTAATTTGCAGTCCCACCCACAGTGTAGAAGAGTTCCTATTTCCCCACATCCCTCCCAGCATTTATCTTTTGACTTCTTAATGATTGCCATTCTGATTGGGGTTAGATGGAATCTCAGTGTAGTTTTGAGAACATTTTTCATATTTTTGGTCACTTGCTTTTCTTGTGAAATGTCTATTTAGTTCACTTGCCCATTTTTTTATTTTCTTTTTATTTTAGTGATAATTTTCTTAGGTCCTTTGTTTATTCTAGATATCAGTCTTATTGGAGAGGAATAGCTGGCAAAGATCTTTTGGCTCTCTTTTAAGGTTCTTAATGATTTCCATTGTTGCTTTAGTAGTTCTTTAATTTAGTGCAATCTCACTTATTGATCCTCATTTTAATTTATTGTGCCTTGTGGGGTCTTATTGAGGAAGTTTCTACCAGTGCCTACATGTTGGAGTGTGGACCTATGCTCTCCTCTAGTAATTTCAAAGTCTCTGGTAATTTCCATAGTAAATGTTGTGGAATTTTGGGTTGTTTTTTTTTTTTTTTTTTTTCAGGTTTCTTAGGGACCTTTAAGGATATTTACTAAAATCAGCTGCATCCTCTTTACTTAAAACATAGACACATGCACACAGTACTGCTCTCATCTCTAAAGAGATTAACTGTGATTAATTTAGCCTTTGTGCTTTTGGACATTGAAGTTATTTATGAATTTGTATTGCAAATAATATTGTACTAAGCAAATGCATATATTTGTCCTGGTTTAGTTATCTCTATGATGAGTTCCTACAAGTGGAATATCTGGTTCAAAATATGAACATTTTTCAGCTTGTAATATATCAACATATTATCAAGTAACTCTTCTGTTTGATCTCTCCTGTATAATTCCAACTTTAACCCCTGAAAACTATAAGAAAATTAACTTTTTCCTTTCAGCCTCAATAGCTTTTTATGTTATTTTCAATTTCTAGTTCTAGTAAATCATTTAAAAACACACATATAAATCCAAAAAATTCTATAATAAGCCCAATGTGCTCATCACTTAACTCTAAAAATTGCCAGCTCATGCCGAGTCTTGAGAACCTCATCTATTTTCTTTTACCTCAGCTCTCCTACTGAGTTATTTTGATGTGATTCTCATACACATATCATTTCTTCCACTTATATCAAGAGTTTCTCTAAAAAAATTGTAATATTAGTGCTGTCTTAACTTTTAATGTTGTCACATATCTAAACAGTGTTAAAATTTTCCCCACTGGCTGAGGGTGGTGCTGCATGCTTGTAATCCCCATGCTTGGGAGACGGAGACAGTAGGATCGCGCAGGTTCGAAGCCAGCCCCTCTGGCTTAGGAAACCCTGTTTCCAAATAAAAATATATATATAAAAAATAGGTCTGGGAGTGTAGTCCAGAGCTAGAAGGACTTCCAGGAACCCCAGTACCACCAAAAAAAAAAAAAAAGTTTCCCATTATTTCTTAAGTGATTTGTTTCTATAATTTGTTCAAATTAGAATCAAAACAAGGGTTCTACTTTGTAATTGATTTATATATCTATTATGTCATCTTTCATATATATATATATATATATATATATATATACAAATATATATCATAATATACTTCAGAAAGGTAGTGACATACATGCACATACTGCTTGTTGAGTTTATTATGTCTTCTTTAATCTGAGGTTCTTTTTTTTTTAATGCTGGTTGATTCTTGGCCACTATAATAGTCATTAATACTATATTTTCTATTATTTACTATAATTAATTTTTTGCTTTTTTTAAGAGTTCACTTATTTTCTGTGAATTGCCTAGTCATCATCTGAATGTTTTTCTAGTGTAGTGGTCTTTTGCAAATCTTTGTTCATTTACAAGAGCTGAAGTAGAAGAGTATTTATTCATTCATTCAACAGTATTGAATTTCTGCTGTGTGTCAGGTACTTATCTGTTGCTGAGGGATACATCGCAGTATAAAATGACTCGCCCACATGGAACTTACTTTCTGGTGCACAAAGATAATAAATAAATTAATTAAATAGAATCTTAAAAGGTGGCACATGCCATGTGTTGGTGCACTCTTGTAATCCCTGCGCTTGGGAGGCTGAGACAGGAGGATCACACAGGTTCGAAGCCAGCCTCAGCTACTTAGTGAGGCTCTCAGCAACTTAGTCAGACCCTGTTTCCAAATAAAGTATAAAATAGATCTGGGATTATAGCCCAAAGATAGAAAAGCCCCTGGCTTCCACCCTAGTACCACAAAAAAGAAAAGAAAAGTGGCACATGCTATATGAAAAAAAGTAAAAGGTATTTAGGAGTGGGGATTGGGGGGAGAGTTTACTATTTTAAATAGTATGGTTAGGTAGATGTTACTGATAAAACCCGAAGTAGTTCACAGAATTATCCAAGTAGATATCTAGGAGAAAAATCCTTTTCAGGTAGAAGAAATAAGTGGTGCAAAATTTTTAATATTGTTGTTTGTTTGCTTGGCATATTCAAAGAATGGTGAGGACATACTGTTGCTAAGAAGGAAAAGAGAAGGAGCCAGGTGTGGTGGTGCATGCCTTATAATCCCAATACTTGAGAGACTGAAACAGGAGGATTGCAAGTTCGAGGCCAGCCTCAGCAATCTAACAAGACCTTGTTTCCAAATAAAAAATAAAAATCTTAGGGATGTCCCTCAGAGGTATACAACCCCTGGGTTCAATCCATAGTAACAAAAACAGAAAACTAGACAAAAAAAGAAAGGGTAGGAAAGTAAATAATGATAAGAACATAAAGGCAAGGAGGGCAAATCACATAGAACCTTGTAAATTATCGTAATGATTTAATCTTTTATGCAGAATGAAACAAGGAGCCATGGTATGATCTTAGCAGAGATGTAATATATAGCTCACCTGTATTTAAAAGGATCCCTCTGGATGCTGTTTTGAAAATATATAATAGTATGCAAGGGTTGAAACATTAGAGGCTACTGCAATAACCCAAGTAAAGATGAAGGTGTCTCAGACAAGATTTGTAGTAGTGTAATTAGTAAATAAATAAGTAGTCAGATTCTAATATATTTTGAAAGTAGAGGCAGCAACATTTCCTGACAAATTGGATCTGGAATATGAGAGAAAGAAAGGTTTAGGATGAATCTAAGACTTCTGAACTTGGTATAAGTAAAGTTACCTTTAAAGAATTGGGAAAAACTTCAGATGAAACCAGGACACAGAGTGAAGGTGGTAAAAATTAGGAGTTTAGTTTGGGTCATGTTAAATTTGTCTAAGATACATCCAAGTGGAGACATCAAGTAGGCAGTTAAGAATCTTGAAGTTCAAGCAAGTAATCTAAGCTAAAATACAAATTTGGGAGTTGTTAACATTTAGATGATATTTAAAACCATAGGACTGGGTGATATCACCATGGAATATTAACTCTTTCTTGTAAACATCGATGGTGTAAATATATTCTTGATGTTTTATCATTTACTCTTAATTTTGAGCTGTCCTTTTCAGTGCTGAAATTCAAGTTTCATATAGTATAAACTTGTTTTCCTTAATGCCTTTAGGATACTTCCTCAAAAGGCCCTCTCATCCATAAATCTATGACTTTCCCTTCCATTTATTTTCTCCTAATATGTCTTCATATTTTCCCACTAAATGTAGAATAGTTTGTCTATCCTATTAACTGTAGAACAGTGTCTGTCTTTATTCGTACCTTTGTGTTTGTTTCTTGGCAAAGTTTTAAAGATTTTTTTTATATATTTCCTGTACGATGTTCCTAGATATAACATTTCATATTTTTCTTATATGGACTGTTTTGTTCTTATATTAATAAGCCTATATTACTTCTTCCTCAAGAAAAACTAACTTTTTTTTTCTTTTTTTTTTTTTTTTTTGCGGTACTGCGGATGGAACCCAGGGGCATTCTACCCCTAGTCCTATTTTTTGTTCTTTATTTTTAAACAGGGTCATACTGCGTTACAAAGGGCCTCACTAAGTAGCTGAGGCCGTCCTCGAACCACAATCCTCCAATCTTGGCCTCTCAAATGTTAGCCCAGCTAACTTTATATTTTGTTAGTGTTAAGGCATTGACAGTATCAATACTTCAGATTTGGCAGTAGATATTTATGTAACTTGAAATCTTTACCACCAAAGTACATGTCTATTGACTTGTAGTAAAACATGTACCTGTTTTGGGCCTAGAAAACAGAAGCCATTCTCACTGAGTGCTGTGCAGGATGGGTTGCTGACAGCAAGGTTTATTTATGGAACTGATAAAATTTCTGACATTAAATGAAAAGTCAAGATTTCCTCATTATCCATCTGGAAACTCACATTTAGTAATATTTCTGTCTGTAACCTTTCCTTTTCTTTTTAAATTTTGCCCCCTACGTCAGTGGTTTTATCTTTTTATTGGTGCATTGTAGTCGTACATTTTAATGGAGTACAAGATGGTAGAGGCATACATGCACACATCACTTAATTAGCCCTTACCCTATTCCCACCCCATTCCCTCCCTCTCCCTCTTCATGTTGGGCTGAGTGATTGATTTGTTTGTGAATGTACATCATGTAAATTAGGGAATTTTCCTCTTCCTCCTTCCTATCCCCTCAGTTAGGTCTCCTTCCTTGCTCATCTATAGTTGCACAATAAAAGTTACTACTAGAAATCAATCTCTTGAAGAACAGATATTCTGATTTGATATAGTCCTTCTGTAAGGTAAAGTTTCCCCTAAAATTATTTGAATACAAGAAATTTTTATGTTAAAAAATAGAAAATCTTTATACTATATTCTATAAAAATATGAGGTAGCAAGAATGTTTTGAACTAAATCTTTCAAATTTTTTTTCATTTGGCAGCAAAATATTAGAAACAAAATAGTAGAAATTATGCTTATAATCTGACATGCATTTTATTTGACCCTTATTCCCCAAGTGTATAGGATAATGCTTCATTATTCACCCACAATTATAAGTATTACTATAATCAAAGGATGTTTACATTGTTCTCTTTTTTAACTTAAATAAATATGAATGCTATAAAAATAAAACTACCAAAAATGTGGTATCTGCTATTTCCCTCGGAGATAATTATCAAAGGGTTATAGCTGACTTTTTATTCAAAGTATTAAATTGATTTTAAAAATCTAATAATAATTTAATATATAGGAAAATTAATTTTTATATTATTTTATATAGCTGATATTGTCTATATTGGCACTTAAACTGCAATAACCACAATGATTTATAAGTGCATTGTAAATAGCTTATTGGGCTAATTTGATGGTACCTTAAAGTTACTTACCTATTAAATCGTTAAAATTCATGTACCTGTGTCATTTGCAACTATGAATTTTCTAAGTCACAAAGCTATTAAAAAGAATCCAGATTTACGATTAGTAGTCATTCTGTCAATCATTTGTAGCCTAGAAGTGTTTACTGAAATGCATAGATTGATACTTGACTTCGCTTTTAGAACTTTGCCACTTAATTTTGAATAGTATAATTTCTCAAAATACTTACTCACATACATATTAACAAGGAGTAGTGTGAGCAAAAGAAGAATTTTTGCCACCATCTTCTACCAAACTTCAGTCAGATCTAGTCCTCATTCATCAATATCTTACTGTCACGAACTTTACTTTGCAGCCTGTGACTCATGTTTGCTAAATACTGCATTTTACCTTTTACACTAACGTACAGCTCTATAAATCTTTTAACGTTTGCAGTCTTAAGCCTTTGATAAATTAGTTCCTCTGGGTGAAATTATTCAGAACACATGAGATAGCACATCAAAAGATGACCCCAAAAGACCTGAACATTTTTTAAGAGTGGGATTTTTAAACTCATTAGTGATAAATTATATAGTCTCTTTATTTAAAAGAACCATCTGTGAAATAGTTGAAAGAGCTAAAAAAATGTAGAGCCGTCTTACATAACAAACCACCTTAATGGCCAGCTATTAGTTGTATCTTAGAGATTTCTTTAAAACAAATAAGAATGATATTTCTTGTTTCTTGATTCAACTTTTTTTAAAAACATTTCTTAAAAAATTGATGCAGGGAATGAATAATTATACTGATATCTAAACTGGTGTCCATTGTTATATCTCTACAGTCTTCCTTTCACACCACCAAGATATCTTCCTAATAAAATGCAGAACTTTTAGGGAAACCTTTAAAGGCTTTCCCAGACCAACGTCAAGCCACAGGCACACTTCTGTCCAGCACATGGTGCTTTTGTTCCTTGCCTCTGCATTTTCCAACCTTTTTCCTCAGTCCCAAATGCTGCTACATCTTTTATCCCACATGCCAGCCTATTAAATCATTCTCCACTCTAAAAGTCCAGTTCAGACACTACCTTATTTACGAATGCTTCCCTTTAATGGTTCATCTCTCCTTGGCCTGCATCTATTTCTTTTCATTTCCATGGCTTTTTAAAATTCCACTATAACAGTTATCATACCTTAGCTTTCTTTCCCCCAAAATTATAATTTTATTGATAATCAAAAATTTTAATAATTTATTTTTAAGATGTTTGTTTTACTAATGTTTCATCTTTGATATTATTTTAGCAACAAAAGTGTATTTTAATTTGAAAAAAATTCAAGCCAAAAGAAATATAGTAACTTTCATTTATCTATGTCAATACTTTAAAAGCCTATTAGAAAACTGGACATGCTGGTACACGCTTGTAATCCTAGTACTTAGGAGGCTGAGATAGGATCCCAGGTTCGCAGCCAGCCTCAGCTGGCTTGGTGGCTTTTTGAAAATAATAAAAAATTGGGCTGAGGATGTAGCTCGGAGGTAGAATGCCCCTGCATTTAATCCCTGGCACCACACACAAACACACACACACACACACACACACACACACACACACACGGCCTACTGGACTTTGTCTAAGCATACATATGTAGTTTGCTTTTCTGAAACAGAAACAATAGGTTTCTCTATAGGTACTTCATAACCAACTTTTTCTCATTGAAGCACTTCTTAGGGATACATTTCCTATAGATAAATATGAACTTAAGTCATGTCAATAGCTTTATAAATATATCTGATATCCTATTATTGAGCATTTAGTTTATTTTCACTCTTGCTTCTTTTGCTATTAAAAGCAAAACTCTACTACACATTAGTGTATTTGTATTTATTTTGTAACTTGTTTAATTAGTTCCTCAAGCTAAGTCTCTATAAGTAGGATATCAACTAGATCAAGGCGTGTGTGTGTGTGTGTTTGTACTGGGGATTGAACCCAGGGGCATTTTACTTCCAAGTTGTATCCATGGCCCTTTTTATTTCTTATTTGTAAACAGGGTCTCACCAAGTTACTGAGGCTGGCCTTAAACCTGCAATCCTCCTATTTCAGTCTTCCAAATACTGGGATTACAGGCATGAGCCACCATGCCCAGCTCATTATGTACATTTTCAAAGCATTTACTATTCTTTGTTTTGTTACCCCCTCCTCAATTGTAACTATACAATCTGCTGTCATAAATGGATAATGAAGATTAACATTTTTATGTACATTTTGTCTTACTATAGTTTCTCCTGGATTACCTGTTCATTTACCTTGCCTGATTTTTCTGGGGTTTTTTATTATTATTTTATAAATTCCCTTTCTGAGAAAGAGTGACACAAAGACACATACACATACAAATAAATCTTTATATATAGATTTATACACACATCTTTATATATAGATACACACACACACATACATGCACACATGAGTTCTAAACCATTTTGCCAAATGCTTTACATGTTTTTCTTTTATTTTGTAGTGCATAGAATCAAACCTATGACTTCCCACATAACTATTTTATAGTTTTTAATGTAACCAAATTTTAACTTATAAAGGTATTTTAATTTGTTTTATTTTCAATAGACTAGTAGTAGTTAGGAGATAGCATCTCATTTGAGGGAAATGAAATAATAAATTACCTTCATGTTAATCATGCATATCATTATTTTCTGTTACTTCATTTCTTTCATTATTATAATTAATATTTTAATTTGTTTTATCATAGTAGTACATACCTGTAATCCCAGTATTTGGGAGTTAAAACAGGAGGATCAAAGGTTCAGTGCTACCCTCAACAACCTAGCAAGAACATCAGCAACTTACTAAGACCTTGTTTCAGAATAAAAAATAAAATAGGGCTGGATTATAACTCAGAGGTAGAATGTCCCTGAGCTTAGTCACTCGTACCACAAAAATAAATAAAATTATATGCTACTTTATTTAACAGGCATTTACTATATTATCAAACTGTATAAGATGTTTTAAATAATAATCCAATTGTGAATTTTCCATGTTTTATGTAGCTACTACTTAATTGCTTTAATTCTCCTTGGAGTAGATACTCAGCATTATATAGTAGATAATTAGAAGGCCTAAGTTTATATGCCAGCCCTGCTATTTCTTTATATTTTTCCTTCTCTAGATGCAGTGAACTCTTTGATTATTATGTTTGATTTTACTTAATAAATTAAGGATGAAAACCCAATGTAGTAGTACATGCTGTAGTCTCTGCTACTCAGGAGGGTGAGGCAGGAAGATCACTTGTACCCACAAGTTTGAGATCAGCCAGTGCTACATAGTAAGACCCTGCCTCAAAAAAAAAAAGGAAGAAAATCCATAGGTCAAATAGCCCAGGAAGTATACAAAAAGAACCCAAGCCACAGGTAGTTTCAAGTCACACTTTACCTGCTTGCTCTCAAGAGCTTCTCATCCACTTCATATGGTCATCGGTGATGGAAGTAAGCTTCACAGGGTGGACACATTCTTTGTTATTATTTTTTTCTGCACAGAAACACCTAGCCTCAGATTATATCTTGGATCCTACCATTACTACTACTAGCCTTCAGTTGTTGACATTTTTCTGTATCTCATAGCCTCATCTCACTCATTTTCTCCCATCGCACTTAAAGGACAGTGGTAGATGACATTAAAGTTCCTTAAATTAGGACCAGGAATGAGGAGGTTAGCTTGAAGGTTGAAGAGGAGACACTATTATAAGCTATACTCCTCCATGTCTTCCTTTATCCCAGTCCTACCTATAAAATATTCTACAGGTAATCTTAAGTGTTCTAGTATACAGATGATAGTATTCTCCTATTGCCAACAGTAGAGCAAGTTTTCTCCTATTTTCATCATATAGTCATTAAAGAAAATTTGAATGGAAGCTAGATGCTCTATCCAGATCACAATTTTGGGCAAAGTTAATTGTTTTTTACAAATAACCTTCATGTGGTGCTCGCTTCAGCAGCACATATACTAAAATTGGAACAAATAACATTCATGTGTCTTATGTGTCTTATACTATAGATGTTTTTCAAGTGAGGTAATGCAAGAAGATACAAACCAAATCTTGATTCCTCAAATGAGAAATTCTTCAAATACTTAGTACCTAACTTTCTCCCCTATTAAAAAGCTTCTAGTGTGTATCTTTGATCAAAATGCATTCCTTAAAACATTACATTTTCAGGCTGGACATGGTGACGCACGCTTGTAATACCAGCATTTGGGAGGTGGAGACAGGATCACGGTTCACGGACAGCCTCAGCTAAGTATGGACTTTGGCAACTTAGTGAGACCCTGTTTCAAAATAAAGAATAAAAAACAGCGTAGGGCTTGTAGCTCGTAGGTCGAATGCCCATGGGTTCCATCCACAGACCCACAAAAAAAAATTACATTTTCAAGCTTCATTAAATATGGATTAAAATGTATTCGTTTCTTTTTAATGAACTGAATGTAATAATTAAGACAATATTAAAGGTAAAAACATTTAATCCTTGTTTGTATATGAAATCTTAGTATATCTATGTCTAGAACAGGAGATATGTCTCTTTTAATTGTTTGGAAATACTTAGAGATGAATTTGCAGAGAAAGGAGAGTGCCTGGCCTAAAAAAGGGATGCTTTTTCCCATCATTCTAGTGATTTAAAGTATATACTTCCCATTGTCCTTTGTACAATTCACTAGGTGCCAACGTTCATTTTCAGTGTCTTCTTTCTCTGCCGCTCTTATCTAGCACCATCTCATACTTGTCCTCACTCCCTTTCTTACCTGTTCTCTACCTTAACGTGGTAACACATCATCTCTAAATAAGAAATCACATCCCAAAGAGTTCTTGCTGCCTCAGGTCCATGGGCATCTAAACTAGAGAAGGAAAGAAGCATATTCTAAGACTCCCACTTGGATTAAAGCACCTATATTCAAGATAAGAACTCAAGCCTGATGAGTAGAGGCAGGAAGAAGGGACTGTCAGGACAAGAGAATGTCAAACATGAGAGAATAACACATGGGTAAAAGGTTTACAGTTTTATAGAAAGTTTACATTTTTCTTGATTTACTTGTGTGAAATTAATATACAATCCTGTCTCCATATTCCCAGGATCTACCTCCAAGGACAGTTTTGGATCAGAAATATTAGGGGAGGGTGTCTGTAGTGTACATGTACATACCTTCTTTTCTATTACTTCCTAAGCAGTATAGTATAACAACTATTTTCACAGCATTTACATTAAGTGTATGCTAGGATATGTGTAGGATTATATGCAAATACTATACTATTCTATATAAGAGACTTAAGCATGGGTTGATTTTGGTATTTAAGACTGGTTCTTAAACCAACCCCCCACAAATACTGAGGAATGAATGACTGTATGCCACTCCCATGTACGAGCTCCTTATTTTTATTCCTTGTTGTAGGTAGCTAATCATACACATGTATGTCATTGAATATATTACAGATTTACTGTATATGATTTTTATTTTATTATTTGATTCGAGCACCCTTCCCATATTTCTCCATCACTGCAGCTACCTTTCTCATCTAAGTTCTCATTATTTCATGAATGAGCTATAGCAATAACCTCGTTAGTAATTTCCTGTGTCCTCTCTTACCCATTCAAACTCTGTTCTCTATTCAACAAGCAAAATAATTTTTTTCTTAAACATTGGTCAGATCACATTATATCTATACGTAAAATCCTCCAGAGATATCCCTAAATGCTTAGGTATACCTAAATGCTAAGGTAAATAGGATCTTCTTTTATCTCTGTATACTCTCCCTGTAACTTCTTACACTTTAAAATCACATCGGCCTCCCTTTTTTTCCTTGAGTTCATCATTGCTGTTGGATCTCGTTTCCTCTGCTTCTTTCCAGACCTTCATTCAGAGCTGACTTCTTCACAGCCATTCGAGTCTCAGATCATATACCCCTTTCTTAAAATAGTATTTTCTGGCCATCATAGTTAAAATTGCCCCTCTAATTTCTCACCACACTCTGTTTCAATTATATGTAATTGTCTTCATAGCTCATTTGTTGTCATGTTAATTTGTTAGTTAACACCTGCCTTCCCTCAAAAAAATATTTTTGTAGTTATTTTGTTTACCTCCATGGTGGGAGCATAGCTTAATAACTGTTGGGTGAATGAGCAGTGTAATTCTTTTTATGAGGCTGCAGCTTTTAGAGTGTTACTCTTTTACTATAGCTGACCACAACTTTTTTTTTTCTCTCATAAGTAAAACAAACATTAATCCTGGGATAAAATGGTGACTTTTTCTTTTTTTTAACACTTACTACTCTTATTGGTGCATTGTAATTATATATCTTAGTGAAGTTCAACGTTATACAAACACATATGCACACAGCACTTGGTATTTGTCCCTCCATTCCCCTTGTCCATGTTAGTGAGACTGGTAATACCTTCATGTATGGACATAGTGTTATTTGAACTATTTCCTTCATCGGTTCTCCTTTTCCTCTACTTTCCCCCACAACATTCCTCTTTCACTCTTCTACTGTGTTCTCTCTTTTTTATCTGAAGTCCTTTTTTTCCCCCTATTTTATCTCTAGCAACCACATATGAGAGAAAACATGTGACCCTTGACTTTATGAGACTGGCTGATCTTAGTGTACTATTCTCAACTTTTTCTCTTAAATGTCTTAACATTATGCTTATTATTTGGACATGAGTTCTAACAAGTCACATTCACATGGGTTATTAACAGCTCAAGGCAATAGAAATGCTTACACCTACATTATATTGGAAAGTTAAAGTCCCAAAAGTGATCTAGAAACAACAACATTACTTAAAAACTCTAAGTTATATTGCTACCCACTACCTCTTGTACTAAAGTGAATGATGCACTCGGCTAGTTTCTTAGATAAAGATCTGTTACTCTCCCAAGTGGTTGCCAATCTTTTCTGTCACAGTTTATAACAATGCAGGTGTATATGGGAGGAGGGATTGTGCAGTATTGTACCAGGGGGTGTTCTGCCACTCATTTACAACCCTACCCCTTTTGATTTTGAAAGAAGTTTCACTCTGTTGCTGAAGCTAACCTCCAAATTGTGATTCTTCCATTTCAGCCTCTCAAATATTACAATTACAGGCATGTACAACCATGGCTGGCTTAACTATACAATTTTAATTCCTTATCCCCTATTGTGTAGCACCCACAGTGGTAGGGTATTTCATTGACTATGATCATCTCTTAGGATCTCAGAACAACTCATCACCTGCAACTGTGTAATTCACTTTCTCATTTTATGGAACCTTCCTAAAGGAATTACAATCTGCCTCTAGGCTCCTTCTTTATCACATCTATAGGCCCGAGAATTACTGGATCTTGTTAAATTGTATTTCCACAAGCTTGGTCAGAAGAATCAGTACAACTACCCTAAGACTGTTTTCTGGAAATTTACTGTACACCTCTTTCCTCTCATGGAAAAATACAGCAAATCTCTTCTATAGACATGGACCTAACATATCCAGTAGTTTTTCTAGCCAGTAACTTCATACCACCCTCTTAAAGTGCCTAAGCCTAGTTAAAGGAGAATAATTATTTATCAGAATTATGCTTTTTAGAAATTTTATTCAAAGTGAAATACATAATATTTTGTATTTTTTATAAGTAAGTAAGTGAGGTCATTATCCTTTTATGTTTATATTTAAAGTTGATTCTTTAATTTCTATTTAAGCCTTTAAATCATGTGTTTTTCCCTGGTTATCTTCTGAACCTTTCTTACTAGAAACTAGTCAGCCTTGGGTATATTTTAATTGACCATCTATTTTCTGCCCTCTTACTATTTTATCTGAGTTTAATTGAATGAGAATTTAAAAAAAAAAAAAAAAACATGAAGTGTGTTACTGGGAATTTAACCCAGAGGCATTCTGCTTCAGAGCTATACCCTTTTTTAATTTTTATTTTGTTGTGTTTCTTGTTGAAACAAGATCTTGCTAGGTGGTTTAGAGTCTCACAAAGTTGCTGAACTACCCTTAATCCTATGGTCCTCCTGTCTCGCCTCCAAAGTACTGGAATTACAAGTGTGTGCCACCAAAATTTATATTTTATACATGCTGTGTGTCCATTGCATCTTTTCTCTCAAGCTTAGTAAATCAGTGGTATGTGAGTCCGTGTTAACTACTACATCTCCATGTTTCTACTGCTGCTTATTATATTGGAGAACAGAATAATAGCTAAAGTTATACTCCCGTGACATTTGATGTTGGGTGTATGTTTCGATTTTCCCAGAGGAGATGTGGCTAATTCTTCATTATTATGAGGGAAAACATCTTTTTTTTTTTTTTTTTCCTTTACTAGTAGTAGGGAAAAAATGGTCCACTATTGTAAGGATTTGCCAAGTCACCACTCTAGAGGCTAACTCCTCTGGAGATGTACAAGAAACGTAGTGACTCTAATAATCTTTATTTCTTGAGATTTCATGCTCTAAGTTTCATTTTGTTCTAAGTTTTTTAATGTTCTAAAATCTGCATTTTCAAATAACATATGTACTTATTCTAACAATAACTTTGGTTTATATTATAATTTATGATCAGCCTTGATAAAGGCATCTGATCAACTGAAATTGAAACATTAGAGATAATGGTTAGTTATTGTTGGAGTATTGGAAACCAAGTTACAACCTTCCCTGTAAAAGTTGTAATGCTAACAGATGAAGCATGTCTTTCTCTCCAGCCTTATTTTGAACCCAAACTGTTTCTATCATCTAATCCTAGAAAAGTCCCTATCCATAGAATAATAGTATCCACATTGCTTAAGTGAGTTGCCCAAGGTCACTCAGTGAGTCGTTGGTGAAGCCAGAAATAGAATTCAAGTCTCCTGACTCCCAATTCAGTTCTCTATCCTCGATATAGTTTTCTATGCTCTATACCCCTGCTGCCTCTCATGGGAAAAGAAGTTAATCTTCCAGCTATTAATAGCCACCAAATTGGTGGTAGCAGCACAGTGGAGAAAAGTAACTGTCTTTACACTGCAGCATTAGTATAAAAATATCTGGTAATGGAAAATTTGACAAATGTCATGTTAAAGGGAGTGGAAAATTATTTTAAGATCTAGATCTCATTTATCTAGTTCTCAGAAAAGTAAAATTCCTTAGTAGAAGAGGGATCATATTTTTCTTTCTGTTTTTAAATTGTATTTCCTAGAGGGTAATTGTCAACCTAGCTATTGCAGATCCTATTGTCAACTAATAAAATATGAATAATGTATGTACATATTGGTGATTGCAATATGAGTATTTTTAACTGTGTTGAAAATTCAGACTGCTTTATTAATACTTATTTTGTTTTCACTGTTATTTAAATTAATATTATGTAGTAAGACAAATATAATAGCAACTGGGAATTTTACATCATGATTTAAAACCATGGGCAGAAATAACACATTAGTTTCTTTCATGAGTGGTACACTCCAAGCAAAAGTACCTCATGTCAGGTACCATGAAGTCCACCAGTATGAAGTAGGTAGAGTAGAAAAATCTTAGTTACCAAATGTAAGAGAAACACTAGAGTCAAACTGTATGTAGTCAATTCATTATTTTAAACATTAATAAAAAGGCATTTGAAAAGCTGGGCATGATGGTGCACACTTGTAATCCCAGCATTCAGGAGGCTGAGACCAGAGGATCATAGTTCACAGACAGCCTCAACTACTTAGTGAGGCCCTCTACAACTTAGTGAGACCCTGTTTCAAAATAAAGGAAAAATAGGGCAGGGGGTGTGGCTTAGAGGCCAAATGCTCCTGGGTTCCATCCCCAAACCCACAAAAAAAAAGGGCATTTGAGAAATGTTTGTGCCCTTAAATATTTATTTAACTATATCTATTATTGTGGGAAAACACTCGGCAGTTCTAATAAAAAAAAATTGTTTCTTAATTATTTATTCCCTTACCAGATCTTTCTGGATGACATTTCTAGTAAAGGTTACTAAAGTGCATTTAATCTGGAAAATGACAGTCTGAATTATATTTTAATTTTAAGTGTAAGAAAAGTAGGATTTATAGAAGCTAGAAAATTCAAGGGAAAGAAAAGTTTAAAAATCTTAATTATTTGAGATCAGGTTAATGAGATGTGGTAAAATTTGAAATAAGAGAAAATGTGAAAGAGGGCAAAGTACTTTTCCTCAGAAAATGGGATACATTAACTAGATGGAGGAAGAACTTAACATATATGTTGGAGTAGATTTTTTTCAGATCTATGTATTGTGTGTGATATAGAAGACAAATCAACTAGAATGCTTAATTCGCTATATATCTGACATCATAGATATAGTTCTTTCATCAACATAAAATTTTTGTTTACTTTCATTCTATTAATTTGGACTAGAATTCTACTCAATTAAAACTGATATTTTACGCCGGGCGTGGTGGCGCACGCTTGTAATCCCCGCGCTTGGGAGGCAGAGACAGGAGGATCGCGCAGGTTCGAAGCCAGCTGCGCGCACTGGCTTAAGAGACCCTGTTTCCAAATAAAAAATGTAAAAATAGGTCTGGGAGTGTAGCCCAGAGGTAGCAGGGCTTCCAGGAACCCCAGTACCACCAAAAAAAAAAAAAAAAACTGATATTTTACAATAAGACAATCTGCTTACAAATGTTGAATACTTTTATTATCTTAAACACAAAAGCTGGAAATTGCTTGTGAATGTTGGAATTGTTTGGAAATGATGAGTCTATTACTGATTTTAAAAAACTGTTTAGGCAACATTATTGAACTTTTTAATTTTATTGAGCAGGTACATCTTCAAATGAATCTAATCTACTTAAAATTACTCCACAAAAAAGAACTCGCAGAAAACTACTGCCTTCTCCCTTAAAGGCAAAACAGAAACCTATTCTGTGTGAAAGTGTGCAGCTCAATGATTCTCTCAGCAAAGAACTTCAGCCTATTGTGTATACTCCAGAAGACTGTAGAAGAACTTATCAAAATCCATCTCCATTGGCCTTAATAAAACCATCATCACATACTACAAATTTTCAGACCATTACTTCAAATATAAATAGTGAAAACTCTCTGAAAATGATGTATGAAGTAAATATCCCTCTTAAGAGTAAAACAGAATATGGACAGGAGGATTTGGACTCTGCATTTACTATATGTGAAGACACCAGGAGCTTGAAGAATAAATTACCTGAACAAGAATCACTATCAAACAACAAAAATATTTTCCAAAGGTACAAAAGAAAAGAATGTGAATTTTTTGGCTTATTATACCCCTTAAACTATTAGCTTTCTATTCTTCATTGGCTCTATGATAGGTTCAATCCATAGATCAGGTATGTCATCTTGCTTATAAAATAGTCTTTCATTTACATTAAACCTGAATTATCTTTCTAAGTAATCAACTAACAATAAAGTATTAGTCCACTAACAATAAAGTCTTAAACATGATGTCTTATGTTGGTTGACCATTCTTAAGCTAGAAGGGACCTTAAGATATGTTTAGTTTGTTCTTTACATTTCAAAGTTATACAATAAAAGCCATCACTGGGAGATTACTGTATTTGCTATTATTCATTAATGTCTTCATCAAAGAAACAAATTCCTACTCAGCTTACTCTGAAGTAGTCATACTTGTAAGGTATGGTTGATTCCTTGTCATCTAAGCGAACATTCATCTACATAATCACACTCAATCTAAATATGGGAAGAAAAATACCTCCACCTCTCTACTGCGGAGAATGTAGAAGTTTCTTAGTAGTATAAATAAGTAAACTTTTATTGATATAGGGGAATATTTTCCTTTATATATTAATATCAAATAGTTTTCTGATAATGGAATTATATATCCCTTTTTTCTCTTAATATGAAACAACCTTTTTTTTGTTCATTAATATATAGGCTTGACCCTTCTTCATTCACAACTAAGAATTCTATGCCTGTTTTAAGCACAGTACCATCCTACATGGCAATGACTACTGCTGCCAAAAGGAAACAGAAATTAACAAGGTATGATTAAACATAAACTGATTCAGTCTTTATATAAGATCATCTTTATACTTTTATTTCCTACAGCTCTTTCTTATTTCTTATAATTAGACTGTCAACTGATATTTACGTATACTTGTGGTAAATTGCTCTGTATGAGGAGTTGGATTTATGTTATTGAAGGGAGATCTTGATGAGGCCTAAGTATTTCACTTGATATTTACATAAAGAATTCAGTCTTCTAGATTATTAAAAATAATTGAAAAGTCTTCCAGCTTTCAAAATGTCACTTAATTTTTCATTTCTGGTGGCAGTTTTTTACTCATTTGTTATTTGTCATTTTAAACATTACTGTATTTCTTTCATCCCAGAATTATTTTAGTAGATTTTGATATATGACTAAAATAAAGTGAGGAGTATTTCTGGCTATGACAGTATAGTTTATTTTTTAACAATTTTTTTTATTGAACATAAATAGTATACATTTAAACTATATTTGGTGCCCTCTCCCCCCCAACCCCATTTTCCCTTCCCCCCTCCCACCAATGGTTGACCAGGTTAACCATGTCATGTTCATAATTTTACGCATGTTCAGATGTAGACCCTCATTAATCAAGATCAGCCTTCCTCCTCTCCTATCTTTCCATTCAAGCTTTGCTGATATTTCCCCTCCATTATCTGGAGTCCCACTGGTATCCTCTGTGTTTCCTAGTATGACAGTGTAGTTTATGTCAAACCAAATTGAACCCATCAAAGGCAATTACAACTGCCTTAAAATTGTAAAAGTTAGATGAAGGACAACTAACAGCTGATTAAAGGCATTGGAGAACAACCAAGGGAACAAGGAAAAAGGACAAATATATATAAAGAGACAACTTTCCCCTGCCTCTTTATTCCATTTACTACTTAACCAAATCATAGCATAAAGCATAGAGGCCTCACAGAAAATGGAATCTTAGAATTATTAGCAGTCTCATTGAGTAGGAAAACAAAATCATTCATTGAAGTTTTTACCCTCAAAGTTTTTCAAGTTCTAAAAAGAGGCCAAAATACCAAGCTGGAAAGTAGCTGCTGCTAAAGTATTAAGCACTTTTGACATTCTTATGGAGCTGGGACATAATAATTGGAGTTCAGTGACCATAATAAAAAAGAGTGCCAATTAAGCACACTAAATTTTTTTAATTTGAAATCCTTGATTAGCTAGAAATAGAATAAATAGAAGTAGACTAGAAACAGACCAGTTCAATCTTTGGATCAAAATGATCTATCTCTACTTTGCCTGCTTACCAAAAGAAAATTTAACATCTCCAAAATACTATCCAGAGCCTCTACAGTTTTTTTTTTTTTTTTTAAATTGGTGCATTGTAGTCATACATCTTAATGGAGTACAAGATGGTAGAAACATACATTTACAAATCACCCAATTAGCTCTTACCCAGTTCCTACCCCATTCCCTCCCCCCTTCTTATGGTTGGCTTAGTGATTGACTTTGATATATTTGTGTACAGTTTTAATATATAATGTTTGCCATTTAAACACAAATAATAATAACTATATACCAGGAGATATAACCAAATGACTAAAAATCAAGAGAAAGGGAAAAATTAGAGAAAAAATGATGCAGAGATTGAGATTATTAGATAAGAATTTACGTTTTATATAATATTACATAAAAATTTCAACAAAGTAGATGAGGAAGAAAACTTGCCAAAGAACTGGATTTTCTTAAAATGAATGAAATAGATATTCTAGAACTTAAAAGATAGAATTTGCTGAAATCAGTAACTCAAAAACTCCACAACAAAAATTAGCTAGAAGGTAGATGAATAGAAAAATGTCCAAACTGATACATTGGTGGATAAAAGGGTGGAAAATATAGAAAAGAGTAAAGAGACATGTGGAATATCATTTAGAAGATCTGAGTATGTGTTTGAGTCTCAGAAAGAAACAGGAAAGAATGAGTAAAAACGTTATTTGAAGAGATGGGATGATAGCTAGTAATTTTCTAAAATTAACAAAATATTTAATTACAGATTTGTGAAATGCTGCAAACCACAAGCAGAAACAATACATATAATACATATCTAAATATAACTAAAACCCAAAGGTAGAATACTAAGTTATATGAAATGAAGTTCATTTTTTATATCCTAAAAATTGAGTACACTACAAAATATACTGAATAAATATAAAATGAATTTGATTGTTCTCTTTATGAGGAGAAAAGTGTTAAGATCTTAAAATAATTTTTTTTTAATTTCTTCTTTTCCACCATGGACACATTGTCTTTTGGGCTAAAGGAAATAAATTTATAAATAACATATTTATTCACATTTCATAGAGTATACTCTCATAAGTGAATTAAGAGTCATTGTCCTTCCAAAGCAAAATAGAGCAGACCCTTGCAATGTGTAAATTTAAAATTCATAGATGATTTTTCCCTAAATGTTTTTGATAATTTGTAACATTTAAAAATGTATACATCGGGCGGGGTAGTGCACACTTGTAATCCCAGCATTTGGGAGGCTGAGATAGTAGGATCATGGTTCACCGACAGCCTGAGCTACTTATGAGGTCCTTTGCAACTCAGTGAGACACTATTTCAAAATAAAGAATAAAAATTTGGGGATATAGCTCGAAGGTAGAATGTCCACCCCTTGGTTTCATCTCCAGTAATACACACAAAAATAAATAAATAAGTAAGTAAATAAATAAATAAATAGATACAACAGTCCTCCCTTTACCTGTGACTATACTTTCAGTAGCTTCACTTACCCATAGTCAACGAGTATATGAAAATATTAAATGGAAAATATCAGAAAATAACAACTTATAAGTTTCAGATTGCATACTATCTAGTACCATGATGAAATCTTGTGTTATCCCTCTCTGTTCCACTTTATGTATTAGCCTTTTATCCAGCATATCCAAACTGTATACACTTCCCTCCTGTTAGCCACTTAGTAGCTGCCTTGGTTATCTGATCAGCTGTCTTTTTATTGTATTTGTTCAAGTAACCCTAATTTAACTTATTTTACTTAACAGTTGTCTAGAAGTAAAAGAGTAGTGATGCTAGCAATTCAGATGTGCCAAATATAGTCTATAAATTGTTTCCTTTAAGCCAGGTGTGATGGTGCACACTTGTAATCCCTACACTTGGGAGGCAGAGACAGGAGGATTGTGCAGGTTCGAAGCCAGCCTCACTGGCCTGTTTCCAAATTTTAAAAAAAAAAGTATAAAATAGGTCTGGGAGTGTAGAAGGGTTTCCAGGAACCCCAGTACCACCAAAAAAAAAAAAAAATTGCTTCCTTTTTAAAGAAAAGGCGAAAGTATATCATAGGTACATAGGAAAGAGGCAGGGAATGCAAAAAAAAAAAAAAAAACCAGCATATATTGGGTATGATATAATCCATGATCTCCTGGCAGTCTTGAATCAATAGTCTGTAACTGAGGAGGGACTACTGTGCGCCTCTGAGGCACAAATTTGAACTGTTCAATTACTCTGGCTAATATACTGGAGTCAGTCACTTCATGCATAAGCATAACTACCATCACCTATTTCATCCACTTTATCATTAATTTCTATTGTATCAATTTTATCATTTATTCCATTAATTAACATTGACTTTTCTAGTTCTTTACCAGTAGCATGCTCTGTTCTATTTACTAAAATGTGACAGAGATATAGCAAAGAACAATCTTAAAATATAAACATACTCATTGTTACCAAGTCACATAATCTTTAAGAAATGTCCACATATGGTGAACTGTGTATTTAGAGTAGTTTTAGGTTAAATGACATCCACATGAGCAAGTAATATTGTGAAATAATATTACAGGACATGTAAAGAAAGTAACTTGATTTTTCATAGCCTATTAATTACTCTATTACATTCCCTCTGGTACCAATAATTAGATCCTGCCATTAACTAAGGTTAAAAGAGATTAATGCTAGAAATGTACATAATTACTTTTTTATCTTTTCTTTCCCCAATTAAAGCTACATGAGCTTTTGAGAGTAATAAACTGGTATTTTCCACTTAGCAGTTTATGTACATATTTATGTGTATATATGTTCTAATACATTTCATAAAAGAAAGAAATATCCATTTTTATTTCCCTAATTTATTTTACATCAGGCACTCTGAAAGAAATTAATAGAGTCCAGGATGCACTGTAATGTTCCAAAACCTAACAAATTGAATTTTTTTCTTACTACTTAAGTTGGTAATATTAGATTTTTTTAAGCTTAGATTTTTTTCTTACTACTTAAGTTGGTAATATTAGATTTTTTTAAGCTTAGTGTTTAATATCACTGGAACAGACCTTTTTGGCTAAATGAATCAGCCTAGCAAATATATACATATATATGTACTACATATATTAGTTTTTTTATAAAATATATTAATCAGTTTGGGGGATTTTACTTACTTTGTATTTATTTAGTTGTTTTTTCTTGTTCCCACAGTCTTCATATCCAAAATGGTCTTACATTCGCTATACATTATTTGTTTGCTTAAAAAGATATCTGGAAGCTGGGCATGGTGGCACATGCTTGTAACCCCAGCATGTGGAAGGACTAGACAGGAGGATTGCAGTTTGCAGACAGCCTCAGCTACTTAATGAGGCCCTTTGCAACTCAATGAGACTCTGTTTCAAAATAAAGAATAAAAAATAGGGCTGGGGTATAGCTCAGAGGTAGAATGCCCCTGGCTTCCATCCCCAGTACTGCATAAAAATTTAAGAAAATTTAAAAAAAATCTAGTGCTTCCAACTAGAAATAATTTCACCTGAAAGAGTATGAGATGTATTGCATTTTAATAGAACCATTCCACATATGTGGGAGAGAAGATAATTTTAAACTTTTATTAATAGTTAATGAAAGTGACAGCTCTGATATAAATTATAAAGGAAAACATCTTTTATCAAAAGTAACCAACAACATTGATCTTTATACTAGAAACAAAATCAAAACGAATGTTTAATATTCAAAACAGAATCATAGTAACTTAATTTATTTGGCACCACTTAGGAAAGAAAAAATTCTACAATTGAAATTGTTTACTTCTATAACACTAGTGTTTTATTGTAGCCATTTTGGTCAGGTATTGTTTGCATTTTTTAACAGAGTAGGTATAATCACCATGAGCAGTATAATCATTTCTTTTGAGAGCACTAGAAAATTGAGTTGTTTTTCTCTACATTCAGTGTGCTCAAAACCCTGGCAATTTTTTTTTATCATAAAAAATTGGCATTTCTGATTATTTTCATTGAGTATACAGCCAACCCATCTTCTCCCTGTTCTACATACACCCACACCAATTTACCACGATTGGAATTGCCAGAAGAGCAAGTTGTTACCATTGAAAGGAAAGCTCCCAACCAGATTGTTAGTTTGTAAAATGGTGTATTGTATCTTTATTAGCCCATATTTCCCCAAATTGAGCATATTTAAATCAGTATAGAAGGAGGGTCTTCAACCTCAACTGAACTTTCAGGACTACTTGTTACAATTAAATTCTCTTTAAGTCTATGAATGATTGCTCCCGCCCCATCCTCATTGTTTGTCCATTGTATAAGTCTTTTTCATTGCAAGGATTGTTTGTGCTTTGCTTTTTTGCATATTCTATTACATAAGACTATAGTATGTGTTTAATAATACGGCAACTCAGATTGAGTTAGAATTTGGCCCATTAACAATGTCAAATTTGTTAGATTTTTGAAGATGGAACAAATGAAAATAGGTCATTTTTTTGTTTCTATAATTATAATCCATTACAGTCTTTAATTTTATCTTAATCTAACATATTTTGATTTTAAAATAATCTGTTGTTTACATTCTTCTAATTAGTTTTCTTCAAATTGGTAAAAATAGAGCTTAATTTTTCACCCCTTTTGACAATGTACTACTTATCTCTATACTTTAAATAGCAGTGCTCACTTATATTTTAGCAAAATGCCTTGTAAATATTTGACTACAGAAGTGTTATATACACCTACAGTCGTAATATCCAACTTAAAAAACATTAAAATCACACATGACTACATTTCTATATACACCAAAAAGGTATTGCGTGCCTCTAATTACTTCTCTGTGACATTGCAACTTAGTATTTCCATGTTTGATTTCATTTTATTTATCATTGTTTTATGTAGAACATAAATTAGAACTTAATAAAAACATATGCTTAAATAAAATAAAAACTTTTCTTCTCAAGTTCAACATCAAGTTCTCTAAGTGCTGAAGAAAATCATGGATTTGCCAAACGCATTAAACGAGATACTTCAAATGATAAGCTTTCACAAGAAAACAGACCAACACTAGGTATGTTTCTACTCTTAATTTACTATTTAATGACATGATTGACATACATATAGTACTTTCATCTTTAATGGTGTTTTCATTAAAATCTCCTTTTATTCTTTTATTTGGTACTGGGGATTAAACCCAGAGACATTTTGTTTCCAATGTATACCTTCAGCCCTTGTTTGTGTGTCTTGTTTTTTGAAATGAGGTATCACTAAATTGCTGAGGCTAAAATCCTCCTGACTCAGCCTACCAATGACTGGGATTAGAGGTATGCACCACTGTGCCTGGCTTGAAATTTTCTTTCATGTACTACTTATCACATTATGTGGTATAGAACATATTATGAACTCATGTATTACAGATAAGAAAACTTAAGATACAATGTAAAGCACTTATACAATATCACACTGATTTTTGTTTCTTTAGTACTAGGGATTGAACCCAGAGGCATTCTACCCCCATATTATACCCCCAGCCCGATTTTATATTTTATTTGTAAACAGGGTCTCACTAAATTGCAGAGGGCTTCACTAAGTTGCTGAGCTTACTTCAAACCTGCCATCCTCCTGTCTCAGCCTCCCGAGTATTAATAAGTGTATCTTTTAATAACATATTAAGTGGAAGTTTTAGTGTTTTTGTAGTTTGGGAGGTTTTGTTTGGTTGGTTTCAATTTTTGGTGCTGGGGGTGAACTTGGGGTATTCTACCTCAGCTAGATTCCCAGTCCTATGTTACTTTTTATTTTGAAACCAGGTCTTGGTAAGTTACAGAGACTAGCCTTGAATCTGTGTCCTCCTGTTTCAGTCTCCCAAGTACCGGGATAAGGCCATATCAACACACCCACCTAATTAAATACATTTTTGTTTTTCTGATCTGCCTTTTTTGTTTGTTTGGTTTTTGTTTTTGTTTTTTGGTGGTACTGCGGGTGAAACCCAGGGGCTTTCTACCACCGGACTATACTCCCAGACCTATTTTATAATTTTTATTTGGAAACAGGGTCTCACTAAGTTGCTGAGAGCCTCATTCAATAGATGAGGCTGGCTTTGAACCTGTGCGATCCTCCTGTCTCGGCCTCCCAAGCATGGGGATTACAAGCGTGCACCACCACTCCCAGCAACTAAATACATTTTATAAATGAAATATATCACCTTGAAATTTGTCTCTTAGTCTATTCACTCTTAATAATTTAACCTCTGTCGCTTTTGTAGTTACTGTACAGATTCCAGTTTGTATCTAGTTATAATCAAATTGTAATTCACTTTGACAAGTTGAAAAAGATACTAATGAAGAGGTTACATTCTCTCAACTACATATGGTAGTGGAATGAGTCTGTGGTAAAGAAAGCCCTTCTGTTGAACTAAACATATCATGCCAACCAGTTTCTAGATCATGATGTCCAGATCTCTGTCTGACACTGCAATTCCTAAGACTTTTTTCAAAAAGTATTTACTTACTGAGCATTCACCTGGTGCTAGGTCCTGTAATGAAAACAAAGATAAAAAAAGACCCAATTTGGTTTCTTCCCTAAAGAAACTTATAGCACTTGGAGTTTAAAGGAGTCTTATGAAATAATGTTTCTATGACTATCATGAAAACTTACTTTTTTCTGTTACTCTAACTAGAGTAATATAAAATTTCTCAGAACCTTAGACAAACTATATTGTTAAATGCTTACTTCTGTTGTAACAACATTTTGTTAAGTATAGAATCATTGTGAAGCATGATGCAGAACCAGAATAGTGGAGATAGATGAATAGATAGATAGATAGATAGATAGATAGATAGATAGATAGATAGATAGATAGATAGATATTGGCATTAAAAAAGGGGAGCTGAAATTAAAAAGGGGGAGCTGAAGAATCTGGATCAGACTATTAAGAAGTACTACATGCAAAATGCAAAAATATAGAAATTTTAAAACTATGGAAATAATCAAAGAACAAAACAATTGATTATATAAGAAAGAAAGGGAACAAATGCTTATAAATAAAGTATTTCATCAGTGAGAAAGTGAATGTTAGTTTGTTCACTGACATCAGTTGATATAAGTTAAATTAATGGCATCCTTTTATTTTTTTTCTAGGGTACAAAAGAAACATCTATAAAACAAATTCAAGCATGAGTAGAAAATTTGGAAGAAATATTTCAAAAGGAAACTTAAGATAAGTTGCTTCAAAATTAAGAGAAATGGATTGATCAAAAATCCTTTTAAAAGTGTTTCCCAGCATCCTTTCAGAAATGTATGTGAAATCTTCGAAAGAAGACCATCTAACTAGTTGTTTACCCAAATATCTTCATCAAACAAAAAAGTGAAAGTTTTTGCTTTCTTATATTGTGTTTTAAGTAAATATGAAATTTCAACAGAAAGAGTAGATTTTAAGTTTCTAAAGTATTTTTTTACTTTTTAAAATTTCTAAATAAGTATGGTGACAGTTTAGTTCTAATATGCTACAAGTTGATTAAGACTTTTTAGAAAACAATAGTGAGTTAAATTGCCCTTATTGTTTTTTGAAAATAAGAAAAACTTTGAAAGTAATAAGATTATGGTCCAAAATGTATTTCATCTTCTATTATGTCTTCATGCATTATTTTATGCATTCATCTAAAATACTTTGATGTACAAATGTAGATATATATGTGCTAATAAAGTTGTAAATATTATTTAAATGGCTGTCATGAATTAAATATTTGGTTTTGTTGGTACTTGATATAATAAAGATGTAGATTTTAAGCTGTTTACTTTTCCTATTGCATTACTACCCTTTATATATTCTAAGTCATGGATTCCCAAAATGGTGGGGAAGGTACACTGGAACAAAATACAGGTACATAAAACAATAGAAATTTGTTTCTGCCTCTTTCTATTATTTGCTTTGAAATGGTAGATTCTCAGGACTATGCAGAGTAATTTTTCTTTTTTCTGAAAAGGGGATGATAAGCCAGACATGTTTGGGACTCTGAAAAAAAAAAAAAAAACAGCGTGAAGAATCCTCAGAAGAATGGGAAGAAACTTACCGTATGATCCAGCAACACCACTTCTGGGTATCTACCCAAAACAATGGAAACCAAACTAATGCATATGTATCTATATTCATAGCCACACAATTCACAATTGCCAAATTATGGAACCAGCCAAGATGTCTATCAACAGATGAATGGATATATACATAATGAAATTTTACTCAGCCATAAAGAACAGAATTATATCATTTTCAGGGAAGTGGATGGAACTAGAACATTATGCCAAGTGAGATTATCTAGCCAGGCACAAAAAGTGAAAAACTGGATACTCTTCCTAATATGCAGAAGCTAGGGAGAAAATGAACCATAGGAGAAACTCTAGAAGGAGAAACCACAGATGAGCAGATAAGGTGATATAAAAGAGAGATGGAAGGAAATGAGGGAAATTCCCTAATGTACATGATGTACATTCACAAATATGTCAATCACTAAGCCAAACATGAGAAGGAGGGAATAGGGTGGGAATTGAGGGGCTAAATGAGTGATGTGTGCATGTATGCCTCTACCATCTTATACCTCATTAAGATGGAGCCCATTATATGACTACAATGCACCAATAAAAAATAATATAAATAAAATATGAAATATATAGATTTATGTTCTAGATTAGATCAAGAACCAAGTCTAAAAATAAACCATAACTTTCTTATTAGTAATGAGAAAATACTTACATCATTGCTGCTGTAGGAAATCCAGGAGCTGTAACATAATTATGTAACTTTGTTCACCTGCTTTGTTTGGTCTGCTTTTCTGCTGAATACAACAAATATTTGGTTAAATGCACTTTTGACTTCACATAGAGTAAGTACCCTCACAACAAAGCAAATAACTACAATAGCTAATTGAGACATTCTAAGCTCTTGTAGTTGTTCAGGTTTTTTCTGTTTAAAACCTTGAAAAAATCTGAGAATAATCTTCACAGTTCCTTACAACTCTGACAGTGGTAATTCCATATTCATAGAAATATATTCAGGATCTTCTATACAGAAAATCATTAATTTGGGGGTGTTTGGTCCTTTTGTCATTAGATTTTCGATTGTGTTGCCTTAATGCTTAACTATTGTTTCCACCTCTTTATTATGCCTTTCACTCTATTGTAGGTGATTGTGTACATAAAAAGATCTTGTAACACATTCTAATGAATAGCTGACAATCATACCTCATGGTTCACCTCATACCATAGGTGTGAATGTGATTTTCTTATATGCCATTTTTTGTCATCTACACATTTTGCATCTATAAAAATAGTTATTTCACAATACAACCATGTTAAGGAAAAATTCAGGAAAATAAGTCATAATGACTGTAGAAATGCTGTTGAATATGTAGATAAAGAAGAAATATGTACATTTAAACTAGAAGAATGCTATTTACTACGTCAGCCTGAAAACATTTTTATATGAACTTTATGTAAAAAGTGGACCAATGAATTTTGTTTTGTGGGTTTTTTGGTTTTTTTTTTTTTTTTTTTTTTTGGTGGTACTGGGGTTCCTGGAAGCCCTTCTACCTCTGGGATACACTCCCATGGGCTACACTTGCAGACCTATTTTTTAAGTTTTTTATGTGGAAACAGGGTCTCTTAAGCCAGCGAGGCTGGCTCCGGACCAGAGCAATCTGCCTGTCTCCGCCCCGCAAGTGCAGGGATTACAAGCGTGAGCCACCTTGCCCGGCAACGCAATGAATTTTGACAAAGTAAACGCACCTATGTAACTAACACTCAGATCATGAAATAGAAAATTACCTACCTCAGAAGCTCTCTTTGATCCCTCTCCGCACACTACCTCCCCTATGGGAAAACATAATTTCTAACTGATTTTAACAAATCATTTATTTAAAAACAATGTTCTAAAAATTGATATACAACTCTATAACAAAGTTGTTTCCTCTCATTCCTACTAATCTCAAGCCCAGATGTAACAACTATTAATAATTGAGGTACCCGGCCAACTAATTTTTATTTGTAATTTAATTCTATATGCTTGGGGTTTTGTTTTGTTTTATAAAATCATGCTTTTTTATATTATTTTGCAGTTTGCATTTTATTAACATTTAAAATCATCATGGACATCTTTCTAAAATTTATTTAATATGAACTTTATAAATACCAACTAATAATAACTAAGTCCAATTATCAAAATTGTTCACAGTTGTATGGAACATTCAGTTTGTTTTGCTTTTTCTTTCTAATTTTTCTTCTTTTGTAAAGTTTTGTTTTGGGTTTGTTTTGTTTTGTTTTGTTTTGTTTTTGTGGTGGTGGTACTGGGGTTCCTGGAAGCCCTTCTACCTCCGGGCTACACTCCCAGACCTATTTTTATACTTTTTTTTATTTGGAAACAGGGTCTCTTAAACCAGCATGGCTGGCTTTGAACCTGCACGATCCTCCTGTCTCTGCCTCCCAAGCGCAGGGATTACAAGCTTGCGCCACCGCCTGGCTGTAAAGTATTTTCTAGGTTTTTTTGTTTGTTTTTGTTTTTTTTTTGTTTTTGGTGGTACTGGGGTTCCTGGAAACCCTTCTACCTCCAGGCTACACTCCCAGACCTATTTTATATTTTTATTTGGAAACAGGGTCTCAAGCTAGCGAGGCTGGCTTCAAACCACTGCGATCCTCCTGTCTCCGCCTCCCAAGTGTGGGGATTACAAGCGTGCACCACTATTCCCAGGTATATTATCGTTTTTATTACATAATTGCTTAGGAATTTCAAAATATATGGCCATTTTAAAATTTAATTAAAAATATTTTTCCCATTAAAAAACTAGTAATACCCCTAAGAACACAATTTGAACAATAATATTCTAGATTAATATGCTATAAAATTGGAATATTAGTAGAGTTAAAACAGGGATTTGATGGAGTATATTCAAGAGAATTACTTAACTGATTGAAATAACCACTTTGAATACATTAACGCTAATTCCACCAATCTTTCTCATTCATTTTTATTAAGATTACGTGTAACAAGTTTTTCTTTTTACAGAATAACTTTTATATCATGCATGTAATTATACATCATAATCAAGTTCAAAGTGAGAGACTCATACATGCAGACAGCACTTGGGTGTGCGTCCCTCCAGGTTCCATGCTGTTCCCTCTCCTTCCTCGTTCATAATATTGAAATTGGTATTGGTTTTTGTTGTTGTTGTTGTTGTTGTTGTTGTTGTTGTTTTTGCAGTACTAAGGATTGAACCCAGGATCATTCTACCTCTAAGCTACACCCTCAGCCCTATTTTTTATTCTTTATTTTGAAACAGTCTCACTAAGTTGTGGAAGGCCTCACTAAATAGCTGAAGCTGGCAGTGAACCTGTCTCAACCTCCCAAGTACTGGAATTACAAGGGTGTGCCACCATGACCAGCTGGTATTGATAATTTCACATATTTACATAGTATTTTTTGAACTGTTTCCTTCTTTAAGGTTCTGTTTTTCCCTCTCCAACTTCATTTCCAAATCCCCTACCACTATTCTACTGGAATCCCCATTTATCTGAAGTCACTTTTGTTTCTCAATTTCTCTTTAGCTTCCACATATGAGAGGAAACATATGGCTCTTTACTTTCTGAGACTGGCTGATCCCACTTAGGATAATATTCTGTATTTCTATTAATTTTCCTACAAATGACATGATTTTGTTCTTTATGACTGAATAAGATTCCACTGTCATATACCACATTTTCATTATCCATTTGTGTGTTGATGAACATCAGAGTTGATTCCATAATCTTGCTATGGTTAATTGTGCTATATGATTGTATCACTATAGTATTCTAACTTCAATTCCTTTGGGAAAATGCCAAGGAATGGTATGGTTGGATCATACAGTGCTTCCATTCCTAGACTTTTGAGGAACCTCCATACTGATCTCCAAAGTTGTCATACTAATTTACAATTTCTCAACAGTGTATAAGAGTTTTTATTTCCTTTCCCCAATCCTCACCAACATTTATTATTGTTCATATGCATCATGTTTGTCTTCATAATTGGAGTTAAATGGGATCTCAGGGAAGCTTAGACTTGCATTTCCCTAGTTACTAATAATGTTGAACATGTTTTCATGTTTCTTGGCCGTTTGTATGTCTTCTTTAGTGAAGTGTCTATTCAGTTCAATTGCCATTTTGGGGTTGTTTTTAGTGTTGATTTTTTTAAGTTCTTTGTATAGTCTCTGTATTAGTCCTCTATCAGAAAAGTAGCTAGCTGTCAAAGGTTTTCTTCACTCTGTAGGATCTCTGTCTCTCCCTAGACTCTTGATTGTTTTTGTCGCACACAAGCTTTTTACTCAAACACCAACTCATTTTTATTCTCATTTTTTATTTCTTGGGGGTGTTATTAAGGAAGCCCCTACCAGGCCCTATACATTGGAGAGTTGGTCCTATGCCATCGTCCAGTAATCTTCTAGTAATTGCAAAGTCTATGGTCCAATTTCTAGGTATTTGATACATCTTGAGTTGACTCTTGTGCAAGCGGAGAAATTAGAGCCTAATTCCATTTTTCTACATGTGGAAAACCAGTCCCCACCCCTTCACCATTTGTTGAAAATGATGTCTTTTCTCCAGCATATGTTTTTAACACTTGTGTTCAAAAATCAACTGGCTATAAGAATATAACAGACTGGGAAATGTATAAAAAACAGACAATTCCTCATAGTCGAGAGGCTGGAAGGCAAGAATCAAGGCTTTTGCATTTGATAGGGAATTTCTTGATTCATTATCCCTTAGCAGAAGGCCAAAAGTGGGAGAAAGAAACTCTTATAAGGCCAAACTGGGCCTCTTATAGGGAAGGACTAATACCCTATCAATGGTATTAGTCCACTCCTGAGTGCAGAACCCTAGAGGCCTGTTCATGTTTCATTGGGTCCTAACTCCCAACAGTGCACTGAGGATTACATTTCTAAAAGATGCTTTTGGGGGACACATTCAAAACATTTTAAGTCCACACCAAGTGTCATGCACAACAGCTCTGCTATAACATGCCTATGTACTCCTAAAACTCAGGATGTTGATTCAGTCATGCAAAGAAATTACAGATTTATTAAGGAAATGGGGTAGTTGCACAAAAAGTTTTGTCACAGACATTAAAAACAAAATAGCCACCTAATAAAAACAGTATTCCAATTTTACACAAATTAAATGTTTAGAAAATGTGTTAAAAGCTACAATGAGTATTTTTCCTTGAAAAAGAACCAAAGATTGTGCAAACAGATACTGAAGAGTTGCATCTTGTAAATTTCTGGGAAGTGATGGAAGATAATTTTAAATCAGATCAAAATGTATAACACCACCAGTAACTGGCTCACTGTCATTAAATGGTTCACGTGTATCAGGAAGCCCAGCTCAGCTATAACCCATTCATCTGTTGATGGATATTTTAGCTGCTTCCATAGTTTAGCAATTATAAATTATGTGGCTATGAACATAAACATGCATGCATAAGTTTGGTAGTTTGGTTTCCATTCTTTTGGGTAGATAACCAAAAGTGATATTGCTTAAACATATGGAAGGTTCCTTTTGATTCTTCTGAGGATCCTCCATACTGTTTTCCAAAGTGGTTGCACTAATTTTTATTTTATTTTTTATTTTATTTTATTTTATTTATGTATTTATTTATTTATTTTATGTGTGGTAGTAAGGATGGAACCCGGGGGCATTCTACTTCCGAGCCACACCCCCAGCCCTATATTTTTTTTATTTTTTTGAAACAGGGTTTCACTGAGTTGCAAAAGGCCTCACTAAGTAGCTGAAGCTGTCCACAACCGTAATCCTCCTGTATCAGCCTCTCAAATGCTGGAATTACAAGCATGCACCACCACACCCAGCTTCAAGGTAGTTTTGATTTGCATCTCTCTTATTGCTAATGATTTTGGAAAACTTTTTCATACATTTTTTTTGCCATTTGAATTCTTTTTAGAAAGTCTATTTAGTTTACTTTCCCATTTTTGATTGGGCTTTTTTCTTAGTGGTAAGTTTCTTGAGTTCTCTGTATATCCTAGATATTATTCCTCTATTAAAGAAATAGTTGGCAAAATTTTTCTCCCATTCTGTCAGCTCTCTGTTGAGATTCTTGCTGTTTTCCTTTGCTGTACAGAAGCTCTTCAGTTTCATGCAATCCTACGTATTGATCCTCCTTTTAATTTTTGTGCCTTTGGGATATTGTTGAGAAATTTTTTACCTTTGCCTGTGTGTTGAAATGTTGAACCTATGCCCTCTACAAGGAGCTTCCAGGTCTCTTGGAATCAAAGACTTGATTCCAACTCTTTGCACTTGGTCTCCAGACTTTCCAAGACCCTGAGCCTATGTCTCTTCCTGCCTTCATAGGTGGTGGGTGCCACTGGGACCAATCCCAGTTTATCAATAGAAATTTACATTCTCCACAACTAGGACTGGGTTGGTCTGACTTCTCCCTGGTCCCAATGATTGGTTGATCTGTGGTGATCCCCAGAGACCCTACTAGGGCTCTGCACCCTGAGTACTGTAGGCCTTTTTGCCTGATTGGTCCTGGGGGCTATCTGTTCATCATCTGTGTCTCTACTGTGTCTGACAGCAACTCAAGCCCCACCTTCACCAGGGTGAACTGCAAAGTCTCAGACCCTGTGAGTCTATTGCTCACCGCAAGAGTTCATGTGACAAAGCCGGGCAGTATAACTTGAAGATAGCTGGTTTACTTATTGTTGTAGAGCACTGCTCTGGCTCTCTGGAGAACACAGTGAGTTTGGCCACCACTGTTTAAGGTCTAGTCAGGCTTCTAGGCAGTATTATCTCTGTGGAACAGAGCCTGTAATGAAAAGCCAACTGCTTACAATTCCAATGAGCTATAGCCACTTACTTCACATCAAGTTGTTGGCTTTTTTGCTGGAGGTCTCTAGAGGCTGCAGTTCCGGCAGTCTTGATTAGGTTATGCAAGATTGTGATGCCACAGGTTCCACAATGACCACAGCTGGAGGTGGCCAGCATACCTTTCTGTCCTCAGTTCTGTCTTTTATCTTTATTTCCACTGCCTTTCAATTTTTTGTTGCATTGCTCAATTTTTTGAGGGTTTTCTCTTGTCAAGATGTTCTTTTTATAATCATAGAGATCTAGTATTAGCAAGACTAAGATGTGCTGATTCCCTCAGTCACTATCTTTCTGGAAATCCCCTCATTCACAATTATAAAACTAAAGATTTTTAAAAATATGTTATTTGAGCCAGGCATGGTGGCACACACTTGTAATCTCAGGATTTGGGAGGCTGATACAGGAGGATTATGCAGGTTCAAAGCCAGCCTCAAGTGCTTAGTAAGGCCCTTTGCAACTCAGTGAGACCCTCTTTGAAAAATAAAGAATAAAAATTAGGGTTGGAGGTGTTGCTCAAAGGCAAAATGCCCCTGGGTTCCATCCCCAGTACCTCAAAAAATAAATAAGTTATTTGTAATTTCTTAGTAGTAAAACCTAATTTCTACTAATGTGAGACCATGAAAAGTCTTTATCCTACTTTGTGTGAACATTTAAAGTCTTTGTTGCAAAAATGTTAATGTTCATTTATGGGCTGATGCCTCAGAAGTCACCTGGGGTATTACGTAAATACATATATATGCCTCTATTGCCTTCCTAAAGCAAAAATGTTTGAATTTTAAAATGTGTAAGCCATAAGGGTTTTAGATGATAGTCTATAAATAACATTTATTTTTCTCATTAAACAGATGCTTAGAATAGTTAAATAATTTGTCAAAGATACCACAACTAGACAGTGGCAAAGTTGAGATTTGGAACTAAGGTTAATATAAATGGTTGCTGTTACCACAATTAATGTACTTCTTCTGTCTACAGTGTGGATAACACTGCTTATGTATAACTATACAAAAGATAAAAAATAATTTCAAGTCACATGTTCACTGTGATGTGGTAATTAATTTGGGAGAAAGATCAATAATTGTTGGAAAATGTATACCTTTTTTTTTTTTTTTTTTTTTTTTTTGGTGGTACTGGGGTTCCTGGAAACCCTTCTACCTCTGAGCTACACTCCCAGACCTATTTTTTATATACATTTTAAATTCCTAAGCCAGGAAGGCTGGCTTTGAACCTGTGCAATCCTCCTGTCTCCACCTCCCAAGCGCGGGCATTACAAGCTTGTGCCACCACAGCCACCAGAAAATGTATACATTTTATAGTTACAAGTAAATTCTATTTGGCTCACAATGTTTATATCAAAAACAAAAACAATCTAAAGTATTGTTAGTAGATATAGAATACTTTTTATTGCTAAAGGCATTCACAAATCTGGTGATTCATTTTTCAAGGCCTTTTATTAGCTATAAAAAAAAAAAAGCCAGGCATGGTGGCACATGCCTGTAATCCCATTACTGACAAGGCTGATCACAGGTTCAAAAGCTAGTTTCAGCAACTTAGCAAAACCCTGTTTCAAAATTTTAAAAAGGTAAAGGTGGAGTGGAGGTTGTAACTCAAAGGTAAAATGCCCCTAGGTTCAATCCTCAGTACCAAAAAATATATGTATATATGTATGTATGCTTTTTGCTTATTTACAAGTTGCTTATGAATTGTTAGCAGCCATTTAAAGATATGTTACACTATTGCTAGTTTTACATTCTAGATTCCATATTTAAAATCTGAAGACAGAGCTTGGAAACTCATACACAATATAGTCTTGTGTTTCAGAAATCATCACAGGACAATATTTTTTAGTATATGTAGAGGACTAATTTTATCCCCCCAAAGGTGGTAGTTGATAGGGAGTTCACTTTTCTTGGAGAAAATATCATTTTACAGAGCACTTGAGCCTTACAAATGGCAAGTTCTGCATAACAGCCACTATAAAGACTAGTTTATCAAGCGAGGAGCTGAAAGATTAGAGAACTAGAAAGGTTATTGCTGAGCTATTTCTGCCTCATGTATCTGTCATATACATGTATGTAAAGGACTACAGTAATTTCTCATTTTTTACTAGCCACTTACAATGTAATGTTAGGAAACACATTTTACTACTCTTGGGACTATGTTTCTTATAGGCTTTTAGTTAACCCCTAAATTTTGCTAGTTGTTTTAGACTTTTCATTCAAAATGTAAGCCTGTATTTCTTATTATACTATAGCAATGTTCAAAATACAGGTTAGGTTAGGTATATATGTTCATGGAGTAGTTACTATGACATTTTAGTAGAACATCAGATAGGTTTTGTTTTGTCAGGCCCAGGTAACTCCAGTCTTTATACAAAAAAACTAAAATTTTTAGGTAAAATGATAAAAAGTTTAAAGAGGTTAAATTGAAGTTTAGGAAAAATATAGGCCCTTTAATGTTGACTTTGACATTTAAAAATTGACTTTCTATAAAGTTGAACCAATGGTTATGCTGTAGTCAACTGTGAGAATGCCAGCCTCCATTGCCACACCTTCATATTTAGAATAAAATAGGCCATGTCTGAATCTTTTCAGTATTTTTATTTTAATTTCTTTAGCTACTAGAGACATTAATTTTTTATCTTTATTGGTTATTCTTATTTTATTCCCTGTGGCTTTCATTCACTTTTAACTTGGAATTACAGCTTTATTTTCTTTTGAATTATGTGACAAAACATATTGAGGACATCATATTTGATCACCTTATACAACCTGGAAATTCACAAATTCTACTCATATATGTCACAAGATAGTTTAAGTTTTTATAACAAAATAAAAGCAGAAAAAAATACACATGTATTCACTCAAACTTGGAATATACCTTTTATATAGTCATAAAATCGACTCTGATAATTATCTATTAAATTTGGTGGGAACTAAGCTCCTTTTTCTGAGCTGGATTCACTTCAGGTCTCACTTCTTCTTTGGGAATTCTTCTTTTCCTTGGTGAAGACCTAACTGAGCTATCTCTGTGCTCCAACATCCTGATGTACAGGTTGGGGAGCATACATTGTATGTATGTGCATGCATGCTCCCTTGGCCTCTACCCCAGTGTTGGATATGCATGTTTCTTCATGGAACTGAGTAGATAAAGATTCCATGATCTAAACTTGAGAAGTGGAAGGAGAGTGGATCCTGTATGCTCTTAGAACTCTCATCCAGACCTTATATATGTATATTTTATGAATCAATTTAAAAATATATAACGGATCTTTTTTCCATATCTCTCGTAAAATTCTTACACATAAGCCAGATGGGATGTTGCATGCCTGTAAACTCAGTGACTCAGGAGGCTGATACAGGATTGCAAATTGTTAGTCTGGACAACGGACAACTTAGCCAGACCCTGTTTCAAAAAAAAAAAAAGCACTGGAGCCATAGCTTAGTGGTATAACACCCCTGGGTTCAATCCTCAGTACTAAAGAAAAAAGCTTACCTTTACTATTACCTCAAAAAGGTACTGTACCAGTATTGGAATGGCCTAGGAAGATTTGGGAAAGCTCTGATTATTAATATATTTCAAAAGAAAATAATTGGTATATTTCAAAATAATTGTGTCAAAACGGCAGCAGACATGGGTAAAGAAAGGACTTGGTTTCTGCCTAAAACAGGCAGCTATTCCAATGTAAATCAACCTAGCTCAAAGTATTTAACAAGTCAATAGAGGAGACCCAGGGCTTCCTCTTTCTACAGACAGATCTACATGATGATTTAGGGAGGAAGGGGCAGGGTTTGACCTTGCCCTTCATGAAAGGAGACATCTCACCACACCTTGCTAGGGTAGGTACCTTACAGGGTTAAAGGGAGGTACCTTACAGGGACGTTCACTACGTCAGAGTCATGCAAACAAGATGGAGATCATGGGTATAAAAGGCCAAGTCCACGTGTAAGTCCTTCGGTGTATTCATTTCGAGTCACCCCCTCATGCCATTTTGGCATGGAGCTGTATTTCTATTTTCTGTATTTCTACCTTTCTAATAAACTTCTTTAAATCTTCAGCAACAGTCCAAGCTATGCATATTTATTCTTAGCTTAGGACAAGAATCCATGGTTCTTTCTTGTGTTTGGGGTCGTTTTGGGTTTTGTTAGGGGTTGGGGGAAAGTGTGTCCGGGACCCTAGCAGGGGTTCCCAGGGAACTGCTTCCCCAAACCATAGTCTCCCAATCTGTAACAGGTACCACATTTAAAATATTTCCAAAATCAAGCTGAAATGTTTTTATTGTATTAAGATGACCACCACTTGAACTCATCTGTTCACATACATTCTCTACCTTCCAATTTTCAAATTTCTGAGTTTCTAAATTAAATCATTACTGGGGTGCAAGTGAACTAAAACTACATTATTTAACTCTACATGACTACATCTACTGAATACCTATCCTCAAATTTATATCTCAGCTTCAATATACGTCTATTATAATGAGTATTACTGCCCTTTTTTATTTTTATAGTACTGTAATGTATGTTTTTTAAATTACTATCTTTACCTATTTATCTTATAAAATTCCACTAATTTTCCTCACAATCACCATTCTTCCAATACACTAAAAGAAAAAAAGCCAGGAATTGGTGTAAGGAGGGCTCGTATTTTCCTAGCCATCACTAGAATGTGAGCAGCAAAGTCAGAAGAAAATAGAAGGTATAAAAAAAGAGATGCATGGTGGGAAAAGGTAGAAAACATTCATCTGTAATTACGATACCATAGGTCTGTGTTTCTTGACTACCTTTTGTGTTAACTTTTCCAAAATCAGTCTTTAATTCCAAGCTAATAAGTCTGCCAAAGTCATCTATTTGCTGTATTTTGATGAAGCCACCCTGAGACTTTGACGTTGGAATACAAGTCATTCAAGCAAGTGAGTGTTTATTTACTCTGTGAAAGGCTAAAAGTCTATGATCCTAACACCACTTTCAAAGCTTATAAAGAGACAGCCTTCTTAGTTACCTTGTCTGCTTTAAAGCAGTAATCAAAGACTAATATGCTCTTTGTGATAGCCAGCCAACTAGAAGTACTCTCTTAAATACTTTGATGGTGGGAGTGGAGGTGCTAGGGAATAGAACCCAGGGCTTCATGTATGTAAAGCACATTCTCTACTGCTGAGCTATATCTCCAATTCTCAGTGATCTTGACTCTTGAAGAAATACACCATATCTATTCCTCATAGAAAGATTTAAAAGACAAGCCTGGAGAACTAAGGGAACTAAAACTACACAAGTAAAATTTAGCACTTCTTTGTGATAAACATAGTACTTGGTGAATCCTTTAACAATGATTTTTCCTGGGAGGCAGCTTCCTCAAGTTTGTGAGTTTAATTTGGCAGGAGATATAATGAACTTTGGGATTTATTCAGTCATCATAACTCCCTAGATCAACTCATTATCCCTCCAAAAAAAAAAAAAAAGGAATTATGGATGACAATTTGTGATACTACTTATCTCTTGTAGGTATTAGGTAGATTTCATCATCTCTTTTTTCCCCTATTATTGGAAGTTAATTTTTAACCAAGGGTGGTGGGAAGTGATGGCTGTCAGAAATAGTTGGAACTCATTTCAAAATTCTCCATCTGTCAGTGGTTCGGTATCATTGCTCATAGACCCAAGATGATGCAGATGATTGCATAGAAATGACATTTTCAGGTGAAATGCATTTACAAAAGTAAATCAATTCCCAGCCATGACCTAATTGACCATTAGAAAGTCCCTCCATAACCATAAGTAGGTTGTAAATGGAAGATGAATACAATCATTCATTTGGCATGCACCAGATATAAAAACTTTTCTAGTTTTTTTCTCAAATTCAACTAATGCTCATTTAGAAATGCACACCCAAAAGAACTTGGTATTTAATTCTTTTATAAACTGTAAACACATCACAGTGATATTTGGATATCTTACAGACTTTGTCTGTAAACAGAAGTTGCTTCAAGGCATATTCCAGATACTTGCTGGTACAAAATTTTAGAAGCTTAACAAGTTCTTCAAATGAATGCCAATAATGTTTAAAATTTGGATGAAAAAAACCACATTTAGACAATGACTGTTATAAATGTTTCCTTTTAAGTGGCTATCATAAAGGGGTATGTTATAGAACACATTTGCAAGATAAACCCTGAATCATAGTAGCACCTTGAAATATATCTATATTATAAATGCATATTCAAATAAAAATGAAAGGTTTTTACCATATTCTATCATATTATCTAATGCCAGATGGAAATGTAACATAATATTGCATAACTTAGCATGACTCAGCAATGCAACCAGCTTGGATTTGGAATGTTTTTTCAATTGGAAGTGTCATTAGAAATAAAATTACTGGGATTGGGCAACCTGATCCTGAATAATCAGTTCTTCAGACTATCATATTGATGAAGCCAGTTATAACAGCATTACACACCTGTGGCAAAATTTACTTGTATTCAACATGTCTATTTACAAAAGAGTCAGAAATCCTCTCCATAGATGCACATTAAGAAGCATTTATAAATGGCAAAAATAGCAAAATAAATGAAAAGTATCATTGATGCAAACATGAAACACCTTAGATAAAAACAAAAAGCTGAGTATAAAAGTACACATTACAGCCGGGCATGGTGGTGCACACTTGTAGTCCCCGCACTTGGGAGGTAGAGACAGGATGGTGCAGGTTCGAAGTCAGCTACACTGGCTTAAGAGACCCTGTTTCTAAATAAAAAGTATAAAATAGGTCTGGGAGTGTAGCCTGGAGGTAGAAGGGTTTCCAGAAACCCCAGTACCACCAAAAAAAAAAAAAAAAAAAGTACACGTTATAAATACTCATGAGGCATTCACAGACATTAAAAAGTTAGATTTAGGATTTATTATAAGTGAAACTTGTATGCATAGGGTTTAGGAATGTCATTTATGTTGTTTTACTTAACTAAAATCAGCCAATAGTCTAATATTCTTATGTTAGTGTAGAGGTTAGCCAGAACTGGCTGATTTACATTTAAAAGGAATATATCAATAATTTCATATCCCATTGTATTTTTTCTATATGATATTCTGGGAGGACTGGGAGCTCTATAAAATACAAGATCACATTGCTTTTATTCACCTTTGTGTCCTAGCACCTAACACAGTGCCTGTTCCTGTTTGCTTATGCTAAAAAAAATCCAGTGGAAAGCCCTCATATAGTTTGTGTTGGCATTTCCCAGAGTGAATCAAACTGTTTAATCTAGAGGAACAAAATTCAAACTCTGTACAAATAGCACAGTGACTTTTTAACTAACAATAAAAAGTGACTTATTTCTTACAATAATATTTTAAAAATATGTTCTTACTCCTCCAGAGTGGCCTAGGTCGCATGTTCTCTGTCTCTCAGGTAGTGAGTGAGTCATGTAACTTGAGAGGGGTGTGCCATTTCCCCTCTGTGTGGGCAGAAGGCTATGTGGCTATGCCATTCTTGGAAAAGCTCTCATCTTAACCTTAAACATTAAGTCGTGTGTGTGTGTGTGTGTGTGTGTGTGTGTGTGTGTGTGTGTGTGTTTAAATGGTAACTTTTGTTGCAATAATCATATCTTAACATATCAGACTTTTCTTTTTTTATTTATTTATTTTTTATTGGTGCACTGTATTCATACATCATAGTGGGATACAAACTTTTGTAGACATACATGCACACATCGCCCAGTCAGCCCCCACCCGATCCCCACCCCATTCTCTCCCCATCCCTCCCTCCCATGCTTGGCTTAGTGGTTGACATCTAGTATTATAGCAATTTATCCAGAATTAAAAATGATAATCTCACATAACAGTTTCATTTGTCTGATACCCAGCTTTTGATGACTTAAAGATAACATTTCAATATTTCTTTTTACTTTCTTTCTTACCAGAGAATATATTTTCTATTTTTTTAGGTAAAACTATCATATATTTATATATTTATTTTTCAGAAAAAAAATCTATCCTAATATGGAATATGGACTCTAGATACCCAAAACGATCTTGAAAAAGAACAAAGCTAGAAGATATATATTTTCTAATTTCAAACCATATAAAGCTACAATAATTGAAACAGTGTAGTACTATTCTAAAGGCAGATATATAAACCCTTGGAGTTAAATAAAAGCCTAAAGCTAAATTCTTCCCTATATTGTCAAGTTATTTTTGACAAGGTTTCCATGAACATTTGGTGGTAGAAATAATATTCTTTTAACTAAATATTGTTGAAACATAATAATTACATGGAAAAGAATAAAGTTGGACCCTTACCTAATCCCATATGCAAATATTAACTCAAAATAGATAAAAGACCTAAATATAAATCTTAAGACTATAAACTTTTAGGAGAAAATCTGGGTCATAAAACCTCACAACATTGAAATTGGCAGTGATTTCTTGGATATGATTTCAATGGCACAGGCAACAGAAGAGTATACAAACTCCCTAAAAAATAAAAAACATATTGTATATCCAAAGACAATGTAAACAGAGTTAACAGTTACTAATAGAATGGGATAAAATATTTCCAAATGCTATATCTGAAGGTATATTAATATTCCAACTAGAAATCCTAAAAATTAACAATAAAGGCAAACAATACCATTTAGAGATAGGTAAAAGACTAACATAAGTAATGAATCTCCATAGATAACCAATCTTAGTTGACTGTTGGATGGAAACTCTTGTTTCTCTGGTTCTGGTGTGTGTTATCTATTTCTTCTTTGTAGTTAATCTCTTTGAGTATTTTCTCTAGTGCTGGTTTTGAAGACATAAATTCCTTCAGTTTCTGTTTGTAATGGAAGCTTCTTATTTCCCCATCTAATTTGATAGAAAGTTTTGCTGGGTAGGAAATTTTTGGCTGGAAGTTGTTTTCTTTCAGAGTTTGGAATATGTTACTCCAAGGCCTTCTGGCTCTCATGACTTGGTTTGGGAAGTCTGGAGTGATTCTAATTGGTTTGCCTCTGAATATCAGTTGGCCCTTTGTTTTTGTTGCCTTTAAGATTCTCTGCTTGGCTTCCACATTGGTCATTTTGACAATTATGTGGCGTGGGGATCCTCTTCTCCGATCCTGTCTAAAGGGAGTTCTATAAGTTTCCTGGATCTGTGTATCAACCTCTTGCTCTATGTTTGGAAAATTTTCTGCTATTACTTCCTTGAAGAGATTGTTGATCCCTTTGTTATCACTTTCTTTTCCCTCCTCTATTCCAATTATTCTTAGGTTAGCTCTCTTAAAATGGGCCCATATTTCTTCAATATCAGATTCCTGCTGTCAGATATTTTTTCCTTGATTAGAAACTATGCGTTCATTTTTGGAATGATCATCTTCTAAGAGCGAGATTCTGTTCTCCATGTGGTCTAATCGGTTGTTTGTGCTTTGAATTGAGGCCTTTACTTCATTAATTGCATCCTTTATCTCTTTTTGGCTCTCTCTGAGTTCTTTTCGAAGCACCTCTATTATTTCTACAGTTATTTTCCTGTTTGATCTTCTAGAAATCTCTGATTTTCTGTTTTATCGGGTTCTGATGTTGTGGGCTTGTGGGCATTCACTGCTCCAGTATTATTCCTCTTTCCCATGATTTCGGAAGTTTGTGCCTTCTCTGGGTTCTTCCCTTGGGTCACTATGACTTCACTTAAGGTGTTCTGGATCTCGAGTCAGTAGTATCTCAGACCCCACTACTCCTTTACTGGGTTGTATCTCAGAGTCTTCGACCCAGCGAGTCGATAGAGGCTGCTTTAGACTATGGGGGGTGCCAGGTTGCGCGTTCTCCTATGGTGTGATATCTCTGCCACCGCCACTCCCCCACTGGGTCAAGTCCCAGGGAGTACAGTACTGGGATTTCTCCTCTGTGGCCCGCAATTTGACTCACTGTTCTTGAGTATGCAGATGTAGCTGTACTGGATTCAGTGAATTCTCTGCTGCTGCCACCGGTGGCAATATGGCGCCGCTGCTACGCCCTCGGCCGTGAGGCTGGTGTATTTCTTCTTGGTTTTGATTTCCACCTTGAATCCCTGCGGCGTGTGCTGAGCTCAGCCACTGGGAGCTTTAGATTTTACCTGCGGCGAGAAATCCTGCCTGGCTGTTCTGCAGCGGCTCACCTTGGCTTGCTGTAGCCGTCCGGTGAACTTGCCGCTGCCGCTGGCAGTATGGCGCTGCTGTCGCGTCCTCGGGCTTGAGGCCCGTGTATCTCCTCTGTGGCTCTGAGCTCTGTTCTCAGTCAGCTTTCTCTCTGGAGCCTGGTAATTTTTTTGTTTCTCTGGTGATTGTGTTTTCTGGCTATGAAAGGCGCTGATTTTGTGGTAATGAAGATTGGTTGTTAGCGGGGCTCTTGAGCCCTGCTTTTCTCGGTTGCCATCTTCCCGGAAGTCCCATATCAGACTTTTCTATAATGTCAGATTATAAAATAATCACCCAGAGTTATAACTGTAATTGTTTACAGGATATTTTTAGCTAAAAGTGAAGAATTTCTCTTGCTGAATTAGAACTCATTTAACACATCTAGTAGGCAGCTTTAATTAAACCTGTATAAATTTACCCTGACAATATATTTTAAAATTGAGGTTCTTTACTAAGTCTCATTTTACAACACCTATTTACTCATAGAAGAAAAAAATAATTTTGTACATAAATAAAATGTTTTGTTTTTATAAGTAAAAGTCCAGTGAAATTACTATTATCTCTAATAGTCCTATATAAACTCAATCAGAACTGAGGAACTGGAATGCACTGGTCATTTGAATTTGGGGTTTAATAAAACCACAACAATCTTAAAGTTTTTTTTAATATAAAGTCTTTATTTTGAGCCTATAAAAGGAACTCCTTCATATTCTTCTCTGAAGGAAACTCCCTGTCTCTAAACACTCAACACCTCACTACACTCTCTATTCTTCATTTCTGACACCAAGTGATGGAAGTTCTTTCCTATTAACCAGTTTTCCAATACTCTGGGCTCAAACTGGATGTCCTACAATTCACTCTGACATGAACTACCTGGAATTAATGCAGACCCCACAGGTGAATGGCTCAGTCCCACAAGACTGCCCCTCCCACTTCAGACATCAATCTCAAGTAGAGAATTGCCTCTACACCTGTCCAAATTGACTACAACTTGGAGGTTCCCCTAACTGCTGTCACGTATTTAATTATTTGCTATCATGGATTGCAAAACTCAGAGAAACACTTTATTTCTCTTTACCAATTATTATAAAGGATACAACTCAGAAACGAGTAGATGGAAGAGATGCATAAGGGAAGGTGTGTGTGGAGGAGAGTGGAATTCCCACATCCTTTCCAGTCATACTGTCTCCTAATACCTTCATATGCTCACCAACCTGGAAGCTCTCCAAACCCATTCTTTAGAGTTTTTATAGGGACCTCATTATATAAGCATGATTGATTAAATCATTGGCCATCGGTGATTAAGTCAGTCTCCAGGCCTTTAACCCTCCTCTCTAATAATGTGGTTTGTTCCCCTGGCAATCAGCTCCCATATTGTGGTTATCTGGGACTTTCCAAAAGTTGCCTCATTAAACTAAACTCAGGTGTGGTTGAAAGGGGTTTGTAACTAAAAACAAAAGATATTCCATTCACCTTTACTGCTCTTAGCACTTAGGAAATTCCAAGGGTTTTAGGATCTCTGTGCCAGAAACAGATATAAACACCAAATACATTTTTCTTTTTTCTTTTTTTTTTTTTTTTTTGGTGGTACTGGGGTTCCTGGAAGCCCTTCTTCCTCCGGGCTACACTCCCAGACCTATTTTATATTTTTGAAACAGGGTCTCTTATGCCAGCGCGGCTGGCTTCGAACCTGCATGATCCTCCTGTCTCCGTCTCCCAAGCGCGGGGATTACAAGTGTGCGCCACCACGCCCGGCTAACACCAAATACATTTTTAATAAATTACAATATCACAAACTCATTGCTAAAACTGATGTTGGAACTTTAGGATAAAAATAGCAGTTTCTCTCTATTCCTTTTAACTTTCCATGCAATATGAAATTCCCTTCCTTGGCATTCCTTCTTTCTGAAAATGTTAATGGATAAGAAACTAATCTCTTTGTAAGACAGTTACATGCCACTACTGGGTTATTGTAACTTTGAGAAAGTTCTGATTTATGTTGAATCCAAATCTGGCCTACTGAAACTTTGGTTCATTGGTACTAGCTCTGTTCTTGAAAGCAATAACATTACATATCTTGTCGCCAATTTACCACTTATGCTTAATATAAAAGCATCATTAACCTTTATTACAAGGACTTTATAATGTCATTGGGAAATAGACAGTTCCTGATTGTTTTCATATGCTATATTAGTCAGAGATGCCTGCAGCTGCAAGGAAGAACATACCCGATTAATAGCTCAAGAAGTGAGAACTTGCTTCCACACATCACCAGAAACCCAGAGAGCCAATGCTGACGTGTGCTCTGCAGCTCAGCAATGCTCAAGGATGTCTTCTCTGCAATTCTCTTTTGGTCACTTCCTGTGTTCAAGGCAAGAAGGAAACTGCAGTGTTTCCCCAGCTGTATCTTTTTCTTTTTTCTTTTTTGTGGTACTGGGGTTCCTGGAAGCCCTTCTACCTCTGGGCTACACTCCCAGACCTATTTTATACTTTATGTTTGGAAACAGGGTCTCCTAAGCTAGCGCGCGTGGCTGGCTTCGAACCTGCGCGATCCTCCTGTCTCTGCCTCCCAAGCGCGGGAATTACAAGTGTGTGCCACCACGCCTGGCATGTATCTTTTTCTTAAGAAAGCAAATGCTTTCCCATAAATACTCCAAGACTGTATGGCCTATAAACCATTTTATTTTCAGCCCTTAATAGAATGACATCTAATAAGTAACAAATGGTATGAAATTAAATCTATGAATGTATAGCTTTTCATCAGCACAGACATGTGAACAAAACTCTATCCTTAGAGGAATACAGACCAAAGAGGAGATAAATGTAGAAATTTAACTATAAAGCAATACAAAAAATTCTCTAACTTATCTGGAAGAGAAACAAAAACAACCATAAGGAATCGATTAAAATGAGACATATTTCAGTGTTATTTCTTGCTTGCTAGTAATTTAAAACTAACAAAAGGAGCTTCAATAATATACAGTTGGATGGTTATTACCTTCAAATAAAATAATAATAACAAACATAAGTGATAAGTTTTTATCGTGAAAGTTTTTACAGTGAAATAACAAAACATCAAAGATAAAAGAAAAATATTAAAAGTTTCCAGGTGGTAGACTGGGAGCTGTTAGAAATGCAAAATTTCAGACCTCACCCCAGGCCTCCTAAAAGAAAATTTATATTTTAGCAAGATTCCCAGGTGATCTGTAATGCGTACATCCTTCTGTCCTTCCTTCACAAATATTTTTAAAATTATATTACACAATAAGTGCTTATTTTGCATAGTCCTGAAGATTGTTATTATAAGTAGGCATAATGCCACTTATGTAAAGATAAGTAATATGGTTTAATCTAAGGTGAAGGAAATGAATTCTGTATATTAGAGTCTCTCAACCTTGACACTATAGACATTTTAGACCCCATTGTTCTTTGTTCTGTGGAGTTGCCCTGTGTAGTGCAGGCTGGTTAACAGCATTCCTGCCCTTGACACACTGGGTGCCAGTAGCAATCATTACTTTAGTTGTAAAAAACAAAAGTATTCCTAGACATTGCCAAATTTCCCCAGGGGTCAAAATAGTCCTGATTGAGAAACAATGCTCTGCATTAAAACTTTGCCATTTGACAAAGAATCTTTCAAGTAGTGTTTCTTAATTTCTTCCTATCTCTTCTTTTATTTCTTCATTTGTACCCAGATGCTACTGTTTACATTTGTGCCATTCTATTTATTTAGATTTTAGAAAATATTTGCTATTGTTTCTTTTTTGAGTAATTTTTTTGTACTGGGGATGAAACCCAGGGGCATTCTACCTCCAAGCTGCACCCCACCCCCCACTTTTTAACCTTTATTTTTTGAAACAGAGTCTCACTGAGTGGCAAAGGGCCTCACTAAGTAGCTGAGGCTGTTTGTGAACCATCATCCTCCTGTTTCAGCCTCCCAAATGCTGGGATTACAATGTGTGCCACTATGCCTGGCTAAGTAATTTTAAAAAATGAGTGTTTGAAGTAAATTTAACAGTATATTTAACAAGTTATTACTTGTTTAAAAATATCTAGCTTGGTACTTACTAATGTGGCTAGGTATAGTAATCTATTTTAAGTATCCTTTCTATCCAGACCAGTGTTGCTAACATGAAGTATAATAACAGTGTTATCATATTTCTTCTATACTTGGGTCTAAATTTGCTATCATAGTACAGATTGAGTTCTATAAAACTGTCAATGTTTGACCATTGTTTTTACTGCAAGCCAACAATTTCATATGATTTAATATAACATTTGCTTTCTGATTGTCTTGCTTCTTATATATAATTAAATGTATACCTTCTCTTACTACCAGTGGTTACATGAGAAATTATAACATGCATCATTGACATACCAAAATCTAGCAGTGCTTGGTATTTTTACCACCTTCCAGGTAATACAGAGAAAGGAAATTAGGAGATAGCTTTACTTTATGAAATTGGCTCGCATGGCTGTGAGAACTTGACAAGTTCAAGATTTTCCAGGGAGGAGACTCTAGAAAGAGTTACGGTTCTAATTTAAAGGCAGTCTCTTGGAGAATTCCCACTTATTTGGGGAAAGTCAACATTTGTTCTTTTTAGGCTTATAATGAATTGAAGAGTCCCACATAAATGTGTAAAACAATTTACTCAAAGTCCTGGCCAATTTGACACATAAAATTAATCATCGCAATATTGAACAAGGCAAATATGCACAAAATAAATGACCTACACAAATATTCCTAAAATTTCTTCCCATGAAGAATCCAAATGTGAATCACATTTTGGTTACTGTCTGTGTAGAATGCTTCCTAAAAGCTTCCATAAAGGAACTAAAAGCCACTAATGATTTACTCATAATCAAACTTTGAAAGTATGTGGAGGTAGCCTACTACTGACTTAGAAAATGTTAAACACATCTTTTTGATCTCCTTCATTCACTCCCTGTGTCTATTTATTTCCTAGGAAGTAAGAGGTTAAAACAAAAAAAAGTGCTTCATTATCTCTGGGATTTTTTCCCCAACTACTGACCCCCTTTCTAGAAGTTTTGGCTTGTACTTTTGATATTCATAAGTATTTAGGCAGAATCAGGTGTGGTGGCACACTCTTGTAATCCCAAGATTACAATTCTGGAGGCTGAGACCAGAGGATTGAGGTTTGCCAACAGCCTCAGCTACTTAGTAAGGCCCTCTGCAACTTAGTGAGACCCTGTTTCAAAATAAAGAATAAAAAAAATAGGGCAGGGGATGAAGCTGGGGGTTTTATGCCCCTGAGTTCCATCCCCAGACCTGCAAAAAAAGAAAAAAAAAGATAAATATGCAGGCAATGAGCATTCCTAATTGCTTCAATAAAAGTAATATGCTATTGATCTTAAGACACATCCTGACTTTAAAAAAAGTAAAATGCAAGGAATAAATGTGTATCTTAGCAAGGAAATTCTTAACCTCTAGCTTTCTTCTTTCTCCTCTGGGACTCCAATTAAATTCATGTTAAACCTCCTATAAATTTAAGTGCCTGTCTCCCCTTATTTTCCATCTTCTTACTAAATCCATCCATTGCTAAATCCATCCACCTGATCTTTAACTTTCATTATTGCATTTTTCAGTTCTTAAATTTCCACTTCTTTTGAAAATAAGCAACATCCCAATTTTTATGATTTCCAGTTACTTGTTGAAATTTTTATGTTTGTCTTTTATCTCCAGAATTATGGCAGGCATTGTTTTACAGGTATATGTTATAAAGGACTAAGGGCTTTATTTAAAAATGAATGAATGAATTCACTCTATGGAATAAAAACCATATTGCATAACTTGCAACCGCAAACAGTATATACACAATAGATGATAAAGTATCGACAATGAATACTGCTATCAGTTTCTAGTTCCACCCTGTTAAGAAAGTGGTAGAACATAGTGGATACAAGCAAAGTCAATTAGACAAACATGTGTTTGAGTTCTGGCCATGAAATCTTGGGACGTATCTTTATTTCTCTGAGTCTTACTGTCTTTATCCATATAATTAGAATAATAACAGTAGTGTTCTTAAAGAGTTGCCTTGTGTCAAGTTGGAGTAAATATGGATGGCATATGTAAAGTACTAATATAATGTTTGGCTCATAATCAATACTGAATACTCTATCATCAGTAGGCACTGGTAATAAATAATCCCTTATTTGGGACATTCTGTGGGGGTTTTGTTGTTGTTTGTTTTTGTTTTTAGGAATCCCTCACTCCAGTCACACATGTAGTATCAGTGCTGGAATGTCTTCTATTTCTTTCAGCATCTTTCCTCTGAATATTAAACTTTGCTAATGTATTTGTCCCAGAGCTTGTATTTATGGTATATATTTATTTTTTAGTGCTTTAACCACTAATGTACAACCAAGAAAGCCTTGCTTTCTTTTATTTTGCCCTGAAAAGTGTTTGCCATGCACCATGACACAGCTTTCCATTTCTCTCATAGAAGTATCCTTGTCTACAGGAGTCTGGACAATTTGAGAGAGAGAGCAGGAAAGAGGAATAGAGCACTTTCTGGGAGACTTCCTTTGAGCCGGGTGTGGTGGCACACGCTTGTAATCTCAGCATTTGGGAAGCTAAAACAGGAGGATCGTGGTTCGCGGCCAGCCTCAGCTAGTTAGTGAAGCCCTTTGCAACTCAGAAAGAGCCTGTATCAAGATAAAGAATAAAAAATAGGGCTGGGGTGTGACTCGGAGGTAGAATGCCCCTGGTTTCCATTCCCAGTATAGAAAAAAACAAAACAAAACAAAGCAAACAAACAAACAAAAAACATCTGAAGTCTCTCTGGCAACACAAGCCACTTCCTGCACAGGATCCAGATTCGAAACATCTCTCATACATAAAAATAAAGGTTCCCAGAGAGCTCCTGGAACAATTCACATACCTGCTCCTCTCAGATACGCTCAGGGAGGTTCATGGGGTGTTTATTTTTAAAACTTATACACACTTTTCAAATCTCTAAGAAGGGGTACATGTTCCCATTGATACATCTTGGGAGAGTTATATGGGAACACCTGACAATCACAGAAATGGAAAATGTTATCCAGGCATGGTGATGTACACCTGAAATCTCAATATTTGAGAGGCAGAGACAGGAGGATTGCAGGTTTGAGAGCAGCCTTGGCAATTTGCATCCCATTTCCAAAACAAAAATTTAAAAGGGCTCGGGTATAGCTCAGAGGTAGAATTCCCCTTAGTTCAATCTCTAGTACCAAGGAAGAAAAGAAGGAGGAGGAGAAGGAAACTGTTAGCTGGTAGATGATCGGGTTCGATGTAAATTATCTTCTGGAGATGCTCTACAACTATAAAAAAGACAGATGCTTCAAGATGAACTTGTGTTCTTCTATTTGCCTTCTTTCTCCTTAAAAATGATTATAGACAAGTTCCAATTAGTTGGATATGAGGTAATAAAATATGTAGTTTCTATGAGGGTAGCACTCATTACTCATTTGTTTCTGTGTCCCCAGGGCTAGCCCTGTGCCTAGAGCATTACTGTTGCTGCTCAACCCATAAAAAATGGGACTGCTGGATTTGATCTACTCTAAATGGCTTCATCCATGACTAATCCACATTCAGAAGACGCAACAATACATGCTTTGTTCTTCCTAATGCAACTTTCGGTGAAAAAAATATTTCTAAAACTACTACTAGACAGGGCCAAGGTATTTATTACTGCTTTTATTTATGTAACATGAGACCTCAAGCAACTAATTTATCTTCTTTGTTGGAGCTGTTCCATTTTCACCGTTCTGTATTATGTAGTGAAATTAATATTATGGGAAAATATTATAGTTGTATTTTTTAAATGTCCTATTCAGTTTAATCTATAACATAAACATAAATACACTGGTCCCAGCGCTCTTAGAAGGAAAGGTCATTTTGATATTGTTTTCAGTTACAAATGTTTTTCCCAGGCTTTGCTATAGTCATAATCATTAGAAAATATTTAGTGCCTGGCTGCATGCATAGCCTAAAAAATGTGATAATGGTCTTTTGGGGATAGAAATTGTATTCTACTTATTATTAACCTTTTCCCTTTCTCAGGCTAATCTCTCCACCTGTGCTCTCGGCCCCTCCCCTCTTGCTCATTTCCGAAAGCTGGTCCATCAGTTATAGAATTCCTAATACTTGTTCCTTTATCTAATTCCCTTCCCCAGGTGTCTTTATTGCAGGTTAATTGTGTGTGTGTGTGTGTGTGTGTGTGTGTGTGTGTTTGTGTGTGTGTGGTATAGTAGGAATTGAACCTAGGAGCTATACCCCCAGCCCTATTTTATTTTGCTTTTTAAATTTTTTTTTTTTTTTTTTGGTGGTACTGGGGTTCCTGGAAGCCCTTCTACCTCCGGGCTACACTCCCAGACCTATTTTTGCATTTTTATTTGGAAACAGGGTCTCCTAAGCCAGCGCGCGGGGCTAGCTTCGAACCTGCGCGATCCTCCTGTCTCTGCCTACCAAGCGCGGGGATTACAAGCGTGCGCCACCACGCCCGGCTGCTTTTTAAATTTTGAAACATGGTCTCACTAAGTTCCTGTGGATCATGCTAAATTGCTGAGGCTGGCCACAAACCTGTGATTCTCCTACCTCAGTCTCCCAAGTTTTTGGATTACAGGCATGTGCCACCACAACCAGCTCTAACAGAGTAATTCTCTAGTTCCATAAACACCAATGAAATACTTGCCATGTGCCTGGCACAATGCTGGGACAGATGCAGAAACTACTAAAGCGTTGTCCTGTCTTCTGGGTTCGGTTCAACAAGCTCACAGTGTAGAGCTGGAGGCTCACATGTCAACAATATATCAACATGGATTTCTGTGGTGATAGAGGCAGCTAACCATGACCTTGGTAGTAAATATGCCTAGACATCTCACATCTGACCTAAAGTAATTGCAGTTTCCTGTTCTCTTCTGTAGTGCTTCTTGACATACTATCAGGCCACACATAGACTTCTTACTATGTGTCAGGCACTCTGCTCCATCCTTTACCTATATTATCTCTTGGTCCTCAGGGCAAATCCAGAGTTCAGTGCTTTTCCTCATTCTAGAGATGAGCCAATAGAAGCAAAGAGAAGTTCAGGAATTTGCTTTAGCTCCCACAGCTACTAAATGGTCAAGTGTGGTGGTGCATGCTTGTATTTTTCAATACTTGAGGGGCTGAGACAAGAGGATTGCAGGTTCGAGGTCAGCCTGGAAGTCCTGTGGGTATCCAGCAACAGGTAGCCCCGAAGGGAATGACAGGACCTTAACTCCTGTGTTTCCTTCTAGCTTTCAGGGATACAGCATGGTATGAAAATCTTAGGGGAATCCTATAGAGGAGCAAACAAGACAACCTAAAGGAAGAGAAAGGAGGGGGGAAGAGGAAAATCTCTAAAACACACAATGTACTTAATCATATCAACCACTAAGCCAAGTAAGGGAAGGAAGGACGGGGAGGGAATGGGGTGGGAATTGGGTAGGGGTTACATCAGTGATGTGTGCATGTATGTACACACAAGTTTTTTTTTTACCCCAATATGATGCATGAATATAATACACCAATAATAAATTAAAAAAAATATTAGGGGATTCCTAGCAGTGTTTCCAGCACTAAGGAGAACAATGCACTGCAAAATGCCTGGAAAACACAATCACATTTCCTATGTCTTCAAGCCTAGAGCCTCTACTCTGCCGGATTAGCAGTAAGAAAGCTTCTGCTTTTCTTGCTTCTTCCAACTTTGCACACCAACATTTTGATGTACTTTGTTAGTTCTCCACTAGCCGGGTTTTTGAGAAACACAGCATCTAGTTTTATAAGCCCTTCACTACAAGAGAGAACTTAGAGGGGGAAAATGGAGCAGGATGGTCAAAGACAATGCTGGACACACACACACACACACACACACACACACACACACCCCTCCTGTAGTGTTCAATGGAAAAGATGCCCTCTTATGCTTCTTTCATGAACACCATTTTTCTCAGTTCAGATTTTGGAGTCTACTTAAAAGTTAAATTCTGGCATGCTCTTGGGTCTGGCATTTCAGGTGACTGAAGTCTCATTCATTTTCAGTCGTATCTATGCAAATGATAAAAGCAAGGAATTGTTATAAAAACTAAGACGCCTCATCAGTGATTTCAGGGTGTACCAGAGAGTTGCAATAACACTCATTTTGTGTAAATGGTGGAAACCTGTCAGGAGTTAGTCTTACTGGACTATGAGTGACAGTGAACAGGCAACACTATCGCTTTTCAGGTGCAGGACATTAGTAAAGCTGCAGGGATAAGACTGGAGGTGCTGACAACAGACAGCTCCGTTATGTGTGCACTTGGCTTATATTAAGTATAGGCGCTCCTCCACTTGCAAAGGATGCATCAGAAGTCACAAATGTACTTACTACACCTAGCCTAGGAAACATCATGGCTTAGCCTAACCTTACTGAAATGTGCTCAGAGCACTTCATTAGTCTATAGTTGAGCAAAATCATCTAACATAATCAAACATCTAACAAAATCATCTAGCTTATTTTATAATAAAGTATTGGATATGTCATGTAGCTTATTAAAGACTGTGCTGGAAGTTAAAAAATGGCTATATGGAATGCTTTGGCACCATTTTAAGTCAAACTATTGTACATTAAGCACTATCTGTGGGAGAAAGAAACCTTCTAATATTATATTATAAAGGTGATGTCCATAGAAGTTCATTCCACTTATTTTGCTTGATTTAGCGCTTGTTCTTTTCTGACTTAAAAATAAAATCTGATCCTCATTTAACACCAGTCAAATGCAATTGATTGTTCTCGAAGGAGATTGATTGTTCTCCACTAGATATTTGAGCAGCTTTACTCAGTCTGTCTATCTCACTGAAATTAAGGGCTCTGAGGTTAAAACACGTGTGGTGTTTACCTTTGTACTGCACAAATCTTACAATAATAAGTGAAGATTTTATTAGAATTGTTTTAATAACTGCTTCAATATTTCACACCCAGTGCTTCCAAAACCAGGAGAGGCCTTAACCAACCATAACTCTTTCGGGAAAGCAACACTTTGATCCCCAACTTCACATTTGTCTCTGAGAGGGCAGAGTTGTACAATGTGCTGTCTACAACAAACTCAAGGCCCATTAAAATGCGCCTTCCTGTTGGCGTCCCTTCCGTCTGTTCAGGGCCCCTCTCACTCCCTACTCATAAGACAAATGCTCATCATCATGACAAGAGTGGAAATAGCTGGCATAGATTCAAATTCATACCTACCTGTGGCACAGATCTTTAGTCTCTATTATTGTACTTTGGATTTAATTGTTATTTTTATTTGCCACTTGAAATGAACTCTGTAAAGACCATGTTAATGTCCTAATCATTGTGAATGCCCTGCATAAAGACAACACCTAGTACAAAGGAAAAGTTTAATGTGTGATAAATACATGAAGAGTAAATGAAGTGTCATCTGAGTTCCAGTGATGAAATGTTATGTTTCTCCATGGACTAATGACATGAAGGAGCTTAAAATTCCTATCTGGAGGAAATAGTCTCTGCTGATCCCTGCTCTTTGACCCAAATGTGGCCTTTAGACTTCTCATCAATCTTCTTGTTACCTGATATTCCTTCGTAAGCATCCTTTTAAGGAGGAGAAATGGACCAAGGGTCTAAAGTCAATGTGCCCACCAGTAAAGAGTGAAGGGGGATAATATTATGGAACTAAATCCTAAAGAACCAGCAGGTATTGGTTGTTTGAGAAGAAAGAAAAAGCCTTGAAATTTCAGGAGTATCAGTGCAAAAAGTATGGTAACTTTTGAGATTCTCTTCACTGGTTCCAAGGCCCTTTCTTATTTACTTGTCATATATTTATCACCGCCTTATTTATACTAAGATAGATATACTCTACCCTGTAAAATAGAGAGGAGATTGCTTCATAAGTAGCTATAATAATAAAGGTAACTGAACTGAATAAATGAAAAAGAAAAAGAAGGTGGCACTGTAGTTAAAAGACAGGCATTCTCATCCTGGGTCTCACTATGTGTAGCTGGTGATTTCGGGTAACTCACATACACTTCAGAAGATTCACTCTTCCCACTTGCAGTACGAGGCAAGGTTACTATCTTGCAAAGTTGTTGGTAGAACTAAATGACACATTAAGTCAAAATAAGGCCAGGTGTGGTGGTGCAGACCTATAATCCCAGTAGTTGAGAGGATGAGGCAGAAGGATCTCAGGTTCCAAGCCAGCCACAGCAACTTAGTGAGACCCTCAACAACTTAAGCGAGACTCTGTTTCCAAATAACAAATAAAATAGGTCTGGGGGTATAGCTTGGAGGTAGAATGTCCCCGAGTTTCATTCACAGTAGCATCACACACACACACACACACACACACACACACACACACACACACTCTTTAAGTGACATAATTCTACATAAACATGAGGTGATATTTTTCAGTGAAACAGATGATAACAGGATAAGGCACAATATTTTTTTAAGTATATGTCACTTTAAAATTAAAAAAATTATAAAGATTAAACCTACCTAGTTCTTAGATCAACTGAGTTCCCAAGCTCTGAGGCACAAAAATTCAACTTGTCTAAAACTGATTTTAATTTATAGGCACTGCCCTACATTCTTTTTGTGGTGGGAAACTTAATGGTGGTCAATTCAGGGTAAATCAGCCAGTTCTGTGGTTACATCTGTGTTTTGGGAAAACTTACAGGGTGTCACAGCACTGGAAGTGGTACCGAGCCCTCAGTTATCACCTGTGCCTGTTGGCAGCCACAGAAATGTGTCGTGCCTTCACCTGGCTTTACTGTGAAGATTCCCTTCTAGAATCTCTTCCCTGGAAACCTCATTGCTCCAATGGCAAAATCGTCATAGAGACATAATCCACTGGGTAGACAAACAGGGGCTGCTCCTGAGATTTGTTTTATCTAGAAGAAAAGAGGGACAACTTTGAAACAAGATATCTATGTACCTCCAAGCATCTTAGTGAAGACTGGATGAGCAGTCACCCATTCTATGCTGAGGAAGACCTGGACAGCTTTGACGAACTCATGGTTCCTGACCAGGATCTGCCCATCGCAGGCTGTCATTTCTTCCTAAACCAACATATGAGTGGGAGTGACTGGAGACAAGCTAAATGACTACACCAATCCTTAGAATTCAAGGAAGCCGTTATCTCCTAAGTACATGTGCAGGGCATGATAGTCTACATGGGAGACTAAGACAAGAGAATCACAGGTTTGAAACCAACCTCAGCAATTTTGCAAGGTCCATCAGCAACTTAACAAGAACTTGATTCAAAATAAAAATAAAAAGGGTTGGGGGTGCAGCTCAGAGGTCTCTGGTTCAGCATCCAGTAACCCCCCCCCAAAAAAAAAACCCAAAATGTACATGCTAGTTCCAACATTTGAGTTTCTTTGGAATAATAATTTTATTGTACTGGAGTAGCTCAAATCCTGTTTAGCATGTGATGGAATATAAACACACAAATAACTATGTAAATAAACTTGTGCCTCACATACAATATGAATTCTAAACACTGAATACAGCACAAAATATTAGTTACATTCAATAAACTTTTACTGAGTATATTCATGGTGACGTGTTCTATACTAGTTTCCAGATCTACAAAATAAATTTAAAAAATATACTAATGTGGTCCCAAAATGCTCAGTGTAGAAGTAAAGAGTCCATATGTGTTTTCTGGCCAGGAATAGGGCAATAGGGTACAATATACAGGAATAAGAGAATCACAGCTACCATTTATTGAGGGATAATGAGGTATAAGTTAACAATCATTTAATTCTCACAACATCTTTATATGGAAGCTACCAGCACACTATTCCTTAGGTTCCCTCCAGAAGAGATCAAAGCAAAGCTTACATTTAAAAAATAAAATTTTTATTGCATCCCAATGCAAGATGTTTCTAATACAATCTGTTTCCTTCAAAGATGGAATGGAGAATTGAGGGTGGAGTTTGGTCAACATTTTTATTTTTACATTTTATTTCAGACTGGAAAATTTGTATTTCATTGCCAAAACAATTAAGAACACATTTATTACATAGTATTCTTTGAAACAATTTTTACAATGTTCAAAGTTTCAGTTAAAAGCATAAAATTCTTTCAAGTTCAAAATCAAAACAAAAACACAAATACAAACTGCCTTTCATGCTTTGTCAATATTTGGCTGTGTGGCCACAGATAAATATTTCTTTCCCTCTCAAACATTTTTTCCATCTGGCAAATGTGGGAATTGATGCTGATCATCTTTGAGTTTTTTTTCATGTGATTGAATCTATGTATGCCATGCTTGTAAATAGGAAGTGATTATGAAGACTTCTAATCCTGCTGCAATGGTTATTGGTAGGGTTATTACACATTGTTTCTTGAAGGGATAATCTGATTGGGACAAGAACAATGACACAGTTGCAGCTCTCTGTGAAGAGAGGACAGTGTGCTCTCAAAGCCAAGTCTTGAAAATAATAGTTGATGCTATATTGATAACAGCCATTCCAGACACTTCACAAATTTTATTTCATTTAATCGTTGTACTGGCACTAAAACAGACACAAAGACCAATGAAATAGAATAGAATATACAGAAGCAAATCCACACACTCATAGCTAGGTGGTTTTCAGTGAAGGAGCCAAAACCATATGTTGGAAAAAAGACAGCCTTTTCAACAAATGATACTGGGGAAACAGGTTGTCCATATATAGAAGAGCAAAATTCAAGCCCCATCTCTCAACTTGCACAAGAGTTAGCTCAAGGTGGATCTAAAACCTAAAAATTATTGGACATGGTGGTGCACTTTTGTAATCCCAGCATTTGGGAGGCTGAGATGGGAGGATTGCAGTTCAGATAGCCTCAGCTATTTAGTGAGGCCATTGCAACTCACTGAGACCCTGTTTCAAAAAACAAAGAATAAAAAATAGGGCTGTGGATGTCACTTAAAGGTAGAATGCCCCTTCTGGGTTCCATCCCTAGTACTGCAAACAAAACAAAACAAAACAAAACAAAACTGTGCAGCAAAAGAAACAATCAAAAGCTGAGAGAGAGAGAGAGAGAGAGAGAGAGAGAGAGAGAGAGAGAGAGAGAAGAAAGAAGAGAGAGAGCCAGGAGCCAGATGTGGTAATGCACACTTGTAATCCCAGTATTTGAGAGGCTGAGACAGGAGGATTGCAGGTTCAAGGCCCTCTCAACTTAATAAGACCCTGTTTCAAAATAAAGAACAAAAATAGGGCTGGGGTGTAGCTGGGAGGTAGAATTAGTACTGGGTTCAACCCCCAGTACTAATTTTTTTAAAAAGCATGAAGAGAGAGCATATAGAATGAGAGAAAATCTTTGCCAGCTACATTTCTGACAGTGGACAAATATCTAGAATACATATAGAGATAAAAACTTAATAGTAAAAAATTACAAATAACTCAATCAAAAATTGGGCAATTGAACTGAATAGACACTTTTCAAAAAAGAAATACAAGTGAAAAATAGGTATATGAATAAATGTTCAACATCATTAGCAATCAGGAAAATACAAATCACAACTACACTGAGATTTCATCAAACTACAGTTAAAATGACAATCATCAATACAAACAATAGCAAATGGATACGGACATGGGGAAATAGGAACCCGTATACACTGTTGGTGGAATTGTAAATTAGTACAACTATGGCTGGCATCGGAGCCTGCCGTGAGGCAAGGCCAGTGCTGGGGCCTCCGAGGCTGGGATTGGAGCCTGCCGAGGGGTTAGGCCAGTGCTGGGGTCAGCAGCCAGCATCAGAGCCTTCTGTGAGGCAAAGCCGCTACTGAGGCCTCCGAGGCCAGGATAAGAGCCTGCTGAGGGGTTAGGCTGGTGCCGGGGCTAGCGGCCAGCATCGGAGCCTGCTGTGAGACAAGGTCAGTGCTGGGGCCTCCGAGGCTGGGATAAGAGCCTGCCAAGGGTTTAGGCTGATGCCGGGGTCAGTGGCCAGCATCGGAGCCTGCCGTGAGGCAAGGCCGGTGCTGGGGCCTCCGAGGCTGGGATAAGAGCCTGCCGAGGGGATAGGTCGGTGCCGGGGCCAATGGCCGGCATCGGAGCCTGCTGTGAGGCAAGGCCGATGCTGAGGCCTCCAAGGCCAGATTGGAGCCTGCTGAGGGGTTAGACCGGTGTTGGGGCCAGCAAGGCTGGCATCAGAGCCTGCTGTGAGGCAAGGCCGGTGCTGGGGCCTCCGAGGCCATGATTGGAGCCTGCCAAGAGGTTAGGCCAGTGCCAGGACCAGTGTGGCCAGGATCGAAGCCTGCTGTGAGGCAAGGCCGGTGCTGGGGCCTCCGAGGCCGGGATCGGAGCCTGCCGAGGGGTTAGGCCGGTGCCGGGGCCAATGGCCGGCATCGGAGCCTGCCGTGAGGCAAGGCTGTTACTGGGGCCTCTGAGGCCGGGATCGGAGCCAGCTGAGGGGTTAGGCTGGTGTCCGGGCCAGCGAGACCAGAATTGGGGCCTCCCATGAGGCAAGGCCACTGCTTGAGCCAGCAAGGTCTGGATCAGTCCACCGGGTAGCCAGGCCACTACTGGGGCCATCAAGAGTGGGATCAGTACTAGCAACGCAGCATGCATAGAGAAATATCGCAAAAAATAAAAAGCAGATGCTTCCCCTAATCAGCAAAAACTAGGAGGAAAGGGGCAACAGGAAGAGGTTGAGCTATAGAAAGGGCCCTATAGTGAAGCAACTAAGGTGACCAATCAGAGGGTATGGAATAGGGGAGGATGGAGCCTCTTTAAAATGCAGGAGGTACATAAACAAATGTATCAAAGTTAATCACCAAAAAAGCATGGGATCGAGGGAGGGGGAGGGAATGGGATGGGGGCTGGATGAGGGCTAATTGGATGATGTATGCTTATATATCCTCTCAAGTCTTGTACTCCAATGTGATATATGATTACAATGCACCAATAAAAAATAAAAAATAAATAAGTACCCTTTAAATATTCAAAAAAAATTAGTACAACTATGAAGATCAATAGGGAAATCTTTCAGAAGACTAAGAATGGAATCACCATATGACCCAGCTATACCACTCCTCTGTATATTTCCACAGTTATTAAAGTTAGAATACAATACTGATATATGCATATCCAGGTTTATAGCAGCACAGTTCACAGTAGCCAAATTATGGAACCAACCTATACATTCATCAATAGAGGGGTAGATAACAACACAATGAAATTTTACTCAGCCATAAAGAACAACACAATTATGTAATTTGCAGGAAAAGAGGTGAAAATAGAGAACATATGCGAAGTGAGAGCAGCCAGTCTCAGAGAGTCAAGCAGGGCATGGTGGTACACACCTGTCACCCCAGTAGTTGGGAGGCTGATTACAGGAGGATTGCAGTTCCAAAGAAAGGTTCAGCAACATAGTGAGACTCTCTGCAACCTAGTGAGACTGTTTCAAAATAAATAAATAAATAAATAAATAAATAAATAAATAAATAAATACAAGGTTGGGAGTATAAACTCATTGGTAGAATGCCCCTGGATTCAATACCCAGTATAAAAAAATCAGAGGTCAAATGTTTTCTTTCATATATAGAAGCTAAAGATAAAGTAGGAAACAGAAAACATCTTTAGATCATTGAGGAGCATGACCAGTAGAATAGAGAAAGGGGATAAGAGGATGTGTTGGAGAAGAAAGATCTAATAAAAGAAACAATTAAAATTATTTTATGCCCATGTATGTAGATTGCATCACTACCAGTCTCACTATTGTGCACTGGGAGGGGTGGGTGGTGTGGGACCTGAAAGGAAACACACCAAGACCTGTGTGAATGCTTGTTGGCATAACTTTGAATCTTACTATGATGTATAATTAAAATACACCAGTAAAAATTAGAACTTTCACAAGAGCTATCTCAAACACCGAAACAGATATCCAGAAAAAGCAAATGACTTGCCCAAGGTGACACAGATAGTAATTCACAGACATTTGCTCTACTAATTTACACTCATAAAACATTCAGAAAGAGTTGCTTTGATAGGTAGAAGTAAGAATGGTTCCAAAACTTCTCCCACTGAGGCACTGAGCTATTGTAACAAATCCAAAAATGCTCTAGAAAGCAGAGGTCATAAGTATCCTTACCTGTGACCCTCCCTCAGCTTGTACATCGGTGTTATACTACCTCACTATTCCTACCCAAGAGACTCACACAGGGGGATCCAGAGCCTAGTGAAATGGACCTAATAGCCTATATAAAGGTTTTCGACATTTAAGCTAACACTTAAAACTTGAGAGTTCACAAAGCAATGCATATTTCCCATTTGTCTTCAGAAATCCAAACATTGGGAAACATTGAATCTGCATTTTAGCTGGGAGAGATTGAGCTAGAACCATGGCTGATCTCTGCCCACCCTCACTGCTCCTTTGCACAAATTAGAAAAAGGTACTCCCCTGGCAGCCAGTGGGCTGATATGGTTCCCCCAATGGAAGAAGGGTAGCATTACACATGTATTTTCAAGTATATATATATATATATATATATATATATATATATATATATATATATATATTTTTTTTTTTTTTTCAAAAGAGAATGGCAAACAAGCAGGCCATAGGCTAGTGTTACCAATCATGGAGCTAATTGATCCTAACCATTAATCTTCAGTACCTTAGAATGTGACCTTACCTAGAAATGTTTCCTTTACAAATATAATTATAAATATGAAGTCATACTGGCCCTTAATCTAATATGACTGGTGTCCTTACAAGAAGAAAAGAAGCTGGGCTTGGTGGCACATACCTGTGACCCCAGTACTTGGGAGACTGAGATAGGAGGATCACAGGTTCAGGAACAGTTTCATCAACTTAGCGAGATCTTTTTTCAAAATAAAAAATAAAGAGAGATGGGGGAGTAGCTTGGTGGTACAATGTACCTGGTTTCAATTCAAGAAGGAGGAGGAAGAAAGAAAAGGAGAAGAAGAGGAACAGGAGAAGAATAAAAGGAGGAGGAAGAGAAATGCAGTAAAGAAAACTCACAGGGAGGACAACATGTGTTAACATGGTCATAGAGATTGATGATGCATCTACCAAGCCAAAGAATGCCAAAAGATTGCTGAAAACAGCCAGACTCTAGAAGAGAAGCATGACGTAGATTTTACTTCAGTGCTTCCAAAAGGAATCAATCTATTGAAATCATGAGTTTAGACTTCTAACCGTCAGAACTGTGAGAGAATAAATTTCTGTCACCTTAGACCACCCAGCTTGTGGCATTTTGTTACAGCAGATGCAGTAAACAAATGTGCTTCATTTAATTAAAACCAGTAAAAAAAATCTAGCATCCCAGGCCTGGACAGTTAGACTAGTGAGACCAGGATCTGTTTCAAAAGGACAAGGCCCAGTGGTGATTCTTTAGCTTACTTTTGACAGGCTTAGTAAATGGAGAAGAATGGCAGCCTTTTTTTTTTTATATGTCTTAAATATAGAAAAGTTTTTGTTTTCCCCTTTCTTCTACTTGGTTCTCTCTGTCCATCCTCTGGCCTCTCAGGTGGTGGTATGTTGAAAGCAATGTTTCCCTGCATGGATCCTCTGACTCACTCCTCTTCCATAACACCCTCTCCCTCCATCAGTCAATACCCTGACCAAAAGGATGGAGCTTTTAGGTCAGTAAGCAAGGTTGCCATGACAGAAGAAATGAGATGAGGCTTCCTTCCCCAGGTAATTTTGCTTTTGGTTTTACTTATTTGTACAGATTCTAAAAACGGAATGAATTAAAAACAGAAACTACAGAGCTCCTGAGATTGCACAAGGAAACCAAGAAAAAGAAGAAGGAGCTCTCATGGAAAGAGAGGATCATATGTGGCAAGTCACATCCCCTCTTGGAGCTTCAGTTTGTGATTGGGGGGGGGGGGGACTGGAGTAGACATTCTCTCATCTGAATCTCCTGGTTTAGAAGTTCTACAGCTCCATTGTCTTAAAACATGACATTGTCCCAATGACCAACAGTTGAACACTCCCAGTCTGAAAATCCAAAATATTTCAAAATCTAAGACTTTTAAAGCTGAAATGATACCATAACTGGAAAATTCTACATTTGATCTCATGTGATGGGCTGTCATTGAAATGCAGATACACTAAAAATATTATAGAAAATTACCTTCAAACTATGCACATAAGGTGTATGTGAAACATAAATAAATTTTATATTTAGACTTGGGTTTCAGACCCAAGATATCTCATATGTGTATGAAAATATTTTTAAAAATTTAGAAATTTTAGCTGGGCGTGGTGGCGCACGCTTGTAATCCCCGCGCTTGGGAGGTGGAGACAGGAGGATCACGCAGGTTCGAAGCCAGCCGTGCTGGCGTAAGAGACCCTGTTTCAAAAATATAAAATAGGTCTGGGAGTGTAGCCCTGAGGAAGAAGGACTTACAGGAACTCCAGTACCACCAAAAAAAAAAAAAAGGAAAAAAAATTTAGAAATTTTAAATAGGATAAACTCCTGGTATCAAGCAATTTGGAAAAAGGATGCTCAACCTTTAATTGGCAAAATCCTTGGGTTTCAGATTTTCTCCTTTTCAGGGCTTGTTCATTAAGGACATGTGGATTTTGTAATTCTTTGTTATGGTACTTGGGATTTAACCCAAAGGCATTCAACCTTGGAGTCACAAGCACTATTTTATTTTTAATTTTTGAAATAAGGTCTCACTAAGTCAATCAGGGTCTTGCTAAGTTGCTGAGGTTATCCTTGAACATTCATTTCTCCTGCCTAAGCCTCCTAGGTACTAGGATTACAAGGCACACTTTGGACATAGATGTGCTGTGCCTTCCTGCCAGGAATACAGACAAGCTACAAATGGCATTGTTACCAGTAAACTGAGGCACAGAGAGGCTTCAAGTAAAAGCCTTTCAAGAATGACTCCAGGTAAAGAATGTGAGTGTAAATTTCAATAGTTTATCCTTTACATTCTCTCTTTTTCTCTCTCTTCTACTTTCAATCTCACTCTCCTTTTTTCTCCTCTGCTCTATTTTTCTCAATCTCTCCTTTTTTATGCACTTTTTAGTAACATATGTCTTATTAAATTTTACGGACAAAGTTGTAAAATGCAGATATACAAGAAAAAAGTAAGAAACACACACCATTCTTCCTCTGAAAAAATAATGCTATTAATAGGTTTTGAATTTTTCTCAGTGCACGAGAGAGAGAGGGAGAGGGAGAGGGAGAGGGAGAGGGAGAGGGAGAGGGAGAGGGAGAGAGAGAGAGAGAGAGAGAGAGAGAGAGAGAGAGAGAGAGAGAGATTATAAAGTACAACTCTACTTTGCAGAGAAATATAAAATTTTTAATAAACATTTTTGAACTGCCCCTCCAAAGGTTCAGGAGCACTTCTCTCCTGTTAGGATGTACTCAGGAAGTCAAGAAGAACCCCATGTTTATCAGATCTCCGAGAAAACAATTTAGGATTGATTTTTGTAAGAAATCTGTGGGCAGAGCATGAATGGTTTGGAACAACCATAATGAGTGGAGAGATACTTCAGCAAGAGCCACAAGGAGTTCTTCATTCTGAGCAGCTCAGTGGTTGGACATTTTCTGAACATAAATTTCATGTACAACCCCATGGTCTGCACTTGAGGAATGCCAAAATATAAAAAAATTCTCTTCTCTTAAAAAAATGTGTAGAATAGGGATTTTTTTTTGTGTGGTATGGGAGATAGAACCCAGGAGCCTTTTCCCTTTGGGCTACACTCCCAGACCTATTTTATTTGGAAATGGGTCTCGTTATGTTGCTGAGAGCCTTACTAAGTAGCTGAGGTTGGCTTTGAACCTGCACAATCTTCCTGTCTCAGCCTCCCAAGTACAATGATTACAAGCATGCACTACCACGTCCGACTAATAGTATAGGTTTTAAAATTAAGTTCTAGAACTTATTTCCTCAAACTAAAATCATATGCTAAAAGCAATATAAAATAGATCAAGTTGGGTTTGATGGTGAACACCTATAATCCTAGGAATTGAGAAGCTGAGGTAGGAGGATCACAGGTTTGAGGAAAGCCTCAGCAACCTAGCAAGAACCTGTTGCAAAACCAAAAAAAAATAAAAGGAATGGAGAGCGGGGTGTAGCTTGGAGGTAGTATGTCCCTCGGTTCAATTCCCAGTGCCACCAAAATAAATAAATAAATAAATAAATAAGAGTGAGACCCGGTTTCAAAATAAAGAATAAAAAATAGGAAGGGAGAGGACTTCCGGGAAGATGGCGACCGAGAAAAGCGGGGCTTAAGAGCCCCGCTAACAACAAATCTCCATTACCACAAAATCAGCGCCTTTCAAAGCCAGAAAACAACATCACCAGAGAAACAAAAAAAATCACCAGGCTCCAGAGAGAAAGCGGACTGAGAACAGAGCCACAGAGGAGATCCTCACGCCCGAGGACGCGGTAGATGCGGCTGCAGCGCCATACTGCTGGCGGCACCGGCGAATTCACGGGACAGCCACAGCAAGCCAAGGGGAGCCGCTGCGGAACAGCCAGGCAGGATTTCTCGGCGCAGAGGACATCTAAAGCTCCCAGTGTCTGAGCTCAGCACACGCTGCAGGGATTCAGAGTCGAAATCAAAACCAAGAAAAAAAAAAACGCCAGCCCAACAGACGGTGTAGCAGCGGCGCCATATTGCCACCGGCGGCAGCAGCACCGAATTCACTACAGCTACATCTGTGTACTCAAGAACAGTGAATCAAATTGAGGGCCACAGAGGAGAAATCCCAGTACTGTACTCCCTGGGACTTGACCCAGTGGGAGAGGGGCGGTGGCAGTGATATCACACCATAGGAGAACGTGCAACCTGGCACCCCACACAGTCTAAAGCAGCCTCTATCGACTCTCTGGGTCGGAGACTCTGTGATACAACCCAGTAAAGGAGTAGTGGGGTCTGAGATACTACTGACTCGAGATCCAGAACACCTTAAGTGAAGTCATAGTGACCCAAGGGAAGAACCCAGAGAAGGCACAAACATCCGAAATCATGGGAAAGAGGAATAATACTGGAGCAATGAATGCTCACAACCCCACAACATCAGAACCCGATAAAACAGAAAATCAGAGATTTCTAGAAGATCAAATCAGGAAAATAACTATAGAAATAATAGAGGTGCTTCGAAAAGAACTCAGAGAGAGCCAAAAAGAGATAAAGGATGCAATTAATGAAGTAAAGGCCTCAATTCAAAGCACAAACAACCGATTAGAACACATGGAGAACAGAATCTCGCTCTTAGAAGATGATCATTCCAAAAATGAACGCATAGTTTCTAATCTAGGAAAAAATATCCGACAGCAGGAATCTGATATTGAAGAAATATGGGCCCATTTTAAGAGAGCTAACCTAAGAATAATTGGAATAGAGGAGGGAAAAGAAAGTGAAACCAAAGGGATCAACAATCTCTTCAAAGAAGTAATAGCAGAAAATTTTCCAAACATAGAGCAAGAGGTTGATACACAGGTCCAGGAAACTTATAGAACTCCCTTTAGACAGGATCGGAGAAGAGGATCCCCACGCCACATAATTGTCAAAATGACCAATATGGAAGCCAAGCAGAGAATCTTAAAGGCAACAAAAGCAAAGGGCCAAGTGACATTCAGAGGCAAACCAATTAGAATCACTCCAGACTTCCCAAACCAAGTTATGAGAGCCAGAAGGGCTTGGAGTAACATATTCCCAATTTTGAAAGAAAACAACTTCCAGCCAAAAATTTCCTACCCAGCAAAACTTTCTATCAAATTAGATGGAGAAATAAGAAGCTTCCATGACAAACAGAAACTGAAGGAATTTATGTCTTCAAAACCAGCGCTAGAGAAAATACTCAAAGAGATTAACTACAAAGAAGAAATAGGTAACACACATCAGAACTAGAGAAACAAGATTTTCCATCCAACAGATAACTAAGATTGGTTATCTGTGGAGATTCATTATTTATGTTAGTCTGTTACCTATCTCTAAAGGGTATTGTTTGCCTTTATTGTTGTTAATTTTTAGGATTTCTAGTTGGAATATTAATATACCTTCAGATATAGCATTTGGAAATATTTTATCCCATTCTATTAGTAACTGTTAACTCTGTTTACATTGTCTTTGGATATACAATATGTTTTTTATTTTTTAGGGAGTTTGTATACTCTTCTGTTGCCTGTGCCATTGAAATCATATCCAAGAAATCACTGCCAATTTCAATGTTGTGAGGTTTTATGACCCAGATTTTCTCCTAAATGTTTATAGTCTTAAGATTTATATTTAGGTCTTTTATCTATTTTGAGTTAATATTTGTATATGGGATTAGGTAAGGGTCCAATTTTATTCTTTTCCATGTAATTATTATTTTTCAACAATATTTAGTTAAAAGATTATTATTTCTACCACCAAATGTTCGTGGAAACCTTGTCAAAAATAACTTGACAATATAGGGAAGAATGTAGCTCTAGGCTTTTATTTAACTCCAATGGTTTATATATCTGCCTTTAGAATAGTACTACACTGTTTCAAATATTGTAGCTTTATATGGTTTGAAATCAGAAAATATATATCTTCTAGCTTTGTTCTTTTTCAAGATCGTTTTGGGTATCTAGAGTCCATATTCCATATTAGGATAGATTTTTTTTCTGAAAAATAAATATATAAATATATGATAGTTTCACCTAAAAAATAGAAAAAAATAGATTCTCTGGTAAGAAAGAAAGCAAAAAGAAATATTGAAATGTTATCTTTAAGTCATCAAAAGCTTGGTAGCAGACAAATGAAACTGTTATGTGAGATTATCATTTTTAATTTTGGATAAATTGCTATAATACTAGATGTCAACCACTAAGCCAAGCATTGGAGGGGGGGGATGGGGAGAGAACGGGGTGGGTTCGGGTGGGGGCTGACTGGGCAATGTGTGTATGTATGTCTACAAAAGTATGTATCCCACTATGATGTATGAATACAGTGCACCAATTAAAAATAAATATGAAAATAAATAAATAAATAAATAAATAAGATAAAAACAGATTGTTCTGAAAGACAGAAAGAAAGAGGCCTGGAGATTTCCTCCATACATTTTCCCCCAAGTAACCCTACGGCCTCTACACAGTATGACATGGAAACTAGTAGCTCATAGAGATGCAGGAAAACATAGATGAAGGTTAGTGAATCTGAATGTGGTTGGTCATGGAAAGGAGACCACAATGAACACGCTCCCTCTGAGTGCTGGGCATTCTCTCTAGATCTTTGCCTCTATCAATTAACTTAATCCTCACAAACAATCTTGGCATGCAGGTATGAACATTTCTATCTGATGGCAAAGGAACTAGATTTGGAAAGACAAAAATGACTGCTCCTGTATCTCGTGGCTATACTTGGCGGGCCTGACATTCAGACACAATTCTAGCCAACTTCAATATCCATGACAATAGCCGGGAGTGGTGGCGCTCCCTTGTAATCCCAGCATTTGGGAGGCTGAGACTAGAGGATCACAGTTCACAGACAGCCTCAACTACTTAGTGAGGCCCTCTGTAACTCAGTGAGATCCGGTTTCAAAATAAAGAATAAAAAATAGGGCAGGGGATGTAGCTTAGAGGTCAAATGCTCCTGGGTTCCATCCCCAGACCCACACACACAAAAATCCTTGACAATTAGTACAACCAAATAACCAAATAGAATATAAGATTTGAATAACTATACATACATAAATACATTAGGACGTACAGGACTGATCAGTTAGGTCCATTGTATCTTCCTCACTGGGAAGGGAAGAAGTACATTTTTTTTTCCTGTCACTACTTTTAAGGTAAAGGGAATCATGTAGACAATTTTTAAAGTTTTATTATTTTTTTTTATTGGCACATTGTAGTCATACATCTTGATGGAGTACAAGATGGTGGAGGTATACATGCACACAACATCCAATTAGCCCTTACCCAATTCCCGCCTCATTCCCTTCCCCTCCCTCCTTCTCATGTTTGGCTTAGGGATTGACATTGACATGTTTGCGAATGTACATCATGTACATTAGGGAATTTCCCTTCCCCCTCCCACTCCCCTCAGTTATGTTGCCTTATTTATTCATCTATAGTTTCTCACTGAGTTCATTAGTGACCAAACAAAAGAGTTTGCAACTATGTGAAAGAAACAGAGAGTCTATTTAGATAGATAATCCTTGTATAGGTATTTATAAACAGATCCATTTTATAATGCTTACAATCAAATTGTATCTCAATGAAGGCCTTCCTTTAAGGTCTGAGATAATGCAAACCAACTAGTTTGTTTTATGGCTATCTAAATTGATTCTGAGAAAATTGCCTTGAAGAATTGAAAAGAATGATTAGTTAAAGCACCATTTTTACCACACCTCTCTCTTACTAAAAAGGTTTCAATGATTCTCCATTACCGACAGGTTTAAAACTGAATATTCTATAGTAGGACAGCTGTACCTCTGAGGCTTGTTAAATGATTCTATCATAAACTATTTGAAAGCCAGCATTTGCAAAGATTTGTGTATTACTTACTTGACTGCTGGCAAGTATCTTAGTCTATTCTTGCTGATACAATGAAATACCCTCAAGTAGGTCGTTTATAAGTAATACAAATTTATTTCTTTTAATTCTGGAAGTGGGAAGTCCAAGGTTAAGGCACTGGCAGGTTCAATTTCTGGTGAGATTTCTCTCTCTCTTCCTCCTAGATGATGCCTTATTTCTGTGTCCTGCAGAGGGGCTGCACACTGTGTCAGGGAGACCTTGCTAAGAAGACAAATTTGAACAAACGTCAAAGGAGATGAATCAGTTAGCTGTGTGGATATATGAGAGAAGGCTGTCATCATAAAGTGGGAAAAATCAGGACCAAAGCGCAGAAAGGAGTTGAGTGAGCTTCAAAAGAGGAGGAAAAAATAAGGTTAAGGAGGTAATATGGGGGGTTATGGGCCAGTGCAGGAGCCTTGGCTTTTACTCTGAGGCTAATAGGAAGCCACAGGATAGTTCTGAGTAGAGGGGTGACTTGATCTGACTTGAGTTCTAAAAGACCGGGGTGAGGGTGGAAATATGAAGTCCAGCTTATGAAAAGAAGCCTATGGAGTCCAAAGTTAAACAGGATCAAGTGCTAAAAACTGTTTGCAAATGACCTTATCTGAGTTGGCCAAAGGACCCTGCCGCAGCACGAAGCTGTCAAGAGGAAGACTCTTTCAGTTTTCCCAGTTACATTCTGTTAGGCAGAAAAATTAGATGAGAGATCAATTCCTCAATGTCCTGCTTACCACAGTGCTGTCTTTCCTGCCCATCCAGATCTCAGTTCTGTGGCCATATGTGCCTGCCATATTTTCATTTTCTTGAAAGCATGAGGAGCCTTTACTATCTCTGCTGTGGCTTTTTTCCCCCTCAGGGAAGAGATAGCCACAAAGACTTCCTTCTCTGGAAAGACTTCATTCCTTTGGCCTGTGGAGCAGGGTCAAAGGGGAGCAGTCAAACATTTATCTGGACAAGTCCAATCTTTTTCCTGGATTTTCTAAAGGTGATTTTCCTCACTGCCATGCTGGGAGAAGCATGTCCTCTTAACAATTGAAGAGGGATTAAGAAGGTTGAAACTAGCTGGTCCCCAGAGAGGCCTTGAGAGCAACACTGCCCAATAGAAATAGAATATAACCCACATATAAAACTTTAAAATTAGTTAGCGGTCACATTTAAAAATTTAAAATGAAACGGACAAAATTATTTTAATATATTTCCAAATGAATTAAAGTCAGAACACTATAGCATATGTGCTTACCCATGTTTATAGGAGCATAATACGCAATCGCTAATTTATGGAACCAACCTAGATGTCCATCAGCAGATAAACAGATAATGAAAATGTGGTATATATACACAATGTGATTTTACCCACCCATAAAGAACAACAAAATTACATCATCTGCAGGAAAATGGATGGAACTAGAGAATATTATGCTAAGATCTACTAGTCTTTGAAAGTCAAGGGGGTAGAATGTTTTATATGTGGAAGCTACAAAGAATATAGAAAATGAAAGAGACTTTAGATAATCCAGGAAAGAGACCCTTAGAATAGTGGGAGAAGATTGCAGAAGGGAGGTGAGGGGGTGAAAAGGAAGAACTGATGAAAAAAATAGCTCAAATTACGCTGTGCCCATGTACAAAGTTATCACTACCAATCTCACTATTATATATGGGGAGGGGTGAATCGTTAGGTGGGACCTGAAGAGAATCACACCAAGACCCTTGTGCATGTTTGTTTGTATGACTTTGAACCTCATATGGTATATAATCGCAATACACCAATTAAAGTGTAAAAATAGCATATTATATTTATTCAGTATGTCCAACATATTTTTTCAATGTGCAACCAATATAAACATTATTAAGAAGATATTGCTTAAATTCTATTTTACATACTAAGCACCGCAGAGGAAGTATGTAATACTTTCAAGCATCAACTCAGACTAGTCCCATTTCAAGTGTTCAGCAGCCCCATGTGCTGGTGAATGCAGCTCTAGAATGCAGAACCCAAGGTGCCTATATTTCTCTAGTTCATTCAGTTTTGCACATACTTTTGTGCTATAAGTAATTAATGACCTATAAACGTTGGTGAAATTAAAATGTGGTATCAGTTGGTAAAAGAGAGGTAGAGACACCCACCTCAATTATATCCTATCATCAACTCCAACTCATTTCCTACTCTCCATACTGAAAACATGTTTCAATAAGAAAGAGCTTTGTAAACAAAGGCATTTTGCCTATGCTTATTACTATTAATACAACTGCTAGCTCTATCATGGGAGTGTACATAGATTCTCAGATATGTTTTTGAAGAAGTAAAAGATACTAGCTGAGAAGAATGTCTTCAGTGATAAGAATGTTGGACTCACTCCAGGGCTTTAACCCCAAGAAGACAGGAGATCCTAATATGGGGCAACAGATCTGTACGTGAGCCAGGTTTTCTCTAGTGGCTACTATCAGGGTAATTTATGGATCAGATTTGGTATGTTTTTCACCAAGGCAATTTATTTCCAGTCCCTGTCAAGGATGTCTACATTGCTTATCAATGTTCGCTGGTCCTGACTGGGGAAGCTTCTCCAGAACACATAGCCAATATAGTGACAATTCAGACCTCAGCAGATACTTGTACAAAGTGGGTGGCATGCTGTGGGGTGGAGGAAAGGAGGCTGAAAGATGTTTCTGTATGGATTTTTTTTTTTTACTTTCCTTTCCTCTAAACTCAAATTCAGACTATTGAGTGTCAGGTGTGATGGTGCACGCTTATCATCCCCGCGCTTTGGAGGCGGAGACAGGAGGATCACATAGGTTCGAAGCCAGCCTTGCTGCTTAAGAGACCCTGTTTCCAAATAAAAATATAAAATAGGTCTGGGAGTGTAGCCCGGAGGTAGAAGGGTTCCATACCCAGTACCACCAAAAAAAAAAAAAAAAAAAATTCAGACTGCTGAATAAATCCAGGAGCAAAGTCTAAAGTTGCCATGTAGGCTAAATCAATAACAAGGATGCTAATGATGTAGTAGAGAAAAGGATTAAAAGGATACACAGGTATTTGAAAATTAGGTCTGTTTGACCCTCCCTCCTTTGTTGAGTGAACAAATGATATAAATATTTCATCTTAATTTTATTGGCACAAGACAACAATCAACTCAAGCCCTTATACCTTTCACGAAGTCAAGCTACAGGATTCTACATCTTTCTTGTGGTGCTGAGCATAGAACCCCAAGGTCTCATGAATTCCAGGCAAGTGCTCTATCATTGAGCTACCCCTAAGCCCAAATCCTTATGACACTGTATGTTTCTGTAATTTGATTGGAAATATGATAATGAGTATCAAATATTGTTAGGTTTGAAAAATGCAAGCATTGTACTTTGCTTTTGCATTTTTGCCCAAAGGCTGCAACAAACACCTTTAGGTCCCATCGTTCCCCTAAGCATTATATGGAACATTTTTGCTTTTCTCATTTCTACAAGCTCAATGTAAATGTGCAGAATGATTATATTTGCAGCAGTTAAGTTCATCAAATTCCAGGAAGTCTGGGACATTCTGGGAAGATTAGGAGAGGAACTATCAGTTTGAAAAGTGAGCAGTTAACAGGAACAGGGGGTGGGCATTCCCAAAGGTAGACCAGAGAATTACTTTCCTCTAGGCAGCATTTCTCCACCCAATCTACCATACTGCCAGACTAATTGCCTGAACACCAAAGTCAGATCTATTCATTTCCTATTCCATAAATTCTAAAAGGCTTCTCAGCACCTGCAGAATGAAGTCTAAACACCTTCACGAGGGATTTTAAGCTGTCACCATCTGACCCCAACCCATCATTCCAACCTCCTATCATGTTACTTTCCTCCATGTACCCTGGGTGATGTCTCAGCCCACTGAACATCTCATCATTCCTGAAATTCAACATCCCTTCTTCCCAAGCCCTACATCTGTGGTCTGGTGCAATTGCTCTTATTTGCCTTTGTTGGTCTACTAAAATTTTCCTTCTTCTTCAGTGGCTCTCCAAATAACTCCCTGGATGTTTATAGTCCACCAAGCACTCTGTCTCTCATAACATACTTACATCTTATTATTGCTTTAATTCAGTTCTGTCTTTGATTGGAGTTCATTGTATAAATGTCGGTTCCTTCCTCCTCTGCAGCTTTATTTTATGATATCTTTGATGCCATGGATTACATCTTACTAATTTTTGGTTTTCCCACAGCTCCTATTATATGGTCTTGATCAAGTAGGTGTGCAGGTAATATCTGTTAGATAAAGGAATGGGGGAGGCTGACTTGTGTCTTGTAGTTAGGTTAGCATTCTACCTAGAATTGCTGGCATAGGATTTGTGATAAATGTTTCACTGACCATCTAGAAGAAGGTCTTTGTGGGAGAAAAAACATTGCAGTAAGATTCAGAAGATATGTATTTGGATGCTGTCTGAAAAGGCAACGTTGGGGCATAGATTGCAGGTAATATTCCTCCCTGCAATATCCATTTTCCCTTTATCTTTTTTTTTTTTGTGTGTGTGTGGTACTGGGGATGGAACCCAGGGGAATTCTATCTCTGAGGTATACCCCCAGCCCTACTTTATAGTCTTTATTTTGAAACAAGGTCTCACTGAGTTGCAAAAAGCCTCACTAAGTATCTGAGGCTGTCCATGAACCACGATCCTCCTGTCTCAGCCTCTCAAATGTTGAGATTACAAGCATGCCCCACCACACCCAGCTTCCCTTTATCTTTTGATAGTAGAAGACTGGAGTTTTAGCTGAGCTCATGACTATCCAGTTGAAGACTATATAGCCTAGCTATTCTTCAAACTAGATGTTAAAGTTTTAGGCAAAAGAATGTGAGTGGAGGATATATGGGCAATATTAGCTGTACACTTAAAAAAGAATGTGTTTACTTCCTCTTTTTCCCTTTTCCACATGCAAAAAAATTAAATTAGAGGGTATTACAAGGTGTGTTTGATCATGTGGAGGAAACTTCATAGGATTAGATGAAACCACTTGAAGCACTTGCAGTCTTTCCTATCTCAGCCTCCTCAGCCTCTTTCTTCCAGTGGCTCAGGCTAAAAAGTTTAGTGACCCTTGATTTTTTACTCTCTCAAAGAAAGAAATCCAATTCATTAGCAAATCTCATCAGTTGTATCTATAAGTAGATTCAAAATTCACCTATCTCTCAACAGCTATACTGGTTCCAGATACCATTACATTTTTCTGGATGGCTGCAGTAAGCTTTTAAAAAATTAATCAATTATTTAGTTAATTAATTAATTAATTATGTAATTTGTGATGCTGGGGATCGAGCCCAGCATCACACTCGAGGCACTTGCAGTCTTCCCTCTCTCAGCCTCCCAAGTACTAGGATTACAAACATGTTCCTGGCTCTACCAGAATGATCCTTTTAAACCCTAAGTCAGAATAATTCACCCCCAACATCCCTTCTTTAAACCCTTCCAAATCTCTTTGCTTCTTTCAGAGATGAGAAACCCTAGCAATGGCGTATAAGGTTTTGCATGGTCTAGTCTCATTGCCTCTGATTTCTACTTTTCACCCACTGATCTGCCCCAGATACTTAACACTTGTTCCTCATGTGTGTGACACACGCTAGTCTGGGACCCTTGGCCCTGGTTGTTTTCTCCGCATGAAAGTTCTTTCTCTAGTTAACACGGTTAACTCCCATACTTCAAGTTGATTGTTCAAATGCTTCCCCAAATATTAACCAGACCTTCACTAGAAATCCTGTTTTCACTTGCAGATCTGTCTCCACCTCTATCTTTATGTATTGTCTACTTGCTTTTTTTCAATAATATTTAACGTTTTCTTTTATTTTTAAAAATTTTTTATTGGTGCGTTGTAGTCATACATTTTAATGGAGTACAAGATGGTAGAGGCATAAATGCACACATCACTCACTTAGCCCTTACCCAATTCCCACCCTGTCTACTCCACTTGTTTTCTAACACATTCTTCAATTTAGTTATTTTTTGTCTAGTATCTAGACCCCCCCACTATAATGTAAGCCAAGAACTTGTATAAATATATAGACATTTTTTCATTACTGTATCTCTTGTGCCTGGGCATCTAATGAGCATTCAATAAAAGTTTGTGGAAAAAAAGAAGAGTAATTCTGGAGCTTAAAACTATGATGCTGTTATATCAGCCCCTGCATGGTTCTATAACACAGAAATAAATTACTACTTTTGGAAAATTACGCCTTGACAGGAGCTGAATCCATACCCTAATATGAAGAATAAGAGTCTGGGTTTTGAACTCTGGAAGACTCAACTCAGTTCTATCCCTCTGCTGCTGGAGACCCTTTAATGGCTGCCCACAGCAATGAACAGAACTTCTAATTTCCTTACCAAGCTAATAAAACTGATTGATTTTGGCCCATGACCTCTTCCTCTGCTTCTTCTCATGCTATTCTCTGCCATGTTTGTTTCCTACTTAAGGCCTGTGCACCACTCACTCTCTGCCTTCCTACCACACTCCTCCCCAGCCCTGGCTCCAGATCTTCACAGGACTGCCTCCCTGTCATCAGATCTTCATTCACTATCCACTGACTAGAGAGGTTCTCCTTCCTTAATCAACTTGGAGTGACCTCTAATCACTCTGTCCCCATTCACTGCTTGGTATTCTTAATATTAATATAATTATACACTGAATTGCTAATCTTTTGCTCCCAGTATAGTCTAAATTAGGAATTGGGAATTTTATGCACCAGTTCCCATTCTTTCTTGGTTGAAATTTGCATACATGGATTTTAATTCCTTGTACATTTCTGTTTGTAGGTCAACATATCTCATGGCCAGAAAGCAAATATGTGGAGTGCAGTTTGTGGTAATTATTGGCGCTGAGTGAGAGAAGTCCTCAGGGAAGGCTGGACTCAGGTACGGATGCAGGGCTAAAAAGGGGCCCGCTAGCATCTGGTACACTTCATTCTTATTTCCTGCCTCCCACAGGTGTGTAAGCTATATAAGAAAGGATTTGGTCTGTTTCTAATACTCTATTTTTGGTGCACAGAGCAGTGCAGGACTTTAGTTGCTGCTCAGCAAATGTTAGTAGAATGTCTTAATTAAAGTCCTTAGTCTTTCTTTCTCTTACTTTCTTCACCTATGAAAGGGGACTAATGATTGAATTGATTTGTAAGGTTGTTTTGAGTGCTAAATCAAATAAAACATGGAAAGCGATTAGCACAGAAAAAGACTACCATTAATTCTAAGCTATTATGTTTATTTTGATCTAGGGAAGAGCACTTAACCTTTCTAGGCCTTCTTCTAAGAACAATCAGTTTTGCCTTTCTCCAAGTTGGAATATGAGCAAAATGCAATAAATCAGATAACAGTATTATACACATATGCATTTTTTTGTGGTACTAGGGGTGTAACCCAGGGGCCTTTCTACCTCTGGGCTATACTCCAGATCTATTTTATATTTTATTTGGAAACAGGGTCTCACTAAGTTGCTGAGAGCCTCACTCAGTAGCTGAGGCTGGTTTTGAACCAGTGCAATCCTCCTGTCTCAGCCTCCCAAGCGCTGAGATTACAAACATGCACCACTATGCTCGGCACAATTGCATTGTTATTATCAATCATCATTCACCAAATTATCATTGAGGTACAGGGATTAGTCATATCTGGGAAAGTAACCAAAAAGACCTGCTCTCTGTTGCTTCTATTCTACTGAGAGACACAGATACAAACAGACTCTCTTTACCTATTCTATATATTTGTATGTATTTAAGTAGACTCTCTATATAATATATAGCATGGAAAAGGGATATAAATGATATAGAGATGAATAAACTAGAGAAGAATTTAAAAGGAAGAGTGCTGAGGGGTTGCAATTTTATTTTATTTTGGTACTGGGATTTGAAACCAGAGCCATTCTACCCTTGAGCTATACACCCCCAGCCCTTCTTATTTTTTATTTTGAAACAGGGTATTGCTAAGTTACCGAGGGCCTTGCAAAGTTGTGGAGTCTGGCCTCAAATCTATTATCTTTCTGTCTCAGTCTCCCAAGTACTGGGATTATAAGCACGAATCACTGTGCCCAGCAAGGTTACAACTTTAAATAGGAGCCATCATGGAAGTTCTTCCTCATAAAATGAGATTTGTGCAAATATCTGACAAAGAGGAAGTAACCTGAATATTCTTGGGCAGATTGCATCGTTCTGCTTCCACAAAGATATGTGACACTGTGCTACATCAACTAACACCTTAGTGGCTCTGAACATCACAGGTCTGCTTCTTGCTCATACTCTGCGTTCATTCTATTATTTATTTATTTATGGCACTGAGGAATGAACCCAGAGACATTCTACCCCCAAACCACACCCCCCCAACTCTATTTTATTTTTATTTTGAAACAAGGTTTCCCTAGGTTGATGAAAGTCTCACTACTTGCTGAGCCTGTTCTTGAACCTGCAATCCTTCTGGCTCAGCCTACCAGGTACTGGGATTACGAGTGTGTGCCACCATGCCCAGCCGCATCTATTCTATTTTGTCAGGGAGCTTCGATTGATATTTCCAGGGACAAAGGCTCAATTACTTAGCATGCCACTGGTTACAGAGATGAGGGATCAAGAGGTCTGGAGAGTCTCACATGGGCAATGAAGTGCTTCAGCCTGGATGTAGCCTTGCCCGGTCGATCTCAGTGGGGAAGAGAAAGAGAATGTACATTTCAGGGGGGAATGGGGAAATGGATGCAAGTGAACAATATAAATTTCTACTTTACTTAGTTACCTGCTTTTCCACATATTAGTACATACTAATGAACTAATATATACTATGTTAATATTTTAGTAATGAATCCCATATAAATTATAAAATACATCCATCTATTAATAATACATCACAAAAATATTTCTTTTTTTTTAAATTTTATATTATTGGTGCACTGTATTCATACATCATAATGGGATACAAACTTTTGTAGACATACATGCACACATCACCCAGTCTGCCCCCACCCGATCCCCACCCCATTCTCTCCCCATCCCTCCTTCCCATGCTTGGCTTAGTGGTTGACATCTAGTATTATAGCAATTTATCCAAATTAAAAATGATAATCTCACATAACAGTTTCATTTGTCTGATACCCAGCTTTTGGTGACTTAAAGATAACATTTCAATATTTCTTTTTACTTTCTTTCTTACCAGAGGATATTTTTTTTCTATTTATTTAGGTGAAACTATCATATATTTATATATTTATTTTTCAGAAAGAAATCTATCCTAATATGGAATATGGATTCTAGATACCCAAAACGTGGAAAAGAACAAAGCTAGAAGATATATATTTTCTAATTTCAAACCATATAAAGCTACAATAATTGAAACAGTGTAGTACTGTTCTAAAGGCAGATATATAAACCATTGGAGTTAAGTACAAGGCTAGAGCTAAATTCTTCCCTATATTGTCAAGTTATTTTTGACAAGGTTTCCACGAAGATTTGGTGGTGGAAATAATAATCTTTTAACTAAATATTGTTGAAAAATAATAATTACATGGAAAAGAATAAAATTGGACCCTTACCTAATCCCATATACAAATATTAACTCAAAATAGATAATAGACCTAAATATAAATCTTAAGACTATAAACTTTTAGAAGAAAATCTGGGTCATAAAACCTCACAACATTGAAACTGGCAGTGATTTCTTGGATATGATTTCAGTGGCACAGGCAACAGAAGAGTATACAAACTCCCTAAAAAAAAAAAAATTGTATATCCAAAGACAATGTAAACAGTTAAAAGTTACTAATAGAATTGGATAAAATATTTCCAAATGCTATATCTGAAGGTATATTAATATTCCAACTAGAAATCCTAAAAATTAACAACAATAAAGGCAAACAATACAGTTTAGAGATAGGTAAAAGACTAACATAAATAATGAATCTCCACAGATAACCAATCTTAGTTGTCTGTTGGATGGAAAATCTTGTTTCTCTGGTTCTGGTGAGTGTTACCTATTTCTTCTTTGTAGTTAATCTCTTTGAGTATTTTCTCTAGCGCTGGGTTTGAAGACATAAATTCCTTCAGTTTCTGTTTGTCATGGAAGCTTCTTATTTCTCCATCTAATTTGATAGAAAGTTTTGCTGGGTAGGAAATTTTTGGCTGGAAGTTGTTTTCTTTCAGAGTTTGGAATATGTTACTCCAAGCCCTTCTGGCTCTCATGACTTGATTTGGGAAGTCTGGAGTGATTTTAATTGGTTTGCCTCTGAATGTCACTTGGCCCTTTGCTTTTGTTGCCTTTAAGATTCTCTGCTTGGCTTCCACATTGGTCATTTTGACAATTATGTGGCGTGGGGATCCTCTTCTCTGATCCTGTCTAAAGGGAGTTCTATACGTTTCCTGGATCTGTGTATCAACCTCTTGCTCTATTTTTGGAAAATTTTCTGCTATTATTTCCTTGAAGAGATTGTTGATCCCTTTGTTATCACTTTCTTTTCCCTCCTCTATTCCAATTATTCTTAGGTTAGCTCTCTTAAAATGGGCCCATATTTCTTCAATATCAGATTCCTGCTGTCAGATATTTTTTTCTAGATTAGAAACTATGCGTTCATTTTTGGAATGATCATCTTCTAAGAGCGAGATTCTGTTCTCCATGTGGTCTAATCGGTTGTTTGTGCTTTGAATTGAGGCCTTTACTTCATTAATTGCATCCTTTATCTCTTTTTGGCTCTCTCTGAGTTCTTTTCGAAGCACCTCTATTATTTCTACAGTTTTTTTCCTGATTTGATCTTCTAGAAATCTCTGATTTTCTGTTTTATCGGGTTCTGATGTTGTGGGGTTGTAGGCATTCATTGCTCCAGTATTATTCCTCTTTCCCATGATTTCGGAAGTTTGTGCCTTCTCTGGGTTCTTCCCTTGGGTCACTATGACTTCACTTAAGATGCTCTGGATCTCGAGTCTGTAGTATATCAGATCCCACTACTCCTTTACTGGGTTGTATCACAGAGTCTTCGACCCAGAGAGTCGATAGAGGCTGCTTTAGACTATGGGGGGTGCCAGGTTGCACGTTCTCTTATGGTGTGATATCTCTGCCACCGCCACTCCCCCACTGGGTCAAGTCCCAGGGAGTACAGTACTGGGATTTCTCCTCTGTGGCCCGCAATTTGACTCACTGTTCTTGAGTACGCAGATGTAGCTGTACTAGACTCAGTGAATTCACTGCTGCTGCCACCGGTGGCAATATGGCGCTGCTGCCACGCCCTCGGCCGTGAGGCTGGCGTATTTTTTCTTCTCTGGTTTTGAGTTCCACTTTGAGTCCCTGCAGCGTGAGCTGAGCTCAGCCACTGGGAGCTTTAAATACTCTCTGTGCCAAAAGATCCCGCCTGGCTGTTCCACAGCAGCTCACCTCAGCTTGCTGTAGCCGTCCGGTGAATTCGCCGCTGCCGTCGGCAGTATGGCGCTGCTGCCGCGTCCTCGGGCGTGAGGCCAGTGTATCTCCTCTGTGGCTCTGAGCTCTGTTGTCAGTCAGCTTTCTCTCTGGAGCCTGGTGGTTTTTTTGTTTCTCTGGTGATGGTGTTTTCTGGCTATGAAAGGCGCTGATTTTGTGGTAATGAAGATTGGTTATTAGCGGGGCTCTTAAGCCCAGCTTTTCTTGGTCGCCATCTTCCCGGAAGTCCTCTCACAAAAATATTTCTAAGGTCATCAATATGTATATATCAGCATTTAAAAATCATTTATTATAGGGATATTCAAATACACACAAACAGTTTGGTATAGTGAACCCCTTGGTGTCCATCACTATTTCTAATTTACTGAGAAGGTTTACTTTGTGCACATGAGCTTCAGTTCTTTATCCAGTTACCTGTATTGGACATGTAGGTATTGCCAATGTTTTGCCGCTCTAAACCATACTCTACTGGACCTTCTTACTCATCTGTTCTTTGTCACCTATTTGATTATTTTGTTACAGTAAAATCATCTGGACACTTTAATGACAACTTGCCTGACTCATCTTCCTCTGTGCCAGCTGACTTCCTGGGTCACTGCTCATCCCCATGGCAGAAACAGTCCTAGGACAGAGGATATAGCAGGGTAGCTGGTCATGCCCAAGCAGTGTGTTCTTCTCTCTTCAACAATACCACACACCAATATATATTTCAAGTAAAATATGATTGATTAGTACACAGTTTATCAGACTCTCTTCAAATCATGAGTTATCTTTTGTTCTGCAGCACTGATATTCTACCTCTGACCTATAACTCCAGCCCTACTTTTATTTATTTATTTATTATTTATTTACTTACTTACTTACTACCTTACTTACTTTTACAGTACTGGGGATGGATCCCAAGGGCATTATATCCCCGAGTGATGGCCCCTGCCCTATTTTTTATTCTTTATTTTGAAACAGGGTCTCACTGAGTGGCTGAGGCTGTCTGCAAATGTGCAATCCTCCTATCTCAGCTTCCCAAGTACTGGATTACAAGTGTGTGCCACCATGCCCGGCTTTATTTTATTTTATTTTGTTTTATTTTTGTGTGTGTGGTACTAGGGATGGAACCCAAGTCCTTCTACCTCCAGGCTATATCCCCAACCTATTTTATATTTTATTTGGAAACAGGATCTCACTAAGTTGTTGAGAGCCTCATTAAGTTGCTGAGCCTGGCTTCGAACCTGTGCAATCCTCCTGTCTCAGCCTCCCAAGTACTGGGATTACAAGTGTGCACCACCACACCCGGCTTTTATTCTTTTATTTTTATAACAGGCTCTTACTAACTTGTGGAGGGCCTCACTAAGTAACTGAACTGGCTAAGAACCTGTAATCCTCCTGTCTTAGCCTCCCAAGTACTAGGATTACAAGCATTCGCCACCATACCCGGCTATGGGTTATCCTTTAATTGAAAGCTTTGTAAAAACCTTAAAAGTTTTTATTTGCTCATGCTAATCCCCTTACTGGAGCAAATACTTGGAGTGAAGGCAGGCAGCTTTGCAGTGTGGAGGAAAGACATGAATCCTGGTGTCAGTTTCTAGCGTTCCACTGTCTGTATGTTGTATGATCTTGGTCAAGTTGTTTAGCCTTGCCAAACCTTTACTTGTCCCCATTTGTAGAGTGGCTATTCTACTTCACAAGGTTGTTGTGACATATGGATAATATGATGTTTGTGAAAACATCTATTACTCTGCCTGTTGGATAGTGGGTGTTCAATAAAACCCTCCTTTTCCTTCTCCTTTTCTTTTATTTTCAGGATATACTCAGGGCATGAACACTGCAGTGATTTTCAATGATAGTGCTGGTGTTAACAGTATTTTTAGGGGAAGAATGTATCTTCTTGAAACATTCAGTAAAATTGGTTTGAAATTGGTATTTTTCCATGACATCAAAACCAAGTTTTGGAAAATTCTTTCAGGTAAGTCCTTTCTTTGGAAAATCCCCATTCCCTCATTTGCAGTAGCTAAGTGATATTTACCCCAGGACCCAACACCTTTGAATTCATTATTTGCAATGTTAATAAATGATTTACTTCATTTCCTGTTTTCCTTTGCTCACCAACCTGCCAGTAGTAGTCATAAGCTGGCCTTAAAATAACTGCAGTGGTAAACGAATTAGTAGTAGGATGTCTATAATTGTGTTATGTAGCCCAGTTGGAAAGAGGCAGATATAGCCCTTGGTCTCAAGCTATGAAATCTTGTGAAATGCAAAGGAAGTAAAGGTTTAGGAGGTCTTAGAAAGAAGGTTGTCATGAAACCTTAAGAGACATACTCGAGGTAAGACCATAAAGCCCTGCCTTTTGTTTATATCCCATGGTGCCTGGCACACACCTGTCACACACTGGCATGAATGAAGCACATCTGAGCTGCTTAATGACAGTAGGGAGTGAGTACTTTTCCTCCATGAATTCTGTTCTATAGCCCATTCTTATGTTTTGAGTACTTCTCATCTTTTGAGTTTTCTTCTCTCCTATTGCCAAACTCTACTTTTTCTCCCACATTTAGGGAAGAGGTCGGCCCTCAAGGAGAGTTCATTAAAGCTTTGTTGAATGAAGAAGAGTTATCAAAGATCTTCTGAAGACCCAAGAGGCTAAACTTAGAATTTCTTGTTTAATTAAATAATTTATTTATTTTTGGTACTGGGGATGGAACCCAGGGGCCTTCTACCTCCGGGCTACACTCCCAGACCTATTTTATAATTTATTTGGAAACGGGGTCTCTTTAGCCAGCTGAGGCTGGCTTCGAACCTGCGCGATCCTCCTGTCTCCGCCTCCCAAGCGCAGGGATTACAAGTGTATGCCACCACGCCCGGCTAAACTTTGAATATTTTGAGTGGGAGATAGAAATTGAGGGGGAGGAGAAGGGGAGAAATGTATGCTTCTGTGCACAAATGTGCACCTATAAGTGTGATTTTAGAGTGTCCCCCAACCAGGTGGGCTATCAGGCCATACTATGCTACATTAAGAAGTGTACTCATGCCGGGCGTGGTGGCGCACTCTTGTAATCCCTGCGCTTGGGAGGCAGAGACAGGAGGATCGCGCTGGTTCGGAGCCAGCCCCGCTGGCTTAAGAGACCCTGTTTCCAAATAAAAATATAAAAATAGGTCTGGGAGTGTAGCTCGGACTAGAAGGGCTTCCAGGAACTCCAGTACCACCAAAAAAAAAAAAAAAAAAAAAAAAAAAAAGTGTACTCATTATTGATGGCTTTATGATGCTGAAATTTAATAAGAAAACTCCAAGATGCATCCAAATCTGGTTTCTTAACAGTGATTTTGATGGCTTGAGTTGGTGCTTTTCATCCTTATTGCTTCAGATAGGCATAACTCTTTTTCCCCTTCATTTTTTTCCCATGTGTGTGAAATATGATACTTTGCAGTATTCATGGGTTCTTTTGGAATCCAGACTTTTCACTTCCTCCACATCTGCTATGAAACAAAATATTGATTAATGTGACCTGTAAACCTAACTAGTTAAGTAGGGCCAATGACCAATTCCTATTCCTAGATTTTTTAGGAGTTTCTATCATTTTTTCCAATCTCTCTTTTCACTGTGATTTTTTGGGCTGATGAAAAGATTAAAGGAAAATTATGCCAGCAGTAAAGTTTTCAACCACATCTGAGGTTTAAATTCCAAGTGTTTGGACTAACATTACCCCAGACCATCATACTAACCTAAGATAAAAATGCTTCTAACCTTACCACTTTTGTCATATAAAAAAATTACAGTGTGATATGAAAATACAAAGAATATTCATGTCTAGAAGGTAGTTCGTATTTCTTTGAAAAACTCATAAATAAAACAGAGCAATTACTCAGTGATTCCACAGGAAAAAATATTAAGAAGAAAAAAAATTGTAATTACCCCGGGTCTGATATTTTCCCTGAGAGTAGTGAAAAGGATGTTTGATAAAGACTAGGAGAGTGACTCTTAAGTGACAATCCTACATTTCCCTCCAACAGAATAGATTATACATAGAGTTCCAGCATTACAACATCCCATGAAGTGTTATCCGCATAGGATGCAACAGTCATGCACGGTGGAGACCCCAAGGTAAGAGTATAAGTGAGCAGAATCTTCTTCCAAGTAGCTCCCTAGGCAAACAGCACAGTTAATTCCAAAATATCACCTTGCTCAAAGCTTTAGAATTAACTTAAAAGTCTATGTTGTATTCTTTGGAATGCCCTTAATAGCTGCAAATAATCCTTTGGTGGTGGATTTGACATTTGTAAATATTAAAATTCTTTAGGTATTAAATCTCATATAAAGAATACAACCTAGGGAAATGTCATTTTTCCCTAAAAAAGAATTCTGAGGTATTTAAATTAATTTTCCTGTGCCACTCCAGGAACTATGAATGCTTTTTTCCAGAAGATCAGAGAAGGTTAGGAGCAAAGGAAATCTCAACAGTAAGAGCATGTGGCCTCTCAATGACATAATTTGGAGGGGGAGGGCAATGTAAATTTTTATATTTTATATTTTCTTCAAATCCTTATTTTATCACTATCGTATGCATGATCTACTTTGAGTGCTCATATTGATTACTTGGTTTCCTTGGACATAAAATGGGAAAATATATTTTTTATATTTAAATATTTATTTTTAAATATAATTAATATATATTTATATATTTTTATATATAAATATATATTGGTGGTACTGGGGTTCCTGGAAGCCCTTCTATCTCTGGGCTACACTCCCAGACCTATTGTGTGTGTGTGTGTGTGTGTGTGTGTGTGTATATATATATATATATATATATATATATATATATATATAATTTCTGTTTTTACTTAAGTTTTTTAACAATTTTTTATTGAACATAAATAGTATACATTTAAACTATATTTGGTGCCCTCTCCCCCCTGCCCCCGTTTTCCCTTCCCCCCTCCCACCAATGGTTGTCCAGGTTAACCATGTCATATTCATAATTTTACACATATTCAGATGTAGACCCTCATTAATCAAGATCAGCCTTCCTCCTCTCCTATCTTTCCATTCAAACTTTGCTGATATTTCCCCTCCATTATCTGGAGTCCCACTGGTATCCTCTGTGTTTCCTAGTTTGGGTATATTAGAGGAAACATATGTACCTTCTCCTTCTGTGCTTGGCTGATCTCACTTAACATAATGTTCTCCAGGGCTTTCCATCTTCTTGCAAATGATATAATTTTGTTCTTCTTTATGGCTGAATAGAATTCCATTGTGTGTATTTCCCAAGTTTTGCTATCCATTCATCTGTTGATGGAGATCTGGGTTGGTTCCATATTTCGGCTATTACAAATTATGCTGCTATGAACATAGGTATGCATATGTTGCTGTTTAGGCAGTGCCTTTCTCAACAAAACCTCCAAAGCTCAGGAAATTAAAACAAGAATAAACAAGTGGGATAGCATCAAACTAAAAAGTTTATTCTCATCAAAGGAAACTATCAATAACCTAAGGAGAAAGCCTTCAGAATGGGAAAGGATCTTTACCAGCCACCACTCTGATAGGGGGCTAATATCCAGAATATACAAAGAGCTCAAAAGACTCTACACTAGCAAAACAAACAACCCAATCAAGAAATGGGCAAATGAACTAAATAGACACTTCACAAAAGAAGAGATACAAAGGGCCAATAGATACATGAAAAGATGTTCTACATCACTGGCCATCAGGGAGATACAAATCAAAACTACACTGAGATTCCATCTAACACCAGTCAGAGTGGCAAGCATAAAGAAATCAAACAACAACAAATGCTGGCGAGGATGTGGGGAAAGAGGAACTCTTTTACACTGTTGGTGGGAATGCAAACTAGTTCAGCCACTATGGAGATCTGTGTGGAGATTTCTAAGAAAGGTGGGAATAGATCCACCATATGATCCATCTATACCACTCCTGGGTATCTTTCCAAAGGGGTTGAATTCAGAGAAATACAGCAACATATTGTATACTTTTTAATTTGGAAGCTGGCTTCGAACCTGTGCAATCCTCCTGTCTCCACCTCCCAAGTGCAGGGATTACAAGCCACCATGCCCGGCTAAAATAAATTTTAATTTAAAAATTGGGAAGTTGTTCTGGAGATTTCAAATTACAATCAGATGGAAAATTCTCTTGGACAAACTTTTGTCTTGAGGCAGAAGAGTTGATCCCCTGACCCCAATCCCATTACAGGTTTATTAAAACCAAGTGGTCTATATTCAATATCACCATTTTGCAAAAGGTAGCAATGATTTAACAGAATTCCTAATAAGTTGCATTTTTACATTGTACTCATTAATTGTAGATAACAAATCTGCATATAATTTTCAACTGTGGACACCATAATCAGTCAGCCAACCTCTTCCTGTTGGTCCTTTGGGTTTAATAATGAATCCAGGTTAGCTAAGCTCAATACCTTGGATTTTCCCCTCCTCCCATAAGCAGGAAAGTAGTCTTGCTTTTAGAGGAGGAAAAACCTCACAGACACAGAAAATAAGACCAGTCTTTGCAAACAGCACTATTAGTTCTACCAATTTAAAAGTCTCCTTATTTTCTAGTATGCTTCTTTTAGAAATAGCATTAGTTGGCCAGGTATGGTGGTGCCTACCTGTAATTCCAGTGCTTGGGAGGCTGAGACAGGTGGATCATAGGTTCGAGGACAGCCTCAGCAACATAGTGAGGGTCTCAGCAACCTAGTGAAACCCTGTTTCAAAACAAAAAATAAAAGAGCTGGAACTGCATTTGGAGGTAGAATGCCCCTGGGTTCAATCCCCAAAACCACACACACATACACACAAAAGAATGGGCATCAGTGAACATTAGTCAGGGAGAGGGGGCTGAGGGGGTCCATGTGTCTGTCTTGTGTTGGTCTGCTATCATTGTGGTGCTCACTGGATCATAGGAAGCAGTGCTGAGTGACCTCTTTTATGTCTAGACAGAGAGCCCTAATGAAATAGATGTCTGACTCTTGAAACTAACTTTCTAGTCTGCAGGTATTTGGGTTTACAAAGGCATAAGCAAGAATGGATGACATTGTCTTGGGTGAAGGCATAGAGACTAAGAAGGAAAATGAGCAGGGGATGGGGAGAAGGGAAGGAGATCTCCTGCTGAAAGTTAAAATGTTGTCACCTAGCGCAGAATACTGACTATAATGAGAATCCTGTGTGTTAAATCATATAGATCTGGAAACTATTCTTCAAGTCTAACTTTCCCAGACATTCAAATAACCTGCATTGATCTCCTTAATGCCCCAAAGTAAATTAAAAGTTTCCTCAATGAATGGCTTTTTTTTTTCTCTCTTGGCATTCTTAGGACCCTCAGTTTTTGCAGAATTTAGAGAAGTCTGCAGGGGTTCACATTGCCGAGCTTCCATCACCATTTTATGAATTTCTTTATACACAAAACCAGTTCAACAAAGAATGGGTACTTGTATGTAGGCTTCTCCCCCCAGTTCCCAGTTTTCCATACTGTAGAATGACATTAGAAAGGTTTTTCTCATGACCAAACTGCCCCTGACTGTTAATGAAAATGCATCATTTATTGCCTGGCCAAATTTAATGACTCTGCTATATCTAGAAATGAAAGCATAATGGAGAACAAGTTAAAATAGAGCGATCAAAGATAGAGGGACTTTGCAAAATCTCTTGTCTTTTTTCTTTATTTTTTTCCTTTTAAAGCCTTACAGTCATCTGCCTACCAGGTGGAACTTATTTGGATAATACAGCACAGATGTACCTTGTTGTACCCAACAGATGAATTCCTGAAAAGCTGCATTTGATAGAAGTTTTATAAATTGAATCACATTTTCCTGTAGACTTGTATTATAGTAACAGAAGCCATTATCCACATTTGACTGATTTTCAATTGGCAGAGCCCTCTAACACTTGAGCTTCAAGTTTCTCAGCCAAATCTCTATGTCAAACAGTTAATGATCTGGAAATAATAAGCACTTATGTGAGCTAAGGGAGCACTATACTTAAAGGAAATTTGATTGTATTCCTTTGAAAGTAAGGAATCTTTATTGCATGGTGTGAATTTTCACTAGCGGAATCCTAGACTATCAGGAACTTTAGTGATCATGTAGTTCAAACTTCTCCTTTGTACATAAGGAAATTGAGACCCTGAGCATTTATTCATCTGTGGCAGCATGTAACAGTATAATATGGAGAAAAAAATAGCTACTTTGAGGTTGACAAATGTTCTCCTTCTAGTCTACTAGCTATTTGGCTTTGGGCAAGCTATCAGACCTTTCTGAGTCCAATTTCCTCATCTTTAAGACACAGAAAGTATAACCTACTTCTCAGGGTTGTTATAAGAATTAACTATGGTAATGTATATGAAACAATAATACAATAAAGGTTTGTTTGTAATGTTTGCAATAAGGAATAACAGGGAATATTTGTTTTCGACACTTTGAGTTGTTTTAAATGATGTGTTTTTAAAAATGCATTTCTTAAGCCGGGTGTGGTGGCGCACGCTTGTAATCTCAGCATTTGGGAGGCTGAGACCAGAAGATCGTGGTTCGTGGACAGCCTCAGCTACTTAGTGAGGCCCTCTGCAACTCAGTGAGACCCAGTCTCAAAATAAAGAATAAAAAATAGGGCAGGGGATGCAGCTCGGAGGTCGAATGCTCCTCGGTTCCAATCCCATACCTGCAAAAAAAAAAAAAAAAAAAAAAAAACAACAAAAAAAACATTTCTTAAACTGGGTCTGATGGCACATGCCCATAATCCCCGTACTTGGGAGGCTGAGACAGGAGGATTGCAGGTTCAAGGACAGGGTCAGCAACATGGAAAGACTAGCACCAACTTCATGAGGCTCTGTTTCAAAATAAAAAATAAAATAGGTCTGGGGATGTATCTTGGAGGTAGAATGCCCTTGGATTCAATCCACAGTACAAAAAACATTTACTTTCAAAATGCAAAGATAATAAATGTTTTTGCTAATATTTAAGGGAGGTTAAATAATACAGACTAAAGAGTAAATGGTCTCATTTTATTCTCTGACATCCTCTACCTCTTTCCCAAAATCTCTTTCCAAAGAAAAGAATGCTTAATAGTTTTGTTTGCTTTGTATTCCCCCCAACATTTTTTCTTTGCCATCTTTTAAGTAAAACATATCTTATAATAAAGTTCCCATGTGGAACTTCAAAAGATCTTTGTATAAGTCCAATATTGCCATGAAAACGTTGTATAATAGAATGAGCACAAAATCTCAGTGGCATATACTCTTACTATTGATTTCTCACTCATACAACCTGAGGGTTAGCTGGGCACAGCTTCAGGCAGGAAATTCTGGTCGGGTCTGCTCCATAGATCAGAGTAAGCTCTGGGTTCAGTTCGGTTCTGCTGCATGTATTCTGCATTAGCCTAGGAGCAGCAGGATGCCGGGGGCATGGTTTTTTTTTTTTCATGGGACAGAGGTTAGTTCCAGGATCCCTGGGAGATGAGAGTAAATATGTGATATCTTCGGAGGGCAAATTTTGCAACTGGATTTCTGTCATTTTGGTTCAAATTATACTGGCTAAAAGAACATCACTTGGCTGAATCTACCAAAAGTGGAGAAGTAGCTCCATCACTAGGGAGAGGAATTGCCAAGTTCAGTTGAGGGGTGAATAATTGGGAACAATGATGCCATCCTCCACAGTCATGGCAAGGGCAAAGGGACTTGGAAGCAGAATCAACCCCTCATCTCTTACCCAGCGAGACTATAAACTCCTGGTGGGCAAAGATCATGGTGTTTTTGTTCCTTGCTCTACTTGCAGCACCTTCTTTAGAGGTTGGCTAAAAATAAAACACAGGCATAAATACATCAAGAACTGTTTGTTGAATGAATATTGAGAGTCCCAGTTCAGGAGAGCCTAGAAAGCAAACTTCAGGGATTCTAAGTCAAAATGTTATTTGTGAAGTTGCCACTTTTCCTCCAGAAGTCAACATGCATTTATCAAAATGTGAAGTTGGCAGCCGATATTTAGAGTAGGCCAGAGGTTATGGAGTTGGCCCTCTGTCAGTCAGCTATAATTTTTTTGCTAGTGTAAACCTTTGCTTAATTGCTCTGGCCTGACCAACTCAGAATGACAAGCCCATCAGAACATATGGAAATAAAGAACGCACTCAGCTTGCCTTTAAATGTCAACGCTGAGCCCGTGCTGTGGGCCTGCAATCTAGATGTGGTTTCCAACCCAATTGCCCTTTATAATTAGTTGTGTTAACAAACAGGGAGAGTAAAGGGAATGTGTGGGGGTCACCTGAAAAGAAACTCAAACACTGAGGCTGAGGAAAGGACCCGTTTCTGTGCTGGGATGAGAGAAGCCCTCGGGAAGCTAGGGTCTCTTCTTCAGCACGTGGTTCAGGAATCTCTGGAAAAAGCCTTGATTTCCCCTCCAAGGTTTACCTCGGGGACTCCACCCTCTTTGTGTGGTTACTGAATGTTTTCTTTCAGATAATCATAGTGTATTTATATAATTAGACTAATTGTGGGTAATTGTGTGCTGGCACTGTGTAATTATGAAATGTGGCCTCCAACACTGGCACAATACGTAGGCAAGAGACACTGCATGCAAAGCAGACACTTGATCCTTCTTCCCATTGGGGGATTTGCTCCTTTCAAGGTGCCAGAAAAGCAGAATAGCCCTTTTGTAAATCAATTATCTACAAAACAAGGCTCCAGACAAACGCAGTTGCAGAAAAACAAGGGCTTTGTGAAAAGTCTTGTGTTTTGGCACTGGAAGTCAAAGCCATCTGCTGGAACCAGGTGTGGTGGCGCACGCTTGTAATCCAAGCCCTTGGGAGGCTGAGACAGGAGGATTGCACAGGTTCAAAGCCAGCCTCAGCAACTTAGTGAGGCTCTCAGCAACTCAGTGAGACCCTGTTTCCAAATAAAGTATAAAATAGGTCTGGTAGTACAGCCCGGAGGTAGAAAAGTCCCTGGGTTCCACCCCCAGTACCACCAAAAAACAAAAACAAAAACATGTGCTGGGGGAACAATGAGTTGTCTCCGAAGCTGGCAAAGGGTTTCTTTTTTCCACTGAGCAGCAGAGAGGTTGAATTGCAATCCTGGGTGAAGTTTCTCTTACCCTGAGCAGTCTCTCAGAAGGTGGCTTGGGATCAGGCCTGGTAGATACCGTCATTAACATCGACTAATCAGTCTGAGTTTGGGGGTGCTGGGACGGCCCTTCCTCTCCCTCTGTTGGTCTGACCACAAAGGCCATTTTCCAGGATTCATACTGGTCATTACCATGACCATGTGTTGCATGTTTAACATTTGTCAGGCCAGTCACTGTGCTGAACATTGACATAAATTGTCTTACCCAGTCCTCCCTCATACCACCCTTGTGGGGTGGCCACCATTGTTACTCCCACCGAACAGATGAGGAAGTGAGGCTACAAACATGAAGCAAATGGACCAAAGCCTCATGGCATTTTGAATTCACATATTTTTGAGCCCAGAGCCCTGGCTTACACCTTCTTTTGGAATAAAAAAAAAAAAAGAAATGATTCATTAATGCACATCTTAAAGGGAGAGGATGCTAAGAGTTGAACTCAGGGGCATTTTACCCCTGAACTACACCCCAACACTTTTCTGAAACCCAAAAACATTTTTTTCAAACAGGGTCTCACTAAGTGCTGGAGAAGAAGGTGCTAAGGGACAGAGAAAATCAATGGTGTCAGGACACAACCCTGGTACTGTATGGGATCATAGACTTCACTGGAAAGGCAGCTCCGCAGGGAAAACACCCTTCTCTATTTTACCAACTCTTAGAAGAGCCCTGGAACTTCAACAGAGGCTCAGTGGGTAGCAGTTGAGAAAATGATATTCCTGGGTGAGAAGTGGCTAACAAATTACATGACGACAGGGACTAAGGTGTTATGAAAATGAGTGACTGGTCAGATTAAATTTAGGCACACAAACTGGACGTGTTGACGCACACTGGTAATCCCAGTACTTGGGAAGCAGAGACAGAAAGATCCCAGTTTGCGGCCAGCCTCAGCTACTTAGTGAGGCCCTCTGCAACTTAGTGAGACCTTGTTTCAAAATAAAGAATAAAAAATAGGGCTGGAGATGTAGCTCAGAGGTATGATGCCCTGGGTTTCATTCCTAGTACCAAAAAAAAAAAAAAAAAAAGACACACAAACCAACACAGCACAATAATAATGTTAACTGCTAATAGGGACAAAAGCCCAGAGAGCATCTATGTGACTTCTTTCCAAAGACACAAGACTAGTGAGTAGCATCACTATTAAGAGCACCCAGGTCTCTGAGATTTTGTTCTGTGGTTTTTCTATCACCACTGCTACATAAGTTCTTCACATGTGTATTTCTTGCATCCCAAATCACAGATTAATTGAATTGCATTCATTGCTCTGAATTTAAAATGAAGAAACTAAGGCCTGAAGAGGGGAAGAGGATCACAGACAAGTGGCAGCCCAGGTCTCCAGGCTGTTAGCCCGAGGCTTTTCAACCCACCTAAGAGGCCTCATATGTACCTGGAAAGCACCCTGGCTTTGTGGACAGCCAAAACACTGTGTGAGAATGCATTAGGCTGTTTCCCTACCAGAAAATCAGGACATATTTTTAATTATAACTTCAGGAGTAAAATGTTCTTATGCCAGAAAAATTTGATTTATATTAAGGATCGTTCCCCCCAAAGCACTGGAGAATGTTAGATCTGGAAGGGCCTTTGGAGAGTAAAGGATCCACTGCCTTCATATTAAAGATGAGGAAATAAAAAGATGAGGCCCAGAAGGATTAATAAGGAATATTTTTGTCTTTTCCATTATGCTGCTGTCTCTCCAATGTCACTCAGAAATCAGGAAAGGTAAAACAAAGAACCAAGGCCAAGTGGAGAGAACTTTCTCAGCCACTATGATGAGCAAGTCTTTCCAACTTGTAAATGCTTCTTTCCCCTACAACACACACACACACACACACACACACACACACACACACACAAAGTCTCTTAAAGGGATACCAGCAGAGATGATATCTAGTATCGCTGTGTGTGTGTGTGTGTGTGTGTGTGTGTGTGTGTGTGTGCATGTATTACTGGTGACTGAACCTAGAAACACTCTACCACTGAGCTATACCTCCAGTCCTATTTTATTTTATTTTTTAAAATTTGAAACAGGGTCTTGCTGGGTTGCTGAGAGTCTTGCTAAGTTGTTGAGGTAGTTCCCAAGTATTGGGATTATAGGCATGTAGCACTGTCCCCAGCTCCTAGTATTTTCTTGCACAAAGCAGGATGCTCTCCAGTGCTTGAGAGAAGAGGCTCATTTAAAGAGACCAGAGCCCTTAGAAAAGAAATTTAGAGAAGGCAAGTTTGTAGACATCCTTTCTGCAAGCTCTTCACATTGCACCATGGTCAGGGGGACTCATGGATGATACGAATCAAGATAGAAACTCAGAGGGCTATGAGACCAGCAGATACATAGAAGAGGGAATGGGGGAGTATTTGTCTCCTCTCAACAGCATTTTTTTTCTTTCAAAGGAAGCTAGACACCTCATTTTAAAAAAATTAGAAACTGATATATATATATATTTTTTGGTGGTACTGGGGTTCCTGGAAACCCCTATACCTCCGGGGTACACTCCCAGACCTATTTTTATACTTTTTTATTTAGAAACAGAGTCTCTAGCCAGAGCGGCTGGCTTCGAACCTGCACGATCCTCCTGTCTCCGCCTTTCAAGTGCGGGGATTACAAGCGTGTACCACCACGCCTGGCTAGAAACTGATTATATTTTTAAAATGCAATGTAAGGTAAGACAAAAACAAAAACAAAAGCCCCCATATGAGGTCAGAGTTGGCTGGGTGGCCTGCTGCAATGTAACCTCAGTTCTAGAGCTTAGCTGAGTTGATCCAGAAGATCAGAAGTTGTGTTCTCAGTGGCTACTATAAGACCAAAGAGCGAGATGTGTGGGAAATTCATCTGGAACTTCTGCAGAGCCCAGTTGTTTTGAAGCTACAACTCCTCATTCCTGTCAGGAAGAAAATATAATATCTGTGTGGGAGACAGTGATGTCATATAGAAAGAGAACTGGTTTAGAAGACAGGAGGTCCAGTTTTGGTAACTCTAGATTTTGGATTGTTATCTTAGGAGAATCATTCCTCTTTGTGACCCTCCAGGCTATAGTGTGAGGCCCCTCACTCTGCCTTAACCACCTCATAAGATTATCATGCATCAAATAAGATAATGGTGTGAAAGTACTTTAAAAACCTGTAACATGCTCTGCATGTAAGAAGGGGTATTAATATTTTGATGAATCAATATTTTTATGAGAAAATAATCTGGTGGGAAAAAATTGGACTTTGAATCAGATTATAGGGCCAATTTCTGAATTCTACCAACAGCTACACTGCACTGAGCAACATTTCTTTGTTTTGAGGCTCAGTTTCCTCATCAATAAAAAGAGATAATATATCTTTATCTTGCTGTGAGTATGAAACACAACTATGTATGTAAGAATGCATTGTAATATAATAGGTGATGCTTAATAAATGTCATTTTCTTTCTAAATATATAACGAGAATTCAGTGATTCAGAAGGGCATGGCATTATGAAGGGCAATTAGTGTTTTACCTATTTCTGAAAAAATAAACTGTTAAAGAAGAAAAAGATTTTGTAGCTTAAAAAATTAATTCTGGTAAGGCAATGAAAGGTAGTGGAAAGCCAATGTGGGGAGGCAGTTAGGAAAAGCTTTAGCCAAGAGGTAATATTTAACCTGGTCTCTTGGGGGCATGTGGAGGCACACAGGGGTTTGCAATGGGTGGTGGAAATGAACTTTGCAAACAGGACAGCAGAGACAAGGCTCTGGAAGAGATACAGTGCAGGCTGTATCCAAGGAAGGGCACAGTGGGCCAGCCAAGGTGTGGGAAGCACAGATCTTTCAGCACGGAGGGGAGAGGGGCAGCTCTATAGGTGGGCATGCCTCATTTGCTTTCTTCTGGAATTTGCTTCATTCTGCAGATCATGGGTACTATCCAAAAAGAAGAAATATGAAAAAGCTCACTTTGCAGGAAGAAATTTTTGCTTGGATTATAGAAAAAGAGTAGGACTAAAGGCAGAGAGACTCCTTGGGAAGATGTTGAACAAACACAGTGGCAATGAAAGGGGGTATAGTGAGGGAGGATCCTATAAACATCTCAGGAACTAATGCTGGATTTAGTATGTGCCCCTCTAATACAGAGAAACTTAAAGGGGGTAATATTTCTGAAGAAATCATTTTCTTTCCCCCATCTAAATGGCCTCTTAAGATTATGACTCTTCTGGTCAATGAAAGAAAATATAGAAAACTTTAATTGGCTTCCTGAGCAGACCAATTTTTAAGATGGTTGACTAGGGAGACTAGTGATAATAGATCCCATCTTACTAACTTCTGTCTCTGTTTCTATTTCTGATAGCCTCCTTTGAAAATAATAGCATAAGACTTCAATATGTTCCATCATTCTGAAATAAAGTCAAAATGCTTTTATTTGACTCCAAAACTTAGAGCAATCAGGCATCATTAGTAATGCCAAAAGGGATTATATTAAAGTTTAGTATTAAAATGTTAACATCTGTTCTGGTCTTGGGTTTTATTGAAATTTTCAAATCTTTAGGTGAAGAAATAGCAAACTTAAAGTGAAAGAATTCTGAATGAATAATGTAACTTTGTCCTCCTGACAGTGCTGGAAGAGAAAGGGAGATAAGTTCTATCTCTTGGGAGAGATAACAAGAAAAGAGTTAGAGATTTACTGCCTTGAGTATTTGGAGGGTTCCATTTAGAGTTGGTCTGTGTCACATAAGTTAATTTCATTTTAAAGGAAATTACTTTGCCCACCTAGCTCTTTCATTCCATTTTCTAAGCTATAGCAATCAGGGTCCCAATACAAAACAGATGGCCACTCTAACAATATTTCAGTAAGGTTTGATGAAGGGATTATGGTGAATATATGGACAAGATTAAGTAAAACCAACAAGAAATGGTGAAGCACCTCTCTTCTATTAACATCCTGGGCCCTGAGGTCATGGCCACCCCTAGGTCTAAAGGGGGTGGGGTGATTACTGGAACCCTGAAAGAGCTGTAACTCCACGAGAGAGCCATTAGGGCTGTGGTAGAGAAATATAGCCACTGCTCTAACCCTATCCTTCTCTCTTTCATCCCACCTCTTGCAGTCTCCTGTGGGTATCACCATTGCTCAAACACAGAATGCAGTGTTTGGGAAGCCTGATGATGTACTTCAAGAAAGTTGACATCTCCCAGCACAACGTAGGATGGAGAGGGGGCAGAGATGTAGAATATCAGGTAGAGAGGATTCGTGAAGTGTTGATTCCAGACCTGCTGAGAAAGTGGTGATGTACTAAAGATCTTGGGTTTGGAGTTAACCTATACTTTTCCTCAGTTTTGCCATTCGTTATTTATTAGTCATGGGAGGTTTTCCCATCTATAAAATTTTGAGATAAAACTCATCTCAGAGTTAGAGTTTTCCATTCACCGATTTTGATTTTCCTACCTTGCAGAAGTCATTGGCTCTTCTGTTTATCTTCTGTGCAGTGGGATAAAAATATCTACCTGACATTATTGTTATCACAATTGAGTCAAAGAGTGCATGGAAAAGAATTTAGACCTAGCCTGGTGGCTGGCATAAATGTTGTATAGAGAAAATATTAGATCTAAAACTTCTTTCAGTTTAAATAAGATCAGTTCTCTAGAAGGATCTTGAGATTTTAGTATCTGAGTAGCCTAGGCAGAATGAGTTAGTATGACTGATACTCTTTGAGTATTTGAGACAAGGCAACAAAGGTCTTTCTAGATGCTGGAGTCTGGGAATTTATTTAGGTTTGCTATATATTGTTTCATCATTGTTTCTCAAAGGCCATAAATTATTTATTTTGGAAATTCACCTCTTATTTTTTTTCTTTTAAGAAGCTAAAGGTATTTTTCACATATTCCATATTTTCCCAAATAGGATGTAAGCTTCACAAGGCCAGAGATTATAAGGCAGGGATTTTACCAGTCTTGTTTCTTCCCATCTTTAGGTTTTATCTCAAAATAGACATTTGAAGTTAGGCCCGGTGATGCACACCTATACTCTCAGTACTTGGGAGCAGGAAGATGGGACGTTCAAGACCAGTCTGGACAACTTAGCAAGACCCTATCTCAAAATAAAAATGACTATAGGTGTAGCTCAGTGGTAGAGCACCCCTGGGCTCAATCTCCAGCACCACATACATAAACAGACACTTGATAGGGATTTCTTTGTAATGAATGAATGAGAAACAGGTTCTTTTTTAAAGTGCATCAAGAAATTAAGACATCTTTTAAAACCATATTAGTTTCCCCAAAATGCATGCTGTTGTTGTTGTTGTCATTGTTGTTTTGTTGTTATTTTGGTGTAGTACTGGGTATTGAACCCAGAAGCATTCTACCTTCAAGCTATATCCCCAACCCTTTTTTTTTTTTTTTTTAGTTTTTGTTTTCAAACAATGTCTTACTAGGTGGCTGAGAGTCTTGTTAAGTTGCTGAGGCTTCCATTGAGCTTACAATCCTTTTGTTTCAGCTTCCTGAGTACTGGGATTATAGACATGTGCCACCATGCCTGGCTGCACGTTAATTTTTAAAATCTTCTCTTCGGGAGTTTCAAGAGCCAGAGGATAATGCTCAAGGATCCTGGGTCTTTCTGAAAATTTCTCCAAAATGTTTACCCATATCAAAGATGAACTTATAGGTGTACCATCTGGAAAGCAGAGATGTCACCCTTCCATCTAGAAGCCATTATTCCCCAGGGAAGGAGAACTGAGCACATTCAGTGTTGAAGAATGTCAGCATCTGTTGGCTCTAATACTAGATGTGTGCCCTGGCTCAGAAGGGCTGCCCTTCTTTCTGAGCCCTCAAACTATCTCTTTTTTTGTTCTTACATTTTAGGGTTTACTAAAGAACAAATTCTGTGTTTCCTATGAATTTATAGGTTAAAAACTAGTTTTTAGTTTTAGTCTAGCCTATGATTAAAAACAAAAACAAAAACAAATAAAACATGATTGGATTCAGGTGGATGGATTTGGTTACCTACTCATCAAATTACAGGTATTGATTGCAAGTTACTACACCTTAGTATCTGATACCTTTAAGATGTTTAAATAGGCACTATCTTATTTCTCCTGTGGGTTAGCATTCCATAGCAAATTTATTTTCTAATCGTTTGCTTCCCAGGTAAGCAGCATTGCAAACATTTTTAATGAGAGTCTACTGGAGAAATTCCTTTCCCTACAGCATTGTTTCTCTCCCATAAATTCTTTTTATAATGATTGGTGAAGAGCATTATAAACACTTAACTATGAAGCTAAGGTTAAATAATTCTGCTTATCCATACGTAAATTTGAAGCCTGTTTCCTTCCCTGAAATATACACTCATATGTCCAACTGCCTACCTGACATTTTGATGTGAATATCTAACAAGTATTTTAAACTTAAGTAAAAAACTGAGCTCTTATCTTTTCCCATTTCAGGAAACCAACAACGACCTTCTTCTAATTGCTCAGGATGGAATACTTGGGGTTGTATTTTAGGTCTATTTTTCCTTCCATACCCCATACTCAATTCAACAGCAAATCTCCTCCATTTTTCTTTCAGAACATAACCTAAATCTGACCACTCAGCATTATAACAAATGCTCCTGCTGAGAGCAAAGATTTCTCACCTGGAGGGGCCTCTGGAGAATCCTCTCTGGTTCATCCTTGACCACCTCCAAGTCTGTTCTCAACATAGTAGCCAAGCTCATCCTTCTGGAGTCTAAACCAGATCTCAACTCTATTTGCTCAAAACCCTTCATGCTTGCAGCTTCACTCAGACTTAACAGAAAAACTTTGAGTGGAGGGGGCATGTTCTGACTCCTTCCCCCACCTCTTATACACCTCTGACTTCTTTCCTCATTGTTTTTGCCATCCCAACCTCTCTGTGGTTCAGCACACATTCCAAAGATGATTCTGCCTCAAGGTTCTTGGCTCCTGAGTTTTTCTTTAGTTTTTCTTAGTCCAGGTACCCTCCTTCATTTTCTTAATATCTACAGTGTTGGTCCCACGTGGTGGCACCTACCACAATCCTTGGGAGTCTGAGTCAAGAGAATCATAGGTTCAAGACCAGTCTAAGCTACTTAGTGAGATCCTAAGCAATATAGTGAGACCCTGTTTTCAAATAAAATATAAAATGGGATTGTAGATGTGGCTCAGAGGTAGAAAGCATTCAATCTCCAGCCTACACACACACACACACACACACACACACACACACACACACACACGTTCCCTGATGTTTATCCACAGTGCTGAATGTCATTTGATGAGCTATGTATTACTTAATTTTTTAAAATATATTTTTATTGGTGCATTGTAGTCAAACATCACAGTGGAATACAAGACTTGTGAGGGTATACAAGCATATATCATCCAATTAGCCCTTATCCCGTTCCCGTCCCATTCCCTCCTCCTCCCTCGATCCCAAGCTTGATTTGGTGATTAATTTTGATACATTTCTGAAGAAGCAATCAGAGCCTCCCGAGGGGTGAGGCTGGAGCCGGGGTCAGCGGGTCAGGTATTACTTAATTTTTGTTGTTCATCTCCCTCATTAGGCTGTCAGTTCCTCATGGGCAGGAGCTTGCTTTGGTTCACTACCAGAGCTTGAGGGCCTGGCTCAGTACATATTTGATGAAAGAAAGCAAGAATGAATATATTTACATTTCCAGTGAAAAAATACTTTCTTGAACTTTTAGTTTTTCTGAGATAAGCTTATAGAAATTACCTGGTTGGCCCCATAAATGTATAGCTTGAGAGGCCAAGTTCTGTCCCCATTCAAAAGATATCTTTCATTGTACCTGAGTAGAGCCTGGTTTTCAGATACAGTGATCATCTGTGATGTCTTTTTTATTACTTTTTAATGGGTGCATTATAATTTTATATCATAATGGAATACAGAATGTTAGAAAAATACATGGGCACAACTCTTGATGCACATCAATGCATGAACGGATCATAACAGTTTAGTATATAAACACAATAGAATTTTACTCAGCCATAAAGAAGAACAAAATTAGACCATTTGAAGGAAAATGGATAAAACTTGAGAATATTATACTGGATATACCCAATCCCCAAAAACCAAATAGATGCATGTTATCTTTTATATGTAGAAGCTACAGAGACATTTGGTAATAAGGGCAACCTCAGATAGGTGAGCAGAGATTCCAGGAAAATGACTGAGGGTGATTAGGAACAGAGGGGGATGAAATAATAATGAATGTAATAGTAGAAATAATGCTATGAATGTACACAAAATTGCCAATTCTCACCTCTTGAATTTTAATAATTTAGTTGTGACTAGTGGAGATTAATTTTTTGTCAGATTCTTTGTTGTATAACGCATCTTAATAAAGTCAGAGTAAGAATTGGAAAAATTACTAGGAAAGTGCTTTCATGGCCATCTGTACACACAGTGACCATGGTGAACTTACTGGAGGGCTACTGGAAAGATGTGCATAAGTAGATTTATTATCCTGAATCTCTTCTTGGTTGATTGGGGCTATTATTCCATTTAGTCCCAATTTGATGAGTTCTGACCAAAAATGGCATGTATAACTTCCAGGCTATGACATTTCATTGGTAGTTCAAGACTTTCCTGAGTCTTGTTTCAGAGTTTCTCTGTCATCAATGGTTACTTCATTAGTTTGAGTCCTTTGCCAAACTACAATAGACCTATAGCATGAGTGAGAAATAAACCTTTGTTGTTTTAAGTCACTGACATCTGGGGATTATTTGTTACCACAGCATAACCTAGCCTACCCTGACTGATTCAAGGAGCTTCGTGTTCATCCTATGTCTCTCCATAGTATTGTGAACTTTCCCTATGTCTCTCCATAGTATTGTGAACTTTCCCCATGCTATACATATGCATATACAAATATATATATAATTTTATATAATAATATTTTATATTATTGAATGTTACATAATTATAAGATATATTTATATTTGTAAGCTAGAAACATTTATTATGTAACTATAAAATGTTATAATTTATACAGTTGAAATTATATTTTATATAATCATATTATTTTATAAATATATGTATTTTTGGTACTAGGGATTGAATTCTAGGGGCATTCTTTCTCTAAGCTACACTCCCAGCCCTATTTATTTCTTCAGTTTTGAAACAGGATCTCACTATGTAGCTGAGGGTGTTGCTAAGTTACTGAGGCTGTCCTTGATCCTATGATTCTCCTGTTTCAGTCTCCCAAGTACTGGGATTACAAGCACAGTCCACCATGCCAAGCATCCCCATTTTTATATTTACTTTTTCTTTTCTGACTAATGTATGCATTATGTCTACCATATTTGCCATTTTATCAGTATGCGGGACAAAATAAGCTCAATAAGTGTCTGTCGAGTCCTGAGAGGTTAAGTGTATGTAGAAGGGGCAATGCTTTGAAATCCACAGGGAATGCAGAACCTTACTTTGATCCCTGGTTTGAACTAGCTTTTTAGCCTTCCTGTACGTCCAACCAAACTGGCCAGAATCCAATTGTTCTCTCTTTTCCACCACTAGCTTTGTGAAGAGATAGGAAGTGTCAATACTGAAGGAAAGCAAAGGGAAAGGACTGGAGGAGAAAGGGAAGATGACACCTACTGCTGCTCAGCTGTTGCTGAAGTACCACAGCCTGGCTTCAGAAGCAATGAGCAGAGCATGAACTTTGCATGAAAATCCTCTACCTTAGAGGTTTAGGAAGAATAAATGGTGATCTTTAATCTGTATCACATGGCAAAATCCAAGTATATTCCCAAAAAGCAAAAAGTAAAAATTAGAGAAACTATCTGCCAGTATCGGAGAGAGGGTATTGCCGACAACCTTGGGGAGATATGCAAATAAAATGTCCCACTTGGTACAGCTCAGTGCTGTGGTCCAGATGTGGTTTGCTGCTGCAAGGGTCACTTGCTAGAGGCTTGGTCCCTGTTGTGGCGTGCTGAGGTGGTGGCAGCTTTAACAGGTATGGTTCAGAGCAATTTGTCAGTTCATAGGATGCCCTGCCCTTGAAGGGATTAATGCTGGCCTCACAGAGTGAATTCATTCTCAAGAGATCTGGTTGTTATAAAGCAAGGCCGCCCCATATGCTTGTGTCCCTCACACAGGACCAGTTAAATTCTGCTTCTCTGCTATGCTGGGATGTAGCCAAAGGGGTTCTCCTGAGAAGCCAAACAGGTAAGACTGACCCATTTGGGGTTTTTCAATCTACAAAACTGTGAGCCAAGTAAGCTCCCCTCCCCCATTATACAACATCTAGATTCTCTATTACATTACAGCAACAGAAAATGGACTGGCTTTTTTTGTGTGTGTGTGGGAGTGGTACTGGGGGTTGAACCCAGGGGTATTCTACCTTTGAGCCATGCTTCTAGCCCTATTTTTTTTTTTAATTTTAAAACGAACTCACTAAGTTGCTGAGGCTGGCTTCGAACATGAAATCCTCCTGGCTCGGCCTCCCAAGTACTGGGATTACAGCCATAAACCACCATGCCTGGCATTGACAGTTGGTTTATAAAATCAGAGATGACATCAAGATATAATGGTGTACACCTGTAGTCTCACTACTTGGGAGGCTGAGACAGGAGGATTACAGGTTTGCGGCCAGTCTGAGCAATTTAGTGAGACCCTATTTCAAAATAAAAAATAAATAGGTCTGAGGGTGTAGCCTGAAGGTAGAATGTCCCTAGATTCAATCCCCAGTTCCAAAAACAAAACAAAAACAAAAAACAAGAAAACAAATGAGATGACAAATTGAAAAATTGGCATAGATTAATTATGAAAAACATATTCCTCTTTCTTTTCCTGTGGCCTTTCTTCTCTCCATTTCTTCCTTCTTTCATTTGTCCCTTCCTTCCCTCCCTCTCGTTCCTTCCTTCTTTCTTTTTATTCTCCCTGCTAGTCATCTTTCCTTTACTTTTTATTTATTTATTTATTTGTTTATTTATTTATTTATTTTGCAGTACTGGGGATGGAACCCAGTGGTACTCTAACCTCTGAGCGACACTCCCAGCCCTATATTTTTTTATTCTTTATTTTGAAACAGGGTCCCACTGAGATTCAGAGGGCCTCACTATGTAGCTGAGGCTGTCTGTGAACCCCAAGCCTCCTATCCCAGCCTCCCAAATGCTGGGATTACAAGTGTGTGCCACCAGGGCCCGCTTCTTTCTTTATTAAGCCAATAAGTTTTTACTGAGGTATGCTTTGTATCTTTTTACTGAGGGATGTATGTATCTGAGGGATGTTTTTCTTGGACAAGAGAGGAAATAATTAAATATAATCCGGGTGATAACTAGGAAGCACAAATGGTCCTGATGAGAACTATCAAATGAAAAGTACAAAAGTGAAACCACAGAAAGATGGCCCAGCCCAGCCCGAGGGAGTCACTTTCCCAAATGGCTCATTGTGGGTGACTCTCACCCTATTCTCAGTCTCCCTCAGCCCTGCTGACCTGGCTATTAACATGCCAAGTTCTTTCATTGTTTGTAGTTAGTGTTTCTTCTGGCTATTTTCAACTCCATGCACCTTCCTGTTTATTTGCTTATCATAAGCAATCTTAAGTTTACTTATAATTAAAATAGTATCTCCTCAAACTTGTTTTAAGGGCCTGAGGGCAGGAGACATATCAATTTGGGCCTGAGGCATGAAAATTCTTCAGTGCACTGTTACTGATTGAATAAGCCAGTGAATAGATAGATCGAAGGCACCAGCAGCAGGGGTCTGTCTGGTGAGATGGCTGCTCCTCAAGGTCAGGTGAGGCTGGGAGGGCAGGCGGTAGCTCAGGCCTGAGGAGGAAGGTCCTGGGCTCTGGGAGAGCCAATAGCAGTCCTCAGGGATCCAGGCAGGGATGAGACGGAGGAGAATCTGAGCAGAATGCTTGACAGTAAGTGGTCAGGATCTAGCCATGGAGTTAAATTCCTAAGTCGGGGTCCCAGCAAGAAGAATGAGCTGACTAGAATTGAAAACTTTCTGCCTAGGGCCAGAGCCCCTGGGAAACATGTAAACCACGGCTGGCAGCACCTCCAGGGCAGGATGCCTGCGAAGCCTGGGACAAAGTTCATGTAAGTATGAGCCATGGTTACTCTCAACCCCCTGAGTTGTTGGACAAACATCAACAGCCTAGGCTTGGCCAACTGTGGCTGGCTTCTCACAGTACCAGAATGACAGGAAGGGACAAGGCCGTGACTCGTGTGTGTGTACGTAGAAGGCTAGCAGGTTTTCATAGGCACACCGCTCTCAGATGTGATTCTAGCTCCACTCCTTACTAGCTGGACATCTTAGGGAAGTTTACTCACCTGCTTGTTCATTGTGGGGAGGCATAACAAGGATTTTCATGTACATGAGGATTCACGTGTACACATAGTCCCCTTCTTGAACATGGGATGGTCTTGTGACTTTAACCAGGAGAATACAGCAGAAGTGACAATGTGCCAGTGACAGGCCTAAGCTTTAAGGGGTGACAGCTTCTACTTTTGTGAGCCCAGGACAACCCTTTAAGAAAGCCAGCTACCAGTCAGGTGTGGTGGTGCATGGTGCAATTCCAGCACTTGGGAGGCTGAGACAGGAAGATTGCAGATTTGAGGACAGCCTCGGCAACACTGCAAGGCCTTCCACAACTTAGACTCTGTTTAAATAAAATTAATTAATTAATTAATTAATTAAAATAGAGCTGAGGGTATAGCTCAGTGGTAAAATACCTTGGATTCAATACCTAGCAACACACACACACACACACACACACACACACACACACACACAAATAAAATAAAATAAAAAAGTCCAGCTACCCCATGGGAGAGGTCATTCGGAGATTCTATGCAGAAAGGAAGAGGCCAGGGGCTATATGGAGAGGAGGTCCTGCCTGCTTCAGAGTCCCAGCTGTACTCAGTGTTGCAGCTGTTCCCATCAGGGTGCCAGATGGGGAGTAGAATTATCCTGGACCTTCTGATGACTTCAGCCTCAACTACCATTTTATTTTAACTGCACGAGGGACCCCCAAGCCAACCAACAAGTGAACTGCCCTGCTGAGCCCAGTAGACACACAGAAGTATGAGGGAGAACAAAATAGCTATTGTTTTAAACTGTGAGGTGTTCCGGTGATCTGTTTTGTTTCCTTGCAATAGATGATAAACAAAACACTGAGGTGCCTACAGGCGGGTTATCAGAGCTGGGTTTTCTTGACTCCTCACCTGACTGAGGGAGGAAGCAGGGGGGCTAGGTGAAGGCATGCTCCAATGTTGGACCCACACTGGCCAACTGCATCAGCAGGCCTGACTAATTCACTTCCCTCTGCTCTTCAAATTTGAACCTGGAACAATTTAAGCCAGTTGCTTCTCCAAGGTTGTAGATAGAGGCTCAATAGAATGAATCTCTGGAGTTTGCAGTGCTTGTTCTTGGCCTGAAAAGTAATCTTGAGATCCTATCCTAAGTGGGAATTGGGAAACAGAAGAGAGGTTGGGAGAATGTCACAGATTGCCCTTGTCTAGCAACTGGACAGTAAACCTGAGACTAAGGGACCTTGTTGAGATGAAAATTAAGTTGTAAGCTAGGACCGTCTGGCTGTCTGATATTCGATTTCAGTCTGCAGATGGTGCGGTGGGTGTTACTGGTATTCAGCCCTTTCTGAGCGGCTCTAGAAGCCCATGCTGCTGAAAAGAGAGTCAGGGAGCTATTATATTCATCAGACAACAATTAGACTAAAAGTGCCAGGGAACCAGAAGTCCAAATTAAACCTGTAGAGCCAGGTTTAATTTCATCAGGTGACACAAGGTCACTCATCATCAGAAAAAAGATGGAGGCAGAGTGGTACTGCAGGAGGGGCTGGGGAAAAAGATGACCATTCCCCTGTCAGCCCCCTTTCAGTTTTTTCTCTTCCTTGTTCTCTGAAACCTCCTTCTTTCTATAGATGTTCCACTACCGTGCACAGTGCTCGCCAGCCGACATGAAGTTGGGCAAGTGGAGATGAGTTGACAGGCGGGCTCTGCAGAGGGCCAGGTCTCAGGTTCTAGAAGGTCCAACTTTAAAGTGAGGAAAGCTGCTTTCAATAATTGTGCATGCAACTACAATCACTAAAAGCCAGTAACATATAGCTGAAGATTAAAAAACTTAAAGAGTATATTTTAACACTAAATATAATCAGTTCAAGTCCCACTTCTGTAGGCTTCTAAGGCTGTGTGGCCGTAAGCGAGTTATTTAACTTCACTGTGTCTCAGTCTCTCGCGGGTGTAGGAATAATAGTAATAGTATCATTCATGAAATTGCCATGGAGAGGACTCAGTGAGAGCGCTCATGACAAGCACTGTTTGCAGTTTAGTGCTAAGAAGATGGTAGTTGTTTTCCTTGGCTGTAGTAACACCAAATGCCCTCATTCTTGCTCTCTCCCAGAAAAAATCCTAGCCATCCCTTCCAAACCCAGGAAGCCATTCCTAGCCCCTACTTCCCTGGAAAGAATTCACTTCTTCTTCCTCTAGTCCTTGAATTTATCTCTGTAGTTTCTCACCCTTCTTTTAATGGTTGAGCAGTAGTGTTAACTATGTACTCAAGATGATGCTAAATACTTTACACCTGTATTAAGTCATTTAATATTCATGACAATAAGACGTAACATAGAGACTGATATTGTCTGTTACTCAACACAGATGAAACAACTAAGAGACCTGGAGGTGAAGACATCTGCCCAAGGTCACACAGTACAGGCTGGAGCAGGGATTCCACCCAGGCTACCTGATTCCAGAGTCCATATGGTGAGCTAGCTTCACCACTCACCATTTCCTGATGCCTATTTATCCTACAAGACTGAAGGTGGTAAACCCTTTTACTTGTTTTATGTGGTAGTGCTTAAGTTAACAACTGACACAGAGATGGTGTTGCGTGAATTTAACCTGAACTGAGGCCCATCTATGGCCAGCTTCAAGAATTTTGTTCAGTGCGGCCTGGATCTTAGAATTCAGATGTGAGGCATTCATGGTGATTTTTGCCCCCCAACAAAAAAGTCCCTCATACATTGTCATAACCCTGGATCTTGGCAGGAGGGAAGAGTCTGAGTCCTCTCTCTCAGAATGTAAAAATAGAAATAGGAAAACGCAGTGAATCCACTACGCTCAAGGCGATCACTTCTGATGAACTAACGCAATCGAGAAAGTGAGGTCCCTGGTACATAGGAGGAGCTGATCGGTAAAGCCCTGTCCTTCTCTCCTCCTCATTCTGCTGCTCCTCCCCCTCCCAGGGCTGCTGCACAAGTGGCTGCTTTGCACACACAGGTGGAGCCTTTCAGTCCAAGCACAGGGCCTCTCTAAGTCCATGTTGAACAGAGAAATGATCTGTCTCCTTCCCAGGGCTGTTGTGAAAGGAGTAAGGTACACGCGGCAGGTTTGAATGTGATGCTTTCTGTGTGCGCCTTATCACTGGTGCAAACAGTGTCTGGCCAGGAGTCAGCCTACCTGGGTTCCAGCAGAGCCTGACTTGGGGATCTTGTACAAGGCATGTCTTCCCCCTGTGCCTCAGTTTTCTTATCTTCAAAATCGGGATGATAATCTCCAAACTTTGTTTCTCATAAGAGGGTTGTAATGATTGTGTGTGTGTGTGTGTGTGTGTGTGTGTGTGTGTGTAAAGCTGAGTGCTGTGCAAATAAAAGGTGAATCCTTGGATTCCAACACTGAGTTTGACTGGTAGTGGCCTGTTTTCACTTTTAGCAGGTGCATCTCTGTATTTATAGCACTCACTTTTCTGCTTGGAGCTCTTATGACTGGACTGCCAAACACTGACTTCTGAGAGTCACTGAGGCCATTTGAAATACCTGCTGCTGCATGAATGAGCCACCAAAGGCTTCCAGCATGGGGGGTCTCCTTTCCTCCTATGCCAGAATTCTCCCTGGTGGAGCTGGGGCTGAGGTTCTGGGAAGCATGGTGGCTGAGGGATCTTAGAGATCCTTGGGCTTTACAAACACACCTGCAGAGGCCCAGGGAATGCAGGTGACTTGCATTATAATTATACATAAAACTGGAATTTATTGTTACATATTCATACATGCACATAACATAATTTGGCCAATTTCATTTCCCAGTGCCTCCCCTTTCCCTCTGATCCTCCCTCCCCTAGTTCCTCTACACTACTATTCTCTGTTCTAACTCTATGACCTTCCACTCCTCTCTAACCCCTTTTCTATGTAGTTTCCACATACGAGAGAAAAGATATGACCCTGGTTTTCCGAGTCTGCATCAGGGCTTTTTAAAGAAGGACCGGAATCATATATGGGACTGGAAAGACAGAATCTGCCTCAGAAGCCTGAAGTGCCCAGGCTGTGTTATAGAAGGAGGTGTGTTGAGGGGCTTCATCCCAAAACTGCCTAAGGCAGTGGAAAGAAAACTGGTAATTATTCTTACAGTTAGTAATCACAAAGACTAGTGCTATAAGCAATACTGGACTCAAAGTGTCCATAGTCCACTTAGTATGATTAATTATCCTCTAGAACCAGATACCACCAACTCACCTTTTACATGTGAGCAAATGGGAGTGCACAGAGAAGAGGAGACTTGACCAATGCTAAGTGATGGGATCAGGATTTGGACTCTGGACCCATCCTTGGTGTCAGGCCACTGCTCCCCCATCCCCAGTTCACTTCAAGACAAAGTAGCAACAATAGTAATAACATATGCTGGCATCAGATGATTCATTGGATGCAGTGACCTCTGTAATCTCACCATGAAAAGGTAAACTATATCTTCATTACAAAGTTCTCTCATAAGGATGAGAAATGCAGTGTTCTTCACCTAGGGCCCGCTGCTCAGCAACCAAGCAATATCTCATGACCTCTACCCTAATCTTTACAGGTTTTTCTTGCTGTCAAGATCAAAATTTTGTATAGAAAAACAGAGATCTGTTTTGTTTTCCATAAGGTACAAGACTGGACTATACATCAATTTCTTTTCCAAGGGAAAAAAAATGCCTACACACTTTCCATCTGTTCCCCTTCTTGTGAAGTAGAAACAGATCACTGGGGCAAAGGATTTTTGTATTTTCACATTTATTTTTGAGACTGAAGAACTTTGATTACAACACCGGGTTTAGCTGCAATTCCAGAAACAACTTGTATCCTGGGGATTCTCAGTGGAAGCATTTTGGGGGCATGCTGGAAATTTGTGAGATGTTTTGCTTGTTCAATTCCAATTCCTTAGAGAGGAGCTACAGGTATTTAGTAGGCAAGGGAGAGGAATTTTTAAATTAATTTTTGTATTAGTGTGTTGTGGTACATCATAGGGAGATTTGTAGTGATACATTGAAACATTTTTGCATCATTTGGTCCGTTTCTCTCCCCACTCCTCCCTCTCTCCCACTTCTCCCTCCCACATTAGCGTGATTGGTAGTGATACATTCATGTATGCATATAACATTTCCTTCTTTAAGCCCCCTCTTCCCTTCCGCCCCTCCCTCGAGTCCCCTTTTACTTCTCTTCTGGTTTCTTTTCTTCTTTTTGTGCACCCTAATTTTTTCCTCCTATTTTTCTCTCTAGATTTTACATATAAAAATATACAATAGGTGCCGGGCGTGGTGGTACACGCTTGTAATCCCCGCGCTTGGGAGGCAGAGACAGGAGGATCGCGCAGGTTCATAGCCAGCCGAGCTGGTTTAAGAGAACCTGTTTCAAAAAATATAAAATAGGTCTGGGAGTGTGGCCCGGAGGTAGAAGGGCTTCCAGTAACCCGAGTACCACCAAAATAATAATAACAATAATAATAATAATAAAAAAATAAAAAAAAACACAATAGGGACCAGGAATTCTAAGTTTCATTACAGAGGCCATTCCATGTATGAGGAATTATTCCTTGTCCAGTGTGACTTTTCAATATTTCACTAGACTGTCATGTAAGTCAATCAAACTAAGAACCTACTTAGAATTATTTGAGCTTAAAATTGACCCGGATTTTACATGTTAACACAAAACATATGCTAAATTTTCCAGCAAGACAACTACCAGGTAAATAGAGAAGACTGGCCTTTACCAAGAGTAGTTCATCCTTTGAAAGAAATAATATAATTGATAGTAATATCACTCAGGCGTTTGAGGTCTCAACACAACATCTTATTCTGCTGATATCTCATTCCTAAAGAATCAATATATAAATGCCAGTGTCTAATTACTATAGTAGATGCACCAATGTAGTTGTAACTAATTATTTAAATATTAACATAGTAAATTTCTCAAGGTGAATTTAAGATGTATCATTTATAATTTTGTGTGACAAATTTTTAGGGGAAAAAAGTTACATAACAATATATATAATATGCTTTTACTAAAAAATCATGTTGGTTATGTCCATGCATGGATGTGTTGCTATGGATCTCACCATGATGTACAATTGCAAAGTTATGCTGGCATAGTCATTATGCCAACAGAAGTTATGTATGGTATAAGCACAGAATAAAGTTGAGAGCTGTGTATCTAACAGTAGCAATTCTTAAAAGGGATTATAGGACTTCCGGGAAGATGGCGACCGAGAAAAGCGGGGCTTAAGAGCCCCGCTAACAACCAATCTCCATTACCACAAAATCAGCACCTTTCATAGACAGAAAACACCATCACCAGAGAAACAAAAAAATCACCAGGTGCCAGAGAGAAAGCGGACTGAGAACAGAGCTCAGAGCCACAGAGGAGATACACCAGCCTCACGCCCAAGGACTCGGCAGCAGTGCCATAGGCGGCAGCGGCGAATTCACCGGACGGCTACAGCAAGCCAAGGTGAGCCGCTGCGGAACAGCCAGGCGGGATTTTTCAGCGCAGGGAGCATCTAAAGCTCCCAGTGGCTGAGCTCAGCACACGCTGCAGGGACTCAGAGTGGAACTCAAAACCAAGAAGAAATACACCAGCCTCACGGCCGAGGGCGTAGCAGCAGCGCCATCTTGCCACCGGCGGCAGCAGCAGCGAATTCACCGAGTCCAATACAGATACATCTGCGAAATCAAGAACAGTGAGTCAAATTGTGGGCCACAGAGGAGAAATCCCAGTACTGTACTCCCTGGGACTTGACCCAGTGGGGGAGTGGTGGTGGCAGAGATATCACACCATAGGAGAACATGCAACCTGGCACCCCCCATAGTTTAAAGCAGCCTCTATCGACTCCCTGGCTCGAAGACTCTGTGATACAACCCAGTAAAGGAGTAGTGGGGTCTGAGATACTACAGACTCGAGATCCAGAGCACCTTAAGTGAAGTCATAGTGACCCAAGGGAAGAACCCAGAGAAGGCACAAACTTCCGAAATCATGGGAAAGAGGAATAACACTGGAGCAATGAATGCCCACAACCCCACAACATCAGAACCCGATAAAACAGAAAATCAGAGATTTCTAGAAGATCAAATCAGGAAAAAAACTGTAGAAATAATAGAGGTGCTTTGAAAAGAACTCAGAGAGAGCCAAAAAGAGATAAAGGATGCAATTAATGAAGTAAAGGCCTCAATTCAAAGCACAAACAACCGATTAGACCACATGGAGAACAGAATCTCGCTCTTAGAAGATGATCATTCCAAAAATGAATGCATAGTTTCTAATCTAGAAAAAAATATCCGACAGCAGGAATCTGATATTGAAGAAATATGGGCCCATTTTAAGAGACCTAACCTAAGAATAATTGGAATAGAGGAGGGAAAAGAAAGTGAAACCAAAGGGATCAACAATCTCTTCAAGGAAGTAATAGCAGAAAATTTTCCAAACATAGAGCAAGAGGTTGATACACAGGTCCAGGAAACTTATAGAACTCCCTTTAGACAGGATCGGAAAAGAGGATCCCCACGCCACATAATTGTCAAAATGACCAATGTGGAAGCCAAGCAGAGAATCTTAAAGGCAACAAAAGCAAAGGGCCAAGTGACATTCACAGGCAAACCAATTAGAATCATTCCAGACTTCCAAAACCAAGTCATGAGAGCCAGAAGGGCTTGGAGTAACATATTCCAAACTCTGAAAGAAAACAACTTCCAGCCAAAAATTTCCGACCCAGCAAAACTTTCTATCAAATTAGATGGAGAAATAAGAAGCTTCCATGACAAACAGAAACTGAAGGAATTTATGTCTTCAAAACCAGCACTAGAGAAAATACTCAAAGAGATTAACTACAAAGAAGAAATAGGTAACACACACCAGAACCAGAGAAACAAGAGTTTCCATCCAACAGTCAACTAAGATTGGTTATCTATGGAGATTCATTACTTATGTTAGTCTTTTACCTATCTCTAAATGGTATTGTTTGCCTTTATTGTTGTTAATTTTTAGGATGTCTAGTTGGAATATTAATATACCTTCAGATATAGCATTTGGAAATATTTTATCCAATTCTATAAGTAACTTTTAACTCTGTTTACATTGTCTTTGGATATACAATATTTTATTATTTTTTAGGGAGTTTGTATACTCTTCTGTTGCCTGTGCCATTGAAATCATATCCAAGAAATCACTGCCAGTTTCAATGTTGTGAGGTTTTATGACCCAGATTTTCTTCTAAATGTTTATAGTCTTAAGATTTATATTTACGTCTTTTACCTATTATGAGTTAATACTTGTATATGGGATTAGGTAAGGGTCAAATTTTATTCTTTTCCATGTAATTATTATTTTTCAACAATATTTAGTTAAAAGAATATTATTTCTACCACCAAATCTTCGTGGAAACCTTGTCAAAAATAACTTGACAATAGAGGGAAGAATTTAGCTCTAGGCTTGTATTTAACTCCAATGGTTTATATATCTGCCTTTAGAACAGTACTACACTGTTTCAATTATTGTAGCTTTATATGGTTTGAAATCAGAAAATATATATCTTCTAGCTTTGTTCTTTTTCAAGATCGTTTTGGGTATCTAGAATCCATATTCCATATTAGGATAGATTTTTTTTCTGAAAAATAAATATATAAATATATGATAGTTTCACCTAAAAAAATAGAAAAAAAATATTCTCTGGTAAGAAAGAAAGCAAAAAGAAATATTGAAATGTTATCTTTAAGTCATCAAACGCTTGGTATCAGACAAATGAAACTGTTATGTGAGATTATCATTTTTAATTTTGGATAAATTGCTATAATACTAGATGTCAACCACTAAGCCAAGCATGGGAGGGAGGGATGGGGAGAGAATGGCGTGGGAATCAGGTGGGGGCTGACTGGGTGATGTGTGCATATATGTTTACAAAAGTTTGTATCCCACTATGATGTATGAATACAGTGCACCAATAAAAAATTAAAAAAAAATAAAAGGGATTATAAGGCACTGTCACTTTTTGGAGAGGTTCTTTTTGTTAATCATTATTGCTTATTTCATATTTAAAGTATACTTTTATTGGTACATTAAAATCACATATTATAATGAGTTTCTGAGCGATAGAAATGCACTTGCACACAGCACTTATGTTTCCCTCCAGATCCCTCACTGATTCCTCCTCCTCACCATACCGATTACAGAGATTAGTATTTATAGCTTCATATATAAGCATACAGTTTCTTGTCCTGTTTCCTTCATCAAGTCTCCTTTTCCCTCACATCTTCCTTCTTCCCAATTTTACTTTAATCAGGTTACAGTGAGCAATTGTTTTTAGTGAGATTGTGTTGCTTATGTCATCAGAAAGCCATAATAATTATCTATCTATAATATATCTTTCCACCTTCCTACCTACCTACCTACCTATCTATTGCTACATCCATCTATATATACACTCATGACACAACACCAATTTAGGATTCAGATTTAAGTCCTAGTTGGGCTTCCAACTAATTGAGTAACAAGATAGTAGTGTGATGGCTAAGAACTTGATCTCTGCAAAGACCTGGGTTCCAAACCTGACTCCATCACCTACTGATGACCTGATTTAATGTAATTTCCCTCATTTCACTGAGTGTTTTCATAGTTGCATATGAAGTTAAAATATGCCTTCTTTCCCTTACAAAAATCTATAACCCCAGTCTAATTATGAGGAAAAAGATCAAATTCCAGTAGAAGGGCATCTTAAAAAATATCTGACCAGAACTTCTTAAAGTTATCAAAGTTGTCAAAACCAAGGAAAATGTGAAAAACTGTCATAACCAAAAGGAGCTCAGGGAGACATGACAACTAAAAGCAAGGTGGTGTGCTGGTTGGGATTTGGAAAGGAACAAAGATATTAAGAAAAAGCTAAATAAATCTTAATAATGTGTGGACTTCTGTTAATAAAAAACCTTTCAACATTGGCTTGCTTACAAATGTACCATATCCATGCAAAATATTAATAATAAAGGAAAATGAGTATGAAGTATAAGGGAACTCTCTGCTCTGCCTTCTTAAATTTTCTGTAAAAAATTCTTATAAGGATTAAATGAGAAAACCTACCTCATAGGGTTTCCATAGAGTTTACTTGATGTAAACATTACAAATTAGTACCTTGAAGGCAAACAATGGGGGGGGGGCAAGTAAACAGTAGCCTATATTTTTATAATCTCCTATCATTGCTGTTTTCCTATTTTGCCATCTCTGAGCCCTGGAGATTGGACTCAACATTGTCTGATCCCTTCCAGCTTGAAGGTTCTGGGCCTCTCTGGCTTAAATTCCTCTGGCATGATTCGTGGCATGTGAGTCACACTCCCCATCCTTTCAATCTCCATGGATTTTTCTCAGTGATGCCATAACTTGCTATTTACTTTCTTCATTATCCAGCTGTATGAAGTACTTATGGGCATGCAGCAATAACTTTTATAAAAAAGATTAAGAATCAGAATGACTAGCCACATACATCCTCCCAAAGGCCTCAGAGGGTTTCTAACTGGATCCAGGTTCTGGTGCCAAAGAGAGAGGTTACTCTTGGCCCTAATTACCAGGTTCTGTGTATCTGTGCCTGTGTGTGTGCGTGCATGTGTGTGTGTGTGTGTGTGTGTGTGTGTGTGTGTGTGTGTGAGAGAGAGAGAGAGAGAGAGAGAGAGAGAGAGAGAGAGAGAGAGAGAGAGAGACCGACCACAAAGTGTTCCAAGAGAGAAAGATGCTTCCTTGTCTGTTTTAGGCTGCTTTGTGTTCCACTGACTCTCTTAGAACTGAATTGTTTGTAGGGCCCCATCAACCCTCTCCACAGCAGAGAAATTAACTAAGTGCCAGCTGAAGTGTGTATGCTCATCTGTGTGGCCTGAGGATGACTTGAGTCTCCTGAATGGAATTTCATACATGTGTTGGGGAGGTGATTTATTGTGGGTAGTAATGGAAATTAATTTCACTTTGAACTCTGGGGCACCAGAAGATGCCTAAGTGCTGAGCCACTTTCTGTAAGTAGGCCATAAAGCTGCTCCTTGGCTTCTGACTGGGCGGCAAGGTGGCGGTGACCACTTGTAAAACAATGAACTAGAATAGGAGGTTAATGGGCTCTGGCCCCTGGCTAACAGAGCCTTCCCACCAACCCCTGCTGTCAGGGGATGCTTGGCACCACAGATAACAGGGATGCTGGACCAATTTCTGTATGCAAAAGGAGAGCAAAAGAGGAGGAGAGGGCAACATTCCTCAGGGGTCAGTGACCATGAGCATTTGGCTCAGTGATGTGACCATCCTTGGGAGTTCCCTTAGTTGGAAGCAGAATGTCTCAGAGCTATAAATGGGCCCAAGAAGATTCTGCTGCTAAAGATGGTCTCACTGCTGAATTTGAGAAGAGTATTTTCCAAGAGAACATCTGGGTTCTAAGATCTCCCATCATGGTCTTCTGATTTAAAGTTTCAGGAGGCACTCCAGCCACTATGGGAGGGCAAATAAATAAATAAATAAAATCCAGGGTCTCTTGTAAGGTTTCTGGAGAAGCCATTCTACAGATCCTATTATACTACAATTGTGAGGTCTCAGAGTTTTCTGCAGAATGGGGTTTCTTTTGAAATTCATATAATATTCAACTATGTGCTTATTGTATTTAAGGAACTCTCACCATCTGTATCAAAATACACACACACACACACACACACATTTATAGTTCTCTTATTTTTCATTCACCTCTTCCTCAGGATGTTTTACTATTATTTTCCTAGTGATTAGGACAATATCTGGTACATAACAGGCCTTCAATAAACGGTTGTTGAAAAAAATGAGTGAATTAACTATGGTAATTATTTTAGAGAATATAAAGATGATGAGATACAGAACAGAACTCTAAATAATTTTCAACTTATTAGAGAAAGCAAACTTAAGTTTCACTCATTTGTTTATTCATTTTCCCAACAAATATTTAGTGAATCTATGCAAAATCCCAGGTGACATTCTGGGATTTAAACACTGAATAAGACATATTCTGGATTAGTGAATAAGACATATTCTGGTTTCTCATATTCTCAAGACTCCTGAATCATATTAACCAGACTTAAGGTTCAGGAATTAGCATTTTAAGAAACACTTCTCAAAAAAATCTGTAGAGCAACAGGTTTGAGGACTTATAACCTAATATCTCACAGGGATACTTCCATGGGGCTCCAGGGAGAGGAAATTTGTTTACATATCAGAGACAGGGAAAGCTGAGTTTCTGGAAAACAGTGATGGTTTGATCTCCTGCACAGTGGGTACCTGTAGCTAAACAAGTTTCCCTTTTGATTTTCTTAAAAAATCAGCTCAGAGTTGATTTATGCACCCAGATGTGGTCATCATGCTGGTATCATGCTGACACAAAAATTTTTGCATTTATATTTCTGAACTTTCCCATCCAGCCCTTCTATATTAACTTGTATTTTTCTCCCTGAGTTTTATTTTTTTGTTATTTTCTCCATTTGTAAGAGGAAAACATACACCAAAAATGTGTAATCTTAAAATGTCTCAAATCCTTCAGGGAATGATATAGAGCATGAAACCATACAAATAGAACCTTGTTTTGGTCTACTTGTAATTATATCATATGAAAATAGCTGACCAAAATTGCACCAAATTTAGAGACTCTGGGATCGCTAGACTTAAAGTACAGGCAAAGTATCGTACATGGAATTTATTTTGAAGAGTCATGGAGGGTGCTTCACAGAGATGGGCAGCATCATGGTTTGCATATAAAATGTCCCTGAAAGAACTCATAAAAAATACTAATGTCCAGAATTGATACAATTAAATCATGATAATAGTAATCTCATCAGAGAAAGTCCATTATAATGGACTTATTGGACAGTAACCTAGGCAAATAAGGTATGGTTGAAGGAGGGAGATCACTAAGAATGTGGCCTTGGGTACTATGCTTGTGTCCTTGAATCCCTTTCCTTGCTCTTTCCTGCTTCTGCGATGTGAAAGTTGAACCTTACATTGTTCTCTCTCTGCTTCCTGTGCCATACCCTGAACTCTGAAGATGTAACCTGGCCTAACATGGATTGAATCCCTGAAATCCCCAGAACTGTGAACAAATAAAATTTTTTTCATCTAAGTTGTGGTGTTCAGGTGTTTTGGATGACAGCAGTAAGAATGATGACTGAAATAGGCAGTTACCCTTCCAAGTAGTTGAAACTGAAGCACACGGGGCCTAAATGAAACAACTAGAAAAGATGTGAAATAAAATATGAAGACACCATAGTCAGCGATAATAAACCTTAGTTTCAAATTTAGACCCAAATTAGAAGTCACAAGCATAAGACCCTTCAAACTGCTTCTTTTCCCATGGGCAATATTATGCATTAGGATGCATACCAGCAAGAATTTATTATTTAAGTAAAAATTAAATGGCTAATGATCTACCTTAAAATCTTTGATGGCCATCTAATAAAGAAATAAAATAAAATAGCTTGGCATCTTTAGAGATACTGTGAACACTGAGAAAAAATGGACCACGAAGAGTAAAAAGTTTACATGCCCCAGTGGAAGGCAGAAACCAAGTGGTAAAGCTAATGGAGCTTTTAAGCTGCAGAGCTCATTTGCATTGGTCTCTTCCAAGTCTCTGGGGATCTGTAGGAATGTATGCCTGTGGTTCTCTCTGT